>NC_136792.1:21411083-21431083 GCF_951216825.1 Electrona antarctica | reverse complement strand
ATCAGACGATGTGTTCATGATTTGCAGCATTTTGTTTGAAACTGAGCACTCCTGCAAACTTTGGAAGCCAATCTTAGCCAATCAGGATGGAGTCTGAGAAATCTGAAAGACCTGTTTCGTTGAATGGCTCTAGAGAGACTGTGTACCAATTTGCGTGATGTTTGGACAAAATCTGTAGGTGTACTGTCCAAAAACTTGTTTTGCACAAAGCGGCCTCCTGGTGGCGCTATAACAGGCCGTTCTGGAATTTTTCAGAGGTTCATCGTTGGCATTCAGGGAGTGCGTGTGCAAAATTTGGCATCGACCGGGTTAACGGTGCCGGAGATTAGCTGTTCACAGACGGACGGACACACGGACACACGGACGGACGGACGGAGTGCAAAACATACTCTCTCCCCATGCCTTCGGCCTGGTGGAGACAATAATAATAATTGCATGGAGGGGGGACTGGGGGAGGGGGTATACACAGGGGAGAGTTAAAGAAAATGCACAAGTTGTAAATGACTATGATGCTCTATTGCTCTCTCTCTCTCTCTCTCTCTCTCTCTCTCCTAATAATAATTATAATTAGCCTACATTTAAACCCCATCTTAATTTAATTTGATTACAAATAGCAGCATATATTATTATTATTATTATTATTATTATTATTATTATTATTATTATTATTATTATTATTATTATTATTTTATCATAAAGCATTCTATAGGTCGTGACTCGTGACACATGTTTTACCCTGTCGGGCATAAACGGCTCTGCCCTTTAAATGATTTGCTTGATTACAATTTACAATGATGATCTAGAAAAATAAAACGTCTGAGCTAATTAACAGCTCCCCGTCCTTCTCTGTATCAATATGAGAACGTCACTGAACGCCTTCAAATTATCAAACGTAAAAAGAATGGAGGGTAAGTGCTTACGCGACATAGGACAGCCACAGTTGACAGAATCGATCTAGCATGAGTAGCATCATCAATCAATATTTAGTTATGGGTCGCTAGGATTTGCCATGGACTCGGAGAGCTGCCATGCATTTACTGTAGAACTATACCGTTCAAATACAATGTAGGCCTACGTGTGTAAAGGAACAGATAGATGAACTCACACAGACGTCGCTTCTCGGTCTATACCTCAGAGAAGTAAAACATAATGATATTAACTTGATGATCTATAAACCAATAAACACACCCAGGCTTCACACAGAAATCAATTGGCGCGACTCGATTCTGCCGGGAAACTATAGCAGCCTGCTTTAATTGGCTATTGATTAACATGGTAATTAAGATTACACATCCCACAACTTGGCCTCAATTTGTATGAAGAAACACCCGCTGCCTGTAGGCCACACACACACACACACACACACACACACACACACACACACACACACACACACACACACACACACACACACACACACACACATGCAGTGGTGGACAAAGTATGGTATAGTCTTAAGAAGCCTGCTTTTAAAAATACTTAGGTATTCAAATGTGCAAATTACAATTACATTTTCGTTTTCCTTTCAATGCATTGCTGTATTTAGACACAAATGTCAAAAGATTTTCCAGAATTATTTCAACAAACGAAATGAGAAATTATGAAAATAGCAGATCTACAGCTCATTTGAAATAGGGTGGTTATGCCGCTGAAGCATACATTCTTCATAGCTACTGAAATGAATGTTACACAGATTAATTCATGATGTACTTTCTCTTCCCTTTCTAGAAATGTAGTGGAGTCAAAAGTACAACATTTGTATAAGTAAGAAATGTAGTGGAATGAAAGTCATAAGTATTCAAAAATACAAATACTCAAGTAAAGTACAGTCAAACAATGTTTACTTTAACATTGTCCTCTCTCTCTCCCCCTCTCTCTCCCCCCCCCCTCTCTCTCTCTCTCTCATTGCATGGTGATGAGGTGATGATTTATGATTCTCTATCGGTATGCTGCCTATATGCAACTGGAACGATGCTGAGTCGGCAGAAGCGGACTTTGCACCACTCTGCATGGTCACTCACTCGCCTCTCTCTCTCTCTCTCTCACCTTGTATAGTCCTCTGCATGGTCACTCACTCGCCTCTCTCTCTCTCTCTCCCTCACCTTGTATAGTCCTCTGCATGGTCACTCACTCGCCTCTCTCTCTCTCACCTTGTATAGTCCTCTGCATGGTCACTCACTCGCCTCTCTCTCTCTCTCTCTCTCTCTCCCTCACCTTGTATAGTCCTCTGCATGGTCACTCACTCGCCTCTCTCTCTCTCCCTCACCTTGTATAGTCCTCTGCATGGTCACTCACTCGCCTCTCTCTCTCTCTCTCACCTTGTATAGTCCTCTGCATGGTCACTCACTCGCCTCTCTCTCTCTCCCTCACCTTGTATAGTCCTCTGCATGGTCACTCACTCGCCTCTCTCTCTCTCTCTCTCTCACCTTGTATAGTCCTCTGCATGGTCACTCACTCGCCTCTCTCTCTCGCTCGCTCTATCGCTCTCTCTCTCTCTCTCACCTTGTATAGTCCTCTGCATGGTCACTCACTCGCCTCTCTCTCTCTCTCTCTCTCTCTCACCTTGTATAGTCCTCTTGAAGAAAGCTTTACAAGCTTCGCAGGAAGCCACCCCGTAGTGGTAGCCCGAGGCAAAGTCACTGCAGACCAGACAGATCCTCTTGGCCACTGCCAGGTGGTCATCATATCTCAGGACAGAGTCCACCTGCGCGGAGAACGGCATCACACCGTTGATGCGTGTGTCCATGCTGCTGCTGATAGCACTTGTACCGCTGGAGCTGGTGTTGTCCGGAGAGCCAGGGTCGAGGGAGTGAGTTCTGGAGAAGAGGCTGTATGAGAGCTAGGATGGATGCATGGAGCTAGGTGGGCCAATTAAGAGGCACGGCTTGTTGGAAGACGGTACCTCATCACCAGAGCAAGAAAGAACCCATGCTGATGGAGAGAGTACGTTATGCTGAACAGGGTTCAAGTAAACCTGCATAAGGCTTGCGATTCCTGCTGGCTTGCCAAGTAGCCTAAATATACTGTATGTGTGTGCATGTTTGCGTGTGTGTGTGTGTGCATGTGTGTGTAAGGAGTTCCCAATACTGCTATGCCCAAATATGGAGTGTGTTGTATAACTTCAATGGCATCAGCACAAACAATTATATGGAACTCTAGAACAATGACTACCATATAGAATTTAGGTTGATATACATGATATCAAATATGGCAACAGTGGACCCCGACAACAGAAGGGTGACACTGACAGGTCTGAGGGCCTTGTATAGCAGCCCGAACTCTAGTGTGTACCGATTCTACCGAACCTCTAGTATACAGACAATCACAAATCAGAAATAGTCTACTATAGGGTTTTATTCTGGATGAGGTTGTCCAGCTTAGCGTTTATACGAATCACATAATATGAATAACACAGAGAAACATGCTAGGCTTATGACTGGAATAAAAAAATAGACAGAGGGATATAAAAACGATAAGGCTTGCTCCTTACCTGGGTGTGTTGTTGAACAAGTAGCTGTCTGTCAGACAGAGCTCCTTCAGATCCATTCTCTATAAGATTGAACTGTAAAACCTGTCTCCTCAAATGTCTCCTTGTCCTCCGTCCTCTCAACACAGAACCAGAAGTGTTTCTAGTTTCTCACTTCCACCAAACAGAGCAGAGTTGAAGGCGTTTTCAAGTCTTAATACGTATGAAATAAAAATAAAAATCTTACTATGAATAATTGTGACACTGTCACTGTTTTAATTAATGTCCAACCTTGAACTGCCTAGTGACAGTGTTCAGCCAGTGTCAGCACACACCCCCAGGGAAGACTTGCAAGGATTCCCAGGAGTCAGGACTGAGGTAAATCAACAGAATATCCCCAATATCCGCCAAACCCCAAATCCACAATACAGACCAGTGTGGACGAGTATAGAGACTGAAGCTGACAGAGAACAGAGGACCAACTGTTGATGGACAGAGAGAGACATGGACTGACTTCTCAGAAGTCTGACTAACTGATTTATCCAAAGTTTTATCTGATGGCCTCTGTTATGGAAGGGTGGGACCTTGTGGATCAGCCAATCAGCGACTATTGTTTCCCCAGGGATTGACAGCTTGGATCATGTCTATTGATCAGGATTATGACAGATGTAGATCATACAAGCTTAACAAGCTGACTGTGTGAGTTATTCCATCATCATTAAGTCTTCAGTCAGTGTTAACCTCTCATTCAAGCTGACAGCGATTTAGATTAGGCCCATTAGGCTGGCCTACAATGCTAATCTCAACAACACTGTATCAGCACCTTCAGCACGCATACACATGCAGACATGCCAACTGAATCTGGCCTGTTACTTATTTCAGGGTTGCACTCCATGTGTGTGTGTCTGTGTGTCTGTGTGTCTGTGTGCGTGCGTGCGTGCGTGCGTGCGTGCGTGCGTGCAAACTCTTGAAAGGATTGTTGTATATTGTCTCAAGCTGTGGATCAAAGGCAAACTGCATCTGGATACCAGAGCTCTGGAACCTGAAGGGATTTAACCAACAAGTAAAATAATTAATCTGTTATGAACCATTATAATGAAACACATGTCCTGTGGATGCAACGGTTGAACAAAAGTCAACCAACACAAAATTCTCAATAAAGCGTGTGCAAATGTATTTTCTTTTTCTGTCACATCAACAACAAAGATAAAAAAGGTAATCATTGGTCAAATAAAAGAACAATTAACAAATACCAGAGACTACAACATTTAAAAATGTACAAAATATTGTGTGAACACAGACAGACGGCCTGGTTTCATACAGTGCATAATGTTAAAATCAACTTTAGGTGCTGAGGAAAAAAGAGAAAGATTTGCCTTTTTTCATATCAAATCATCAAATATAAAGTATAACCAAAGTAAATACATACATAGGAACAATAAACAACGTCCTACTAGCTGGAACAGCTTTCATTTGGTAAAAACAAATGAGTATTTTGTGAAAACGTAAATAATATGTACATGGTATTGGCACCCATTAACAGCATTTCCATATTGTTAGTTGAAGACAGAGTTGAGCATTCAGTCACATTTCTCCTCTGGTACATTCACACTGTGGACTGGTGCTCACTGCTTACACTACAGCCTCCATCTGGTTTCAACGCAATTGAGGCCATAACATTTAAACTGCCATAAGAATAAACATTTGCTGTCTGGCAGAAACCTCCTATTCTTTTTTTTTTTTTTTTTGTATATTAATGTCCAACTTTATCATCCTACAGTGTCACACAAAAGCATCAAAAGTAGCCAATCCACAAGCTGGTTTTGAGTTTGTAAATCTGCTACATTTGAATTTGAATACTGAAAAGTAACAGTTTGGGAGGTTTTCACCCGAAATGTACAGAGACGTCAGTAATGTTTGAAAATCACATTCATTAATTATATAAAAAGTCACCACATAAACAATTAAAATAAATTGAAAAAGACCAACATAAATTAGGAGGAGGAGAAGCTATCGAGGGACATCATTTGTACAAGATGGACTGAGGATGAGGAATTTGGTTCAGACCTTCTGTTGTACAAATAATGAAATGTAATAAATCCTGCAGCCATAATGATTTGTCATCTTCCATTCCAATGACTCTTTACATTAGACAGAACTTTAATCTTTCCTATGAAAACTGTATTTTTCTTTGGATTATGTCAAAAATAAACCAAAACTTTTCCTACAGTGACCAGGTGAGGGTGCTGATCAGTTTTATGTCTGTCTGTTACGTTACCGAGTCTGTTTTTTAGTCCCCCATTAGTCGTCATCAGTGTTGACATTTTCAAGCCAGTCTTGGCAGAAATTAATTTATTGGGCAGTACTAGAGGTAGTCTAGACAACTAGAGGTAGTCTAGTTTTACATGATTTGTTTTCTAGGGGTGGAATAGTATTTTTTTAAGACAGAGTCTACCACATCTGAGTGGAGGCAGCAAAACATCACTTCTGGCTCAAGGATGCAGTGGTGAAAAAAATACTGTACAGGTTGTTTTGTTTGTTTGTTTGGAGGCCCTGAAACTGAAACCTAAGGACTTCTAAATCCTTAATAAGCTCATCTAAGGTGAATGTGATGAAAGCAGGTAGGTGGGTCCTACCCCACCACACAGTGGTTGGGTCTGCGGGACATCACATATCCTCGCCTACAGACGCAGCGGTATGAACCCTCCGTGTTCACACAGCGAGCGTTCACACACGCATATTCCAACCCCCGATGGTGCTCACACTCATTTATGTCTGCAGGGGGGGGGAAGAGAGAGAGAAGGGGGGGGGGGGGGGGTACATATTTATAAAAGAGAACATGGGATAGAAGCTGCATTGACCTTTGGGGGGAAGACAATGAACCTGTACAAAGCAGATTTATAATGACGTTTTATATCATCGCTGTCGGAAGGAAACCACCTAACTCCATTTTTTAGGTTTTAGATTTTTTTTCATTAATGGTATTTACTGAACACCCGTTACATCTGTGTGTTGGTTAAAAAAATATCAAACCAATGAAAAGTACTTCGGACAAAACTTCTTCACTCCATTGGACCCTCTCTCTCTGCTAAAGCAGCTAACTCCCCCATCTCTCCCCCATCTTTCATGCAAGTAATTGACAATATATAAAGTCACAATACCAACTTTAATGAGGCAGTATTGTATTGTTTTAAAAATATAAGATTTTGTTTATTTCCTGAAAATTGTGGAGTTAGGTGGTTTCTCCCCGACAGCAGAGATATACTGTATAGTGTATACATTTACTGTACATTTATAAAATAATTCTATGCAGAAAGGATTTGAAAAGAAATAGTATTCATACTGTACTGTATTTCTATGAGTGTCTGTGATTGACTCTCCTACAGTATGTTGATGAAAGGCTACTTAATATTTTAAGATGCAGACAATTGTACTTAGCTATAATTTTATGAGATTCTGTAACCGCAAAAAAAACCTAAAACTAAAGACTGGCTTTCACAAAACAGTCATATCTAGGGACCTTAAAACCTACTCTAGTGAGGTCTTTAACCAAGAATTGGAGAGTCTGGATTGGTCCGATGAGCTCAAGAGCTCACTAGTCGAAGAAACATGGTTTGGCTTCAAAACCAAATGTATTTATAAACATAGCAACAAAGCTGGTTAACAAACTGCCCTCCCACTCTGGGCGATTTGGTGTAGAGCACATCAAAGCCTTCTACCTAGGTGTTTGTAAAGACGATTTTAAACTGGTAATGGTAACAACTGATGAGGTACTTAAAAAAACGGAGTGCCCTGCAACCCAACAAGGCCAGTGGCCTTGTTGGGTGATAAGAGTGCCCCTCACTTCACACGGGTGTGATTCTTTTGTTATAGAAGTGTATAATTGTACGTTCGTTTAATTCTTTATCATGGTGTCATTCGTCCACAGTAACAGTTTTTGTATTGACTTGTACTTTTGTTTGAAATGTACCCATTCTGCATACTGTTAATACAAATTTTAATCAATCAAGATTATTACTGTACCTCATCATACAGTAATATACTCTATATCATTTCCTTTGTATTGTATCATATATCAGAATTAGTGTTGGGCGATTTTACATAGGAAAGTAATATGTTCGTTACCTATTACTCCTTTAAAAAGTCATAATATTATATTACTTATTACTTTGTATTAAAGGACCCCTTTTCAACCTATCTTCATATAATTGGTCCTCACTTATGTTCATATTAAAATACCACAATTTCTTTCTACTCGATATGTATCTCATAGGAGGGCTGGGAGCAGTTCAGAAACCCATCCACCAGTGACATCATCGTTAGGCGCATTTTTCTTTTTGAATATTTAAAAATATACTATATATATTTAGATTTGTATTATCGTGAGAACGATGGCTTCTTCCATTTTCGCATTGCAACTTTTCAGGAATAGAAAGCCTGCAGTTAATATTTTCCCCATCGATGATGTCATTGGTGAACTGCCCACAGCCCTATGAGACACAGACAGAAAAAACTGTGCTATTTTATCATGATTATTAGTGAGGACCAATTATATGAAGATTTTTTGAAAAGTGGTGAAGTGGTACTTTAAGAGTGGTAAATTATATGACATTATTATATTACTATAATACTTTTATTTTTACAGTTTTTCTGCATATTCCATATTGGAACACTAAATAAATATCCTTACAGGAGGAGTAAAAAAAATCACACCCGTGTGAAGTGAGGGGCGCTGTTATCATCATACATCATCTCATCACAATTTGCGCCCTCACTTTTGCCTTCAATGTTTGTTTACATAATTGTGTCTTCAGTGTTTGTGTTTACACAGACTCTCAAAGCTGGACATAGGAGGGGCTAGCGCCCCTCAAAAATCTACCAACAGCAGAACTAAACAAAATGAAGATGAAGATAGATGAAATACAGTACAAGCTCAAATGTGTCGCTTCCATGACGCATTATAAGCTTGTAGATTGGCTATGAGCTTGTAGATCGGCTATTTTCGGTGTGTGACTCTGTCGAAATAATAAGTAAAATTCATCTTTAGATTTCAATTGAATAATAATAAGTGATTAGCCTATGCTGCCCGCACAAAGTGTGTATAGCTTTGACTGAGGCAAATTTAAAGTGCTGTTGAAAGTATACTTTATTTTTGAGCCACACACGAAGGAAACACAGACAGGCCTGCGCTAGACCACAGACCTGAACGTATACAACATAACTTTGTACGAAAAGAACAGATCTGCAAGCTAACATCCTGCAAGTGCAAGTGTTGATAGCTTGTGAATCTGTTCTTGTTCTTGATCTTGTTCTTGTCTTGTGTGTCGCACTGTGACACACTTCTACTCTGCCGCTTAAATGGGCTGCCCCAGGAATCTGCAGAGTAGACACACTGTGTTGCCGGCTCATAGATAATACAACCCATATAGTGAAAAGATATCGCTTTTAACTCGGACAGAAACAAAAACAAATCACACACATTGTAACGAGTACACATTACTGTAACGCGTTCCTGCTGACACTGCTATTACTGTATATCATATTAAATAGTTATATTGCCTCTGCAGGTCATGGAGGTCATGTCCAGCTCGTATCCTTGGTAACAGTCACAGGTGTAACCCTCGGCAACACGGATACACCTGCCGTTCTCACAGCCGTGCAGTATCCCACAATCCTCGGCTGTACTCAGACCAGCGTAGGAGTCATAACGTCCTGGAGGAGACAAGAACAGAAAGATAAAGAGACAGGCACATACTAAAAAGTAAAAACTATACGTTGTTACCGGATGTGTGTGTGGTTAAAGTCCCTAGCTCTGATGTCCTAGCTTTGAGCCCCGTAATCATATTATGTGGGTTCTGAATGTTGCGTTCCGGTTCAAATCAATTTGAATATTGCAGGGTTTAAGTCCCAATATAGCTCTATGACTTATAGATCCATTATGGTTGAATCCCACTTGGTGGTGTGGGTTCCATTACAACTCTGTCAGAATCGATTAACTTCCAACTTCCAAGTAACAATCATGTTACCGTGGCAACAGCCCTGCGTTAACAACCTAATCAGAATCAATGAACATGCAGTAATGACGAGCACAGGCTGCACAGCTCACTCTCATACAGCCTGCGAGGTCCTCCTGCACCTCCTCCTCCTCTGAAGGGAGGCCCCGCTCTCCACGGCTCCGCCCCTCCTTCCTCCTGCTCCTCCTCCTCGGCGTAAGGGACTCTTCCAGGGAGGGGGGCCAGGCTCAGAGGCCTGCCCTCTGCCAAGGAAGGGGTAGGAGGCCGCGCTCCGAAGGCCCTCTCAGACCGGGGGTCCACGGGGAGCCGGAAGGGCGGAGTCCTGGGAGGGGCAGAGTCTGGGGAGGCACCGTAGTCCCCCTCATCATAATAACCACCCGCACTGGAAGAGAAAGAAAGAAGAGCTGGTTTCAGTCCATTAATGGTAATATGGTAATAACAATGGGCCCGATTCACAAAGATGGTTGTAAATAAAATAACATGTAAATAAAGTGACTAAACCTTTGCACCTTTGCAGAGGTAAAAAGATACGATAATTTTTATCAGAGTTTTATTGATTACTGAGGAGAAATTCGTCTTTTGGATTAATCACTTACGTCGGAAAAGCTAGATTTCATCCACTGTTTCCTCATCAAATGGTAAGACTTACTATTGTGTGTGGCATTCATGTGATCAATATGCAGTCGCCTACAGTATTATAAATTAATACCACAACACAATGGAGGCGCTTCTCTGTGCCCAGTCTATTTTCATTGTTACGTGAAACTTTGGCTGAGTCGGCCGACACTTGCAAACACACTGAGGGACCTAGAAATTCAGCTCTAAATGCAACTGATAGCCTAAAAATCAGACCCGTCTGAAGTGAGTGGTACTGTACTGTACTGTACTGTACTGTACTGTACTGTACTGTACTGTACTGTACTGTACTGTACTGTACTGTACTGTACTGTACTGTACTGTACTGTACTGTACTGTACTGTACTGTACAAGCTCTCCTCCCTGGCCTCTGTCTGTGTGTTAGGCTGCACAACAGTGACACTCTGCACAACAGTGACACTTGGTGGTGACAATATGTTACTTCCGTGCTCGGACACTCGGACACAGGGACACAGGGACACACACACATAGCTGTCTATAGGAGTGGTTGCACCACTCAAAAATAAATACAAATTGGTGGAATTTGCATCATGTCTATATTATGTGTAGGTTACAAGCAATTTTGACATAATTCTTTCTTATATATGTGTTAACAAATGTTGGGCACATACTTTAAGTTTAAGCGAACCTGGGATGACAGGGCCTTCGCAGTGGCTGCCCCCTCACTGTGGAACTCACTCCCACCTCACATCAGAGCTGCCACCACCTTCCAAATGTTCAAAAGCACACTCCAAACCCACCTTTTCAGACTTGCTTTACCTACATAATTCCCCACCCCCCACCTCTTGTATGTCTAGCTTAGTTTCTACCTGCTTTTTTTTACCTACGTACCTAGTTTCTAACGCAACTGTTTTTATTATTTTGTTCTGTAAAGCAACTTTGAGTACCTTGAAAGGCGCTATATAAATTGTATGTATTATTAATTATACTGTAAATATTGTATTTGAGGTTTGGCACTATTTTAATTGATTCAGCATGAAGAATAATGCATTCTAAAGACATACTGTACGCAAGCTTTGATCCCTGGTAAGTCAGCCTCGTAGCTGACTTTAGAATGAGCGAACCTCCCGCAAAAAGAACCGACAGAAAAAATATCATGAATTTGACACCTACCAACGTAGGAATTGTCGGATCAAAATATGAGTGCAAATTGCTTTGTGAATCCAATGAGATGATGATAATAATATTTGTCACACTACTCATACAGGTACAAGAAGCACAATGCAATATGTGAGCTCCTCAAAAGAATTGTGAAACAACATACAATGACAGAAATAAAAACTAAGCTGATAAAATACAGAATGTAGCCAAAAGAGCTCAATAATACAGTATATGTGCATGTGCCTGTACCCATATCCAGTGGGCCTGTAGGCTCCATCAGGCGCACCATAGCCATCAGGTATTCTCCCTCTGAAACGAGAACTGCTGCCCCCTGTTGGTGAGTAGTCATCATAACTACCATACTCTCTACCTGGAACTACAGCTGGGGAGTAAGGAGATCCATAAGGAGGAGCTGAGAGGAGAGGAGAGGAGAGGAGAGGAGAGGAGAGGAGAGGAGAGGAGAGGAGAGGAGAGGAGAGGAGAGGATTCAGTTCCTAAAGGATCAAGGTTCAAGATTATGTTTATTATATAGTATATCACAATTTGAGCTGCAGCAAAGTTGATTAAGAACTCTAAAAGACACAATAAACATACATTGAATTAAACATAATAACAACCAACCACCCAGCCAATCGTAGACAGCAGACCATGACCATATTGCACCATCGAAAACAAAGAAGAAAAACATCAGCTCATCATTAGCATCCTCCCAAGATGGTGATGGGCCTGTTCAACTGTACCCACAACTGAACAACTGCTACCTCCTCCTGTTTCCATCATGTATTTAAATATACTTTGAGTCAAAACATGTTAACTGATTCAGAAAAAATGATTTACCTCAGATTGTTTTCTTGAGCCTATGTCTTTGGTCAAAACAAGTTTGTTCCACTGTCCCTAATTGAACCAATGGTCGCGGTTGATTTTTTTTCTCTCTCTGTGTGAAAAGAGACACGTGCCTCTGACTCCCACATGTAGCTTTGTTTACATCCTGGACACATCCTAGGACAAATAAAGAGGATAGAGCACGGAGGTGCGGCCCGGTCTCCTGCGGGAGGTTTGCACATGCTCAGTGTAAACACAAAAATAAAAGTTTGACACATTTAGTAAATGTACTTGTCCTTTATCTTTCAGTCTGTTATACACAACATTTTTTCCAGAGTTATGAAATTATTTTAACAAATTTATTTGTTAAAATAAAAACAAAATCAACTTTGTACTATTCTCTTTTTTTGATATCCTTTTTATTATTTCAGTTCAGGGCCAGCAACTCTCATGCACCTCTAGCACCTCTGCTGGAACACTCCATTATCGCAGTTCCTGTTTACACTGCACATGTGCAAACCTCCCGCAGGAGACCGGGCCGCACCTCCGTGCTCTATCCTCTTTATTTGTCCTATAGGACACATCGTGCCTGCAGTGGCTCTTCAAAAAAAGAAGCTAAAAACGCTGAAAACGCTGAAAACACTGGCACTGGTGGATTTTCTTCCTTTTTTTCCCCTCCTGCTTCCATCATTGATTGAATTTGTACCTGTTGGTTCTAGTTCCATGGGCCTTTAGGCCGGAAGGCAAGAGCCTGTGTTCAAGATTCAGGGAATGAGAGCTGTCCACTCTAGTAGATGCCGCTTTCTTAAGCACCTGCTTGTCATATGACTCAATCTCAACTGAATTGTACATTCATAGAACAAAATCAATAATGACTTATCAACCTGAAATTTGTCTAGCTTCCTTAAACAGAAGAGGCACTGCTGACCTTTCTTAAACACCATTTCAGTATTGAAATCAAATTTCAGACGATTGTCAATAATGGATCAGAGATAATGTATAAGAGGTTATCAAATCCACTGTCTGGGCATTTATGACACTACTCTGAGAAGCCGGTAGAGATCAAATAAAATCAATGTTCACGTCTTTAGTCCTTGTGACATTGCGTTTTAGGAATGCCTCTTCACACGAATGCCTCTTCATCCTATTCGTTTACGATTCCTATGTGAATCTTTATGACCTGATCGTCATATCATCATGTTTACTGACACAAGCACATCAACAACATCAATATCATGCCATCTGTTATACCTCCTCCTCCAGGAGCCAGTCTGGATCCAGGGCCCAGTCTGGACCCAGAACTTAGTCTGCTTCCAGGTTCGGGTGAGTCTCGGTCAAGGGAGCTATCTGGGAAAGGTGGGGGAAGAACTAAGCTACACAGAGTAGCATAGTCCTCTGGAAAGAGAGAGATATAGAGAGAGAGAGAGAGAGAGAGAGAGAGAGAGAGAGAGAGAGAGAGAGAGAGAGAGAGAGACAGAGACAGAGACAGAGACAGAGACAGACAGACAGACAGACAGACAGACAGACAGACAGACAGACAGACAGACAGACAGACAGACAGACAGACAGACAGATCGGGAGAGAAAGATTCAGACAGGAATACAGAGAGAAAAACAGACAACAGAGGTAGAGAGAGATCAGACATGAAGCAACATGATCGCCATACTTTTATCATCTTATGATTTATGATCATATTACCGCGGCGTGTTGTTACTTTGTACCGCTTTGTATTTTTGTATTGTTTACAGTATAAACAGTAGCCTATATCTCGAGTCATAAGTCAATATTCGCATGTTGGCAGTATATGCCCACTACTACCCAAGGACGCTAGACCTCCCCTCTCCTCTCACCTGAGTCGGTAGCAGGGCAGAGGGCACACTGCAGGCCCCAGCCCTCTCCATACAGGCAGCAGCAGTCAGTGAAGGTCACCTGACCTCCCATCAGAGGACTCTGACACACCAGATCAGCTGTGACATGCTGCCAGCAGAATGACACATTCTCATCTGAAACACACATAGAGCGAGAGAGAGAGAGAGAGAGAGAGAGAGAGAGAGAGAGAGAGAGAGAGGGGAAAGAAAGAAAGTCAGCATGGAGGAATGGGAGGGAGAGACATAACAGGTTAGGTAGTCTGGCCCAGCCTGTGTGAGTTCTGGTCTAGAGAGGCGGGTGCCTCTCTAGAAAAAGGCGGTGGATCCTATTGGTTCACCGATCTGAGTGCCCGCCCACCGTGCGTGCGTGCGTGCGTGCGTGCGTGTATGTTCCTACCCACGCTGAGGTCACTGTAGTTGACACAGTTGCGTTGTGTATCGTCCAACTCCAGCGGCGGCTCACATGTGCAGTAGTATGAACCCACCGTGTTCACACACACACCACCTGGACAGCTGTCCTCAGACTCACACTCATCATGATCTACACACACACACACAGACACACACACACACACACACACACACACACACACACACACACACACACACACAGACACACACACACACACACAAACACACACACACACACACACACACACACACACACACACACACACAGGACATTGCATTGACATGATGACCTTACCCTAACCCTAAACCTAACAGATCATGTGATCAAATATACACATTTACACATTACCAGAAATGACTTGACAGGCACTATTAAATACACAATGACAGAGGAGAAGAGTCAGGGATCTTAGTTTTATGACATGATAATGCTGATTGTGTGTGTGTGTGTGTGTGTGTGTGTGTGTGTGTGTGTGTGTGTGTGTTACTCACCAACACACTCCAGCAGAGTGTTGTCATAAACATAACCACTGGAGCAGTAGCATGTATATCCTGGGATGTTGTTCACACACACTCCACTCTTACACACCTCTGGATGGAAACGCTTACATTCGTCCACATCTGGCAACCCACAGAAATGTGACACACAGAAACAGAGAATCACAAACACAAGGACAAAGTATTTCTGTTTAGTTTGACCTCCACCAGGTAATGGCACTGGGTGGGGCTTATCCTGCAGCACAGGTATTTGTGTGCTATTATTTTAACGTTGTTTTATGTTCTTTGCTATTATTTTAATGTTACTTTTCTTTTTTCATTATTGCTGTAAAACACATTCATGTCATGAAAGGTACTATTTAAATAAAGTTTATTAACCCAGACGTTTTTATTTCCCGGGCACTAACTAGCTTCAATGAAAAACATTAGAAACTAATCATTGTAAATGTTAAATTTGGTACAATTACCTGATAGTAGGCCTATCAGTTAGTGGTAGTAAATAAAGGTATGCCTGTCTGTTCTTGTGTGTGCATGTCTGTTCTGTTCTGTGTGTGCGTGTGTGTGTGTGTGTGTGTGTGTGTGTGTGTGTGTGTGTGTGTGTGTGTGTGTGTGTGTGTGTGTGTGTGTGTGTGTGTGTGTGTGTGTGTGACCGTGCGTGCGTGCGTGCGTGCGTGCGTGCGTGCGTGCGTGCGTGCGTGCGTGCGTGCGTGCGTGCGTGCGTGCGTGCGTGCGTGCGTGTGTATGTACCTCTGTAACTAAAGGCTCCAGGTCCAGCAGTAACATATCCTCTCCCACTGGCACACAGAGACAGATATTCCGCTGGACAACGACACAACATCACAATGTCAAATAGCATTCAATTTTATCTTCCAACTATTAACTGACTACCAACTCCCTCCTACATCTTCTACAATAAAACTAACAAATTAACCAACTACCTACCTAACTAGTAACCAACTACCTAGTTACTTGTATCTGGTGAAGAACAATGACAACCCTGTCCACACATACTGTATCGCCTACAACACTGTACTCGATACAGTATGTGGCAACAGTAGAGTTCAACTAACTAACCTACAGCACTACTACCTACCTAATGAAATAACTAGTTACCTACTGTATATGCAGTGAGCAGGACAAGGGTCTGACAAGTCAGGTATATTGTACAGTACAATTAACCTACCTAACTAACCTACCTACCTATCTACCTACCTAGTACCTACCTACCTACCTACCTATCTACCTACCTAGTACCTACCTACCTACCTACCTATCTACCTACCTAGTACCTACCTACCTATCTACCTACCTAGTACCTACCTATCTACCTACCTAGTACCTACCTACCTACCTACCTACCTACCTAGTACCTACCTATCTACCTACCTAGTACCTACCTACCTACCTACCTACCTACCTACCTACTTACCTATCTACCTACCTAGTACCTACCTACCTACCTACCTATCTACCTACCTACCTACCTACCTAGTACCTACCTACCTACCTACCTACCTACCTACCTACCTACCTACCTACCTAGTACTGTACCTACCTACCTACCTACCTACCTAGTACCTACCTACCTACCTAGTACCTACCTACCTACCTACCTACCTACCTACCTACCTACCTACCTACCTAGTACCTACCTAGTACCTACCTACCTACCTACCTACCTACCTAGTACCTACCTACCTACCTACCTACCTAGTACCTACCTACCTACCTACCTAGTACCTACCTACCTACCTACCTACCTACCTACCTAGTACCTACCTACCTACCTAGTACCTACCTACCTACCTACCTACCTACCTACCTACCTACCTGCCTACCTACCTACCTACCTACCTAGTACCTACCTACCTACCTACCTACCTAGTACGTACGTACGTACGTACGTACCTACCTACCTACCTACCTACCTACCTACCTACCTACCTACCTACCTACCTACCTAGTACCTACCTACTACCTACCTACCTACCTACCTACCTACCTACCTACCTACCTACATACCTACCTACCTACCTACATACCTACCTACCTAGTTCCAGTACCTGTGTCTAGTGCAGGACATGAGTCATACTGACCTGTGTCTAGTGCAGGACAGGGGTCATACTGACCTGTGTCTAGTGCAGGACAGGGGTCATACTGACCTGTGTCTAGTGCAGGACAGGGGTCATACTGACCTGTGTCTAGTGCAGGACAGGGGTCATACTGACCTGTGTCTAGTACAGGACAGGGGTCATACTGACCTGTGTCTAGTGCAGGACAGGGGTCATACTGACCTGTGTCTAGTACAGGACAGGGGTCATACTGACCTGTGTCTAGTGCAGGACAGGGGTCATACTGACCTGTGTCTAGTACAGGACATGAGTCATACTGACCTGTGTCTAGTACAGGACAGGGGTCATACTGACCTGTGTCTAGTACAGGACAGGGGTCATACTGACCTGTGTCTAGTACAGGACAGGGGTCATACTGACCTGTGTCTAGTGCAGGACAGGGGTCATACTGACCTGTGTCTAGTACAGGACAGGGGTCATACTGACCTGTGTCTAGTACAGGACAGGGGTCATACTGACCTGTGTCTAGTACAGGACAGGGGTCATACTGACCTGTGTCTAGTGCAGGACAGGGGTCATACTGACCTGTGTCTAGTGCAGGACAGGGGTCATACTGACAGCCCAGCCCCCAGGCGTCTCCTACAGTGCAGCAGCACTCTTGCTGCGAGGTGTTGGTGGCCAGCAGGTGGCAGGAGCCCTGGTCAGCCAGGTTGTAGTAACACTCCCTCAGCTCGCCTGGCCGGGCAGGGGGGAGGGGGGGCAGGAGGGATGCACCCCCTGATGGGAGCTGGAGGGATGACGAGGAGGAAGAGGAAGACGGAACGAAGACAGGACGTCCTGGAGAAATAAAGGAGGTGTTCTTAAAAGCCAATCAGAACAGTGTGTTAGTAACCTGTAGCCTCTATCTCTGGGGTCCCTTGCCTGCTGTAGTTATCATGTTGTGGGTTCAATAATCCCTGTTAGGAGTTATGTCCTAATCACTTCTGTGAAAAAGTATGTAGGAAAGTGTGTATGAAATTATGTGTATCTATCTCACCGTGTGTGTGCGTGCGTGCGTGCGATCCTTGCGATATGTTACTCACTTCAACTGTATATGGAACAAAATGGCTTAAAGATCAGCACATATTATTACAGGCCTTGGTTATGTCTGTAGACTAGACAAAATAAAGATGATTGTTTTTCTGTGTTCTTTTATTTTTAACATAATTTCTACATCTGTGACAGATCATAGAGACATGAATCTCAGTTCTTCCAAAACATGGGCTACAGCCCATGTTTTCTACAGTTCCAGTCAGACTGGACCCATTCAGCTGAAGTCAATCACCTTGTTAACGCTACTCTGAGGCAGTGGTTCCCAAACTTTTCAGGTCGAGACCCAAAAGAGAGATTAGACGTTTGCCCGTGACCCAAACTAGTGAAAATATCTGATCTACAAGCGCACAGTGCACCACTTCTCGCCACATTGCGAGCTTGTAGGTTGGCTATTTTCACTACTTCTTAATTATTCATATTTTTAATTTATGGAATATATTAGATTTGTTTGTTTGTTTGTTTTAAAATGTATACAATTCTTTTACATTTTTAAATTTAAAACACAAAAATACTTTTTTACATTTATTTATTTATTTATTTAATGAAGGGAAATGGGATTTTTACTCAAGTTGTGACCCATACAAATGTGTGAACCGCAAATGGCTCCCGAGGTGACCCAGTGTCTGAGAACCAGTGCTCTAAGCCAGGTGTCAATGACTACAGGCAGCTCCACAGTGAAGGACGGCACTGTGACACTCCCACAATAACAAATTGTGCAGATTCTATTAAATGGACTTACCATGTTGGGTGCTGCTGACACATTGTCCTGTCCTGGTGTCATATTCTTCTCCCTGTTTGTCACACTCACACATGAAGGAACCCTCAACGTTTTCACAGCGTGCACTCCCACACACACCCTGCATGGACACACACTCATCCTCATCTGACACAGACAGAGAGAGAGGGCGGGAGAGAAAGAGAGAGAATAACATGAAAAAAAGGATCTTTCTACATTACAGTATGTGATGTCTACATGCGTACAGTACATGTGTGTGGATACATACCGACACAGGCCTTGCCATCACCAGTAGTTGACGTGTATCCTTGGTCACACACACACTGATACGTTCCAATCAGGTTCTGACAGAATGCATGTTCTCCACACACTGTCTTATTGGAGCACTCATTAATGTCTGACACACACACACACACACACACACACACACACACACACACACACACACACACACACACACACACACACACACACACACACACACACACACACACACACACACACACACACACACAGAGAGAGAGAGAGAGAGAGAGAGAGAGAGAGAGAGAGAGTAAAGGTCAGAAAATATGTACTGTACAATGTTATTATTGTATATATTGTATAAATCAGTGGTTCTAAAGCATTTTCATTTCAAGGACCCCCAAATTACTAGCCTATGTATTTGTCTTGAAAATCTGTTGTACCAGGGACCCCCATACAAAATTTGTGTTATTCTTTCAAAATGTGTATGTGTGACGTGTGTGTGTGTGTGTGTGTGTGTGTGTGTGTGTGTGTGTGTGTGTGTGTGTGTGTGTGTGTGTGTGTGTGTGTGTGTGTGTGTGTGTGTGTGTGTGTGCGTGCGTATGTGCGTGCGTGCGTGCGTGCGCGTGTGTTTGCGTGTGTTTGCGTGTGTGTGTGTGTGTGTGTGTGTGTGTGTGTGTGTGTGTGTGTCTCTCACCAACACATTCTCCTGTATGTGTGACATGGTAGCCTGGCTCACAGGCAGTGACACACCGGTATGACCCAATGGTGTTCTCACACCGCTGTGAAGCACACACCAGGCCCCCCGAATCCACACACTCATCTACGTCTGAGAGAGAGAGAGAGAGAAAGGAGTGAGAGAAAGGAGACAGAGAGGGGGCGAGAGATGAGAGATGGAGCGACAAGGAAATCGAGAGATGGAGTGACAGAAGAACAATCATTTTACTGTAGAATGTGTAGAATCACTAGTGTGTGTGTGTGTGTGTGTGTGTGTGTGTGTGTGTGTGTGTGTGTGTGTGT
>NC_136792.1:21391083-21406083 GCF_951216825.1 Electrona antarctica | reverse complement strand
CTACGACTTGCTGTAAACCAGGGACACTAATAAAGAACTTGAACTTGGGCTGCTCTTTCTAAGTCCAATTTTACCTTCTAACTTGTAAAGGTCATTGCTAATGTAGTGGCTGCCGGTGATGTTTGGGAAAACTCTTAAATATTTTTCTTGATTTTGTGTGTGTGTGTGTGTGTGTGTGTGTGTGTGTGTGTGTGTGTGTGTGTGTGTGTGTGTGTGTGTGTGTGTGTGTGTGTGTGTGTGTGTGTGTGTGTGTGTGTGTGTGTGTGTTTTACCTGTGCAGGCGTTGCCCTGCAGCTTGTATCCAGGCCCACACTGACATCTGTAGCTGCCCACAGTGTTCACACAGAGACCAGTACTACCACACACAGCTGGAACCTGACTGCACTCATCTATGTCTGGAGGAGGGAGAGAGAGAGAGAGAGAGAGAGAGAGAGAGAGAGAGAGAGAGAGAGAGAGAGAGAGAGAGAGAGAGAGAGAGAGAGAGAGAGAGAGAGAGAGAGAGAGAGAGAGAGAGAGAGAGAGAGAGAGAGTGAGAAAGGATGCCATCTTCGTTTGTTGCATAATTTTGAATTAAAAAACAAACAAAAACTAGAAAAAGTGCTCCTCGGCGCACAGGTCTCCGCCAGGTCAGGTAGGTTATTGTGGGCCAGCAATGTTGATGAAATATGTGTGTTGATCACATGACTAATTTGTAGCGATTTGCGTGATGTATATGTACAATATTTGGACAAAATATGTAGGAGACTAGTAATATCAAAAAATGTGTGCAAAAATCGGTCTGCTGGTGGTATTGCATTTCTTCCTTGGGCTAGTGGGAGTTTCACAGCAATCGGATGCAGCTTTGATGATTTGAGGCACTTTGTTCAAAATGAGCCCCTCCTACTATAGATGCCAATTTTAGCCAATCAGGATGGAATATGAAACATAGGACAGATTGAAGTTGATCACATGACTATAGAGATAATGTGTACCGAATTGTGTGATGTTTGGACAAAAGCTGTGGAAGTAATATCAAAAAAACATATTTTGTGCGTGCCTGCCTGCGTGCGTGCGTGCGTGCGTGCGTGCGTGCGTGCGTGCGTGCGTGCGTGCGTGCGTGTCTCACCAGTACACTGTCTGTTAGTGAGTGTGTATCCAGATGTACAAGTCACACAGCGGTAGGAACCCAGAGAGTTGACACACTGCTGGCCTGGACACTGGGACTCTTCAACACACTCATCTATGTCTGGAACACACACACACACACACAATTACTGACAATTACTAATTGCCATCATTTATTTTTCTAATTATAAAAATGTAACAGAGCCTTAATTAGCGTCATTGGTAACACCTGATGGAAGTCATTAGAGTTATTTCCAAAATGCTGTATGTGCATAGAGCCTAATATATTGTGTTCGTATAGACAGTTAGACACTCAACAAAGCCGGATGCACTGCGGTAGATTAAAAAACATTGTGATACAAATAAATACATAAAATACTTATTTATTTTTTTTGTTTGTTTTTTTTCCAAATTCGACACATGCGTTCCAAACCCCCAGAGGAGGGAGTGCAGTGCCCTGTGTCGAGTCCGTCGGATAGCCGTTTGTCCAGAACCAGCACAAAAGCCTCTGTCCGGGCTCTGGACCTGATCACCCCTATATCTCCATATATGGAGTTGGCCTGTTCTGACATCACAATACTTGTTCTGACATCACAATGGTGGTCTGACATCTGCATAGACTCCATATTTGGGCATGCCTGACAAAGAACTCCATATATGGGCATAAAAGGGACACAGACAAAACTGGGTGGGGCATTCATTTCCAACTTGCATCGTTCCAAGTAGGCCAGTGCCCAACAGGCACTGCTCTAGTTTTTACAAAAAAGAAATGGAAGAAATAATATTGCTGTATGTTTTCATTTGCGTATTCTCATCACTTCATCACAGTCTTTACCTGTGCAGGTGTTGTCCTGAAGCTTGTATCCATGGTTACAGGCACACTTGTAGCTGCCTGGTGTGTTGTCACAGCGGCCATTGGAACAGGGGTTCTGACGACATTCATCAATGTCTGGAACAACATTCAAAATTCCACCGTTAAAACACACTATGCCGATTTAACAACTGTACTCATACTGTATTTGAGTATGAATGATGATGTGGGTATCTGTAGCCTACTGTATGTATATCTTTATTTATTTTGTGTGCATGTGGGCATACTATGTGTCATGTGTGCAAATGTGTGTTTGAGTATTGGTGCGTGCATACGGGTCAAACTGGTCTGCAAACAGCAGGGCGCGTAAAGAATTAGAAGAAAATATAGGATCTTTGTAAGAGAATTGATAAAAAAGCATTTTCAGCCATTTGCTACTTTATTGAAAAGGGGAGAAGAGGAGAAGGAAATTAAAAGAAAAAGAAAATACTGGATTTTAAAACATTAATAATTCTGTCTTAAGAAATCGTATGGTGAACCTACCTATAGCATTGTGATTCAAATCGTATGGATAATTGAGTGAATGATTACATGCCTTGTTAGTAGTTACCTGTACAGAGTCCATTGAGCAGACCGTAGCCAGACAGACAGGATACACATCTGTATGATCCCTCTGAGTTCACACACTCCTGACCTGGGCAACGCAGTGGGTCCTCACACTCATCTAGGTCTGACATACACACACACACACACACACACACACACACACACACACACACACACACACACACACACACACACAGATGCGCACGCACGCACGCACGCACGCACGCACGCACGCACGCACGCACACACACACACACACACACACACACACACACACCCCCACACACACACACACACACAGGCTTAAACTTATTGTTTCATGGTTACACAGAGCTGTTCATCTATAGAAGAACAGAGAAGAAGAGGAAGCAGAGAGAAAGATAGGGGAAGAAAGAGAGCTACAAAAGTCCACTTAACTGTTTTAAAATCACAAACTTGTGCTTTAAATGGTTAAATAAATAAATAATAGATAATCTAACCCTCTCACCTGTACAGGTGTTATCCTCCAGCTTGTAACCAAGGTGACAGACGCATTTATAGCTGCCAGGAGTGTTGTCACAGCGGCCGTTGCTACAGGGAGTCTGGAGACACTCGTCAATGTCTGAAGACAGGAAACCAATGATTGAGTCATCAATGTATCAACTGATGCATTGACTGATGAATTATTTGAGATGTATGATTGATGGTTCCGCTGTAGTTCTGACCTTGACAGAGTGTCCTCTGCGTGCTACTGGTGTATCCACTGGGACACACACACCAGTAACTCCCCACCGTGTTCACACACTCGCCCAATGTACACACACCTGGAGACTGGACACACTCGTTCACATCTACTCACGCACGCACACACGCACGCACACGCACAAACACACACTGTATAAGTGTATATTGTAGCAACCTTGCGAGAGAACACTGATCCACCGATGGAGCTAGCTCTATTGGAGCAGTGGGTTGCCTGTTGGTCTACTACTCTACTGAGCTGCAGACCTGGGTTCGATTCCAGCTTGTTGTGCGAAAAACACTACAATATAATCTGAACAGTTTGAATTGTAATCTACACACGCACATATACAGCAAATATAGGCCTAATGATGTAAAAAAGTGTGTCTGTCTGTCTGTCTGTGTGTGTCTGTGTGTGTGTGTGTGTGTGTGTGTGTGTGTGTGTGTGTGTGTGTGTGTGTGTGTGTGTGTGTGTGTGCGTGCGCGCATGTGTGTTCTACCTTGACAGTAGTTCTGCTGAGCATTAACTTGGTAACCATGGTCACACACACAGGTGTAACGCCCTGCAGGCTGGTCCACACAGCGACCACGCCCACACACACCTGGCCTGCTCTCGCACACAGTCTGCACTGCTGCACACACACACACACACACACACACACACACACACACACACACTCACACACACACACACACACACACACACACACACACACACACACACACACACACACACACACACACACACACATTAGCAGTGCACATATATACAGTACAAGAAATTACAAAATAATAACTATTTTGTAGTAGGCTAAATATACAGTATTCTCTCAGCATGAGAAAAGGGCTGCACACATCAGATTTTGGCCAACAATTAGCTGAATGCAGGTTTGGTATGTCCACATGCTTATCTATCATTTCACTCAAAACTCAAATCAGCTTGTAGCTGAGAAAAGATGGATATTATGCCCACTAGAGGGCAGGTCAGAGTCAAAAGTCTTCTGACAACAAACATGGTGACAAGGTGGTCATAATAATGCACACAGAAAGAGGCAAAGCTTTGTTTGTCACTATGCTGGGGTAAAGTGACATCATACATACGGCACATAAAGCATGTTTAAAAATGTTCACCAACTCGCACAGCCCCTCCTCAAAACGTTCTGCCAGCCATTTCTGATAGAGATTTTAGAATGTATGTTTTGTTTTGTTTTTGTTTTTTTAGCTTGGCCTACTGTAGGCCTACATCTAAAGTAAAACTACTGTAGTTGTGGAGGTGAACTTCAACATAATTACATTGTTATAGACCTCTCTGAAATGTCATAATGGAGCCACAAAATTGCGTCTCTCCCCTGTGGTCCTACAGCCAGACACGCAGGCCCATTGTCTGCCTCCCTGTTTTAGAGCTAGGAACACATGCATGATGAGCATGAAAACCACAGTGTGCTGGCTGTGCCAGAGAGTGTCCACCTCTGACTGAGCATTGATGCTACCTAGGGCGATGCTTTCTGCATGGCATGCCCACAGTTACAACCTTTTTCAACTTTGACCCAGTGTAACTGCTGACCTTTGGCAATTAGTTCACGTCTGTCAATGTTTGAGTTCACCCACTCATCTGTTGTGTTCAGTGATATGTTCAAATACTGTATGTTGTCACAGCTGTCACATGTTTGTTCTTTGTTATTTAGTTTGCTGAAAGCTGGAACTGGAGACAGCTGACTACAGAAAAGGTTAAAAGAGTAAAACCGATGTGACTGTGTGACTTCTTTACAGGGGCGTCATTTGCGTCATCAGGGAATGGCAATTGCCACCCCCTATAGTGTTCACATTTAACCTTAAATGCAGTTATGGATATCTGCAATGCAATGGAACAAGAACACAACAACGTGATGACGTATGCAACTTGCCCACTGCCCAGTGCTGGCTCTGCACCCAACCCAGCATTGTAGTCAGTAAGTGTTTTACTGCTGCACCTCATGTGTTGCCTGCTTAGCTTAGGGACATTTTCCTCAAGTTGGAAATCCCCAGTGCTCCAGGCATTCACATGCACTGGATTTCTGGGAAAGGTGTCTGGCCAGGCATTAGTGAGAAAAAAAAACGTTTTGTCATATTTTCTATTCTTGTTCTGATATAATAGGGAGAGCAGCTGTGCATGTTTTAATGTTTCAAACCGGTGAAGGAACATGTTGGGGATTCATGTCATGTATTTCAGAATTTAAAGATTCATATAACCTCTTGGTGTAACACTGTAACACATTTACCATTGTGAATTTGTTGGGTAAATTATTAAATAAATATATCAAATCAATTCAATAAATGTTTTTCACATTTTCAGTTTTCAGAAACACATCTACTCTATCTATGAATTTGTATCAGTGATATTTTGCTAACTGGTACCATCAGTGATGATTGATCACCATACCTGCAGGCCTCTGTGGGCGGGGTGTAACAAGAGACAGGAGGGGTTGAGCTGGTCTGATTGGAGGAGACTGGTGGGAAGGCTGTCTGTCAACAGGTGGGCGGGCTGTCTGTCTGTTAGGGATGGCTGGAATGGGACAGACAGACAGACAGACAGACAGACAGACAGAGACATAGATTAAAAGGCAGATAGACAGGGTTGTATCTATGGGCACAGTAAGACAGATGCAGACAGTACTGGTGAACCAACCTGTCTGTGTTCTGGGAGGCCGTGCTGTAGGTGGGACAGCAGCTCTGTTCTGGCTGGAGGGGAGGGACCCATGGAGCCGTGACCCAGAGACCGGGTTGCCTGGCTGGGGTTGGGCAGGGAGAGAGTCCCCTCTACCTGCTGAAGGGTCGGGCTGGGCAACAGTGCTGGAGACCCTGCCTGCTGTTTGGTACAACCATGGAGATGGATGCGATATTAAAAAAAAAACATTTTATCGTGAAAGGCGCTGAAAACAGTCCTCAGTCCTCAGGCAGATGTAAAACACTAGAATTTCGCCGCCCTTCGGGCGGCTCATCCTAGTTCCGTTGCAGCGCAATGGGAAGAAGGAAATTGCGAGATTTGACAGACTCCACTTCATGTGTCAGCTGTGTTTTTAAACCCAGTATTGTGCCCTTCACATGTATTAACGGATGGGTATTATTATTATTTGTTGTATTTTATTGTCACATCAAAGCAAATTAAATAAAATTTAAATAAGCACACATGAAACTGCTTTTTACTGTTTTGGTTTACTTACAATAAGTTACTGTTTTTGGAAACCAAAAGATGTTGAGAATGGAGCAGAACATACTGTAGTATGTTTTTGTGGGGACCTTGACTGCATTATAGTAGGCCTACAATCTTTTGGATTGCAGTGACCCCACATTGTTTCTTCGGGAACAATATTTGTAGTTACAATGAGGGCTACATGAGCCGAAGGGAGAGAAACACGTCGCCTCTCTCCAGTCCGTGCGTGGCTGAATAACAACGGATCGCATCGCTGACTGACATAAACGCACAGTTACAATTCAGAGGCACTTCAATACGAAAACTCAACTAATAACGCTTGTGTGTGTTAATCTGCCCGATGCTGACGTTAGTATATAATGTTTAGATTGTTTTCCTCTTGTACATGCGTTTGTGGGCACAGTGGCAGGGGGTGAAAAGCCGATTTGTCCCATGGTGTGCACTGCGCAACTGTGCAGTGTAAAACATGCTGAAATCAAACCACACACACACACACACACACACACAGTCACTCAGTCACAAATCCTCCACAGTGTGATTACGTGTCTGCAGTGACACTGATGCGAGGTTACAATGAGTCCGTGGTGTGGTGAGACTGGGAAAGGAATAATGCGCGGAAGACCTTGGCATCCGACTGCGCGCGTTGTGTCGATGAGATGGGCGCGTTGGGAAATACCGCACCGAAGCACACTCGCCTATTAGTTTGCATTGCATTTGCACAGTGCGCTCAGTGCGATATTTCCGAACGTGGCCGTTGTGTGTGTGTGGGTGTGTGTGTTGCGTGGGGATCGCCATGTGAGGGGGCTAGCCAATAAGGGCCCTGTGTTGCATGTGGAGAATTGTGTAGGTTAGTGTGTGTGGTGTAGCCGAACGGGGTGGTGAGAACATGAGGGGGATGTAGCACAGCAATCGGTGACCCCTACATTAAGCTGTGTTGCTCCCAAGATGCAGTGCAAATGCGTGTTGTAGCAACCGTAGCCAATGGGAAAACAGGATGCAGTGTTGCCAGGTCCGCGAATTGTAAGCGAGTTGTAAGTAGCGTGTTGAATGGCATTTTTTCTGGGGTTGTTTTCATAGACCTGGCAACAAATTAGGCGGGGGTGTCGGTGCTTGTGGCGTGTTTGTGTTTATTATTGATATTGATGTTGTTTGTGAGTGTGGACGGGAGGCGGCTGTAGTGGCAGTGCAATGCCAGTTTTTACGCGGGTGTTGTTGAGTGTGGAAGTGCGGCGCGACATGAGGAGATAGCCGTGGATCGACGCGGAGGGTAAGGCTGTGTCGTGTTAGTGTGTTGTTGCAGTGTGTGTTGCAGCGTGTTGCAGCGTGTCAGTGACGTAGTAGCTGGTGACTTTATTTTCCTGGCTTGGGCTTTGGGCACACCTTTTCAAATGTATAATAAAAGAAAGATGTCAACCCGATTTTATCAACAAGGTAGTGAAGTTACATATTACAACATGTATTTTCTCTAATGGAAGCCATTTCTACATATTGAATGAAGAAGAAAGACAAAATAAGGATTTAGCATCTCAAAATAATGAGATATTATCAAAATAATGGTTTATTATTGGCAAAAAAAAGAGATACATGAGAAAATTAAGTTCCTCATGTTTTTCATGTCATTATTTGGAGATATCATTACTTTGAGATACTAAGTACTAAAGTTTATCATTATAATGATTACTCTTACATGGCTTGTTTTCATCAGCTTCCATATTCTCTAAAATATAATTTAAACATTGGTATTCTGGGCAGATATTACTTTTCTGAAACACAAAAGATTAGCACTCTTCTGAAATGTGTGCCTTTACATTCAAAGTGTCATTTAGAAGATCAAGTCAAGTCATACTGTACACTACAGTATAATAACTACAAATAATAACCTTCCACTTGCTGTAGTGGTTGCAAGAATTATAATAATAAAATATGTGGAAGGCTGGGTCCTTCTCAGGAAAGCCTCCTTTGTTTCCTCCATAATGAAATGGTTAAACTTAATCTCAATATAACTGGAATAAAATATATGATCACTCTCTCTCCAGACTCCGTTCAACCGACTTATTTTTTACTTTGCTTCTCAGTTTGGCCGTATTCCATTTGAGCCTGCATTTCCAATATCACCCGTTACTTATAGGCATGTCACTGCTGATTGGATAGTGCTAAAGGAAACAGAGTATGGGTAGTGTCTGCTGATTGGATAGTGCTAAAGGAAACAGAGTATGGGTAGTGTCTGCTGATTGGACAGTGCTAAAGGAAACAGAGTATGGGTAGTGTCTGCTGATTGGATAGTGCTAAAGGAAACAGAGTATGGGTAGTGTCTTGAACTTTACATTGGAAGGCTCTGTCCCGCCCCGCCCACAGATTAGGGCTGTATTTTGTCTTAAGTACCAGGTCTTATTACTTCACTTAAGACCTGGAGGCGTGATCAATGCCATTTGGCTATTCTGAGTGGCCAAAGAGCATTGACCACGCCTCCGGGTCTTAAGTTAAGTAATAAGACCTGGTACTTCAGACACGCAAAATACAGCCCTTAGTAAGACTGTAACGATACATTTTAACAGCGATTCGATACGCATCACGATACATGGTTGACGGTACGATACATGGATGATATTGATTAATGCATGGCGATACGATACGATACAATGATTTAAAATCGATACAGTAATTATTTAGCAAAAAAGTTTTTTTTAAAGGAAAAAAGTATTATTATGGATGGATAAGTAAACAGTGATTCTCTGGCAAATACATGGACATTGTAATATTTGAACATACCTACAGTATATGGACACACTCGCACATTGACATGAACTCTTTCTTTCTTCTTATATTAAAATTGCTAAACGAAGTAAAGTACTTAGTATTGATACAATTGATTATTTGCATTGCAAAACAATACGATTATTTGCACTGCACTGCACACAGACCAATCAGAATCCTCGGCACCTGGCTGTCGGAGACCACCCCTTTCACATAGGAAGATTACCAAACTGAGAAGCTAAGTGAAAATGAATGAATGAATGAATGAATGAATGAATGAATGAATGAATGAATGAAGCTGAAGCCTGAAGCTTTTCTCCAGTTATTTACCGTGACTTCCAGTGGACGGAGACTGAGGTCTCAGCTGTGACGTTGTTGAACCTCCGCTCTCTGCTTTGACCTTGGTTGTGGACCCTTCACTTCCAGGCTTGGTCTGTTGGGGGACCTGCTGCTCCACTCCCCTGCCTGGGGTCAGGGCCTTACTCTGGGTTGGAACAGCACTTCCACTCCCTGGCTGCTGAGGTCTAGCGGGCAGCGACCCAGAGTCTGGCGGTGAGTGAGGCTTGACCCGGGTTGACAGCGAGCTACCAGTAGAGCCTGTACTGGTACCAGTTGTAGCACTAGTTGAGCCACGGCTGGATACTGAACCACTGGTTCCAGTTGAACCACTAGTTGAACTACTAGTCGAACTACGACTGGGAACAGAACCACTGTTAGCAATTGAACCACTAGTTGAACCGCGGCTGGGAACAGAACCGCTGGTGCCAGTTGAACCACTAGTTGAACCGCGGCTGGGAACAGAACCGCTGGCTCCAGTTGAACCACTAGTTGAACTACTAGTCGAACTACGACTGGGAACAGAACCACTGTTAGCAATTGAACCACTAGTTGAACCGCGGCTGGGTATAGAACCGCTGGTGCCAGTTGAACCACTAGTTGAACCGCGGCTGGGAACAGAACTGCTGGCTCCAGTTGAACCACTAGTTGAACTACTAGTCGAACTACGACTGGGAACAGAACCACTGTTAGCAATTGAACCACTAGTTGAACCACGGCTGGGAACAGAACCACTGTTAGCAATTGAACCACTAGTTGAACCGCGGCTGGGAACAGAACCGCTGGCTCCAGTTGAACCACTAGTTGAACCGCGGCTGGGAACAGAACCACTGGCTCCAGTTGAACCACTAGTTGAACCGCGGCTGGGAACAGAACCACTGGCTCCAGTTGAACCACTAGTTGAACCACGGCTGGGAACAGAACCGCTGGCTCCAGTTGAACCACTAGTTGAACCGCGGCTGGGAACAGAACCGCTGGTGGCAGTTGAACCGCGGCTGGGAACAGAACCGCTGGTGCCAGTTGAACCAGAGCTGGGAACAGTACCGCTATTACCAGTTGAACCAGAGTTGGTAGAGGGCTTATGCGGTCTGGTTGTTCCACTGCTGCTGGTCTGAATAGAGGAACCTAGCAATGACAGGAAGAATGATGACTGAATAAATGAAAGCATTTATGAACCAAATTAATGAGCATCTATTAGAACTATAGAAGTCTGACTGGTACCCTGGTTAGCCTGGTTGCCATGTTGACCCTGGTTTCCTGTGACGACCAGAGGAGACCCTCGGGTGGCTAACTGCTGAGCCACTCTCTGACTGAACTGGAGAGCTGAGGCTGAGTAGTGGTAACCTGGGCCTGCTGGACAGATCTCCTTGAACGCAACTATAACAGACAGACAGACAGACATACAGACAGACACACACAGAGAGAGAGAGAGAGGGAGAGAGATGCAGAGAAACATTAGGAACGCATAAACAACAGAGAGCCAAAAGCAACTTCACTTACACCCATAGGGGTGCCACACATGCCACTGTTTGTTGCAGAAACATGATTTTTCCACCAAATGAGGTACATGATCTTGTGCCTCATGTGACCTCATGTGGGGTGGGACATTTACAGTACCTCCCGATCCGATTGTTGCGATTCCATATCACGATTTTTTTATACTATAACATTTTAAAACCAGTGATTCTGTTCCCAGCCAGTGCAGGTCTTAAAACAATTATAAACAATATAAACCATGAAAAGTTGAATCATAAACTTCAATGCAGCCAGATAACTCTATATGCAGTTTACCAGATGCACGGCTCACACAGATTCACAGTACGAAAGAAATAGCCAGCACTCCGAAGTACTTCTGCTACTTTTATGCCACGTTACGGCATCAAGCCTTCTTCAGAGTGTATACAAAGTAGAGCCAGTAGACTAGAACAAATGAGAGAGTTTAATAGAACTGTATTCTGTTCTTTTTTACCCTTTTCTAATCTATTGTCTACTCTCTACTTTGGTCGGTTCTACTCGCGACGGATTCGTATCCTACCTGATCCAAAGTAAGGACATCTCTGACACTGCAGTCCCCAGGCTTTCCCCACACGGCTACAACAGCAGATCTGTTTGGTGATGTTCCTCAGGATGGGCAGGGAACAGGAGGAGGGCCCGAGCCCTGACCCCAGCACCCTGAAACACTGACTCTTCTCCTCTGAGATCACGCTATGAGCTGGAGGAAAGGAAAGGAGAGGAAATGAAAATGAGAGAAAAAGCGCTGTTCCTGCAGAACCTTAACTTTGCTTGTGTTTCCATGAAGTCCAACGGGAGACTTGGAGCAAAAAGGACAATTCAGGCCCTTCATGCAGTCAGTACATGCCAGCCCCAGTCAGCACACACAAACATCAGCAATACCATATACAAATGACAAATCAATCAGAAAAGCTTAGAAAATCAAATGGCACCTCAAAATTGTTATACAAGGAAGGTGGAAAGCTTGTCAGCAGCACCAAACGATTTCATCTGTACATGGAAAATACAATCAGAAAGCTCTTTGAGATTTCAGACATTACATGAGACAACCAGAAGGCAACAGCACTGCACAAACACAAGCACGGATGAGACCCTGATACAGACGAGAATCCATAGACACAAGACTCCCCAAGACAGACATGCATCGAAGTCAGTCCGAACATATATCGTTATACAGGAGTATACACAACATCCACAAGCAAACAGCCTCTCATGCCATCTGGCAGGGTCAAATATAAGCACATTTAAGCCCATAAAATAGAAGTACTCATAGCGGAGCACCTCCAACATACACAAGCAAGAGACCAGTACACATACACACGCACACGCACAAAAGTAGCATTCTGATGTACAACTAAGAGTTCCAGTGACTTTCAGTGTAATAAAGAGTTTCCCTCATTTTTGTGGGAGAAAGACTGGTCAAGAATTTACTTTCAACTAAACTAAAGAATGGACCTACATTCACCTTCAATAATAATAAAATGTTCCACATTCTATTGACCAAAAGTTAAACTATGGATCCCACAGGTGTATTGACTTATATCATTTGTATTTGACATGGAAAACAAATGGATTCTAGAATGCTAGAATGGATTCTTAGGGCAAAAAACAAACAGACAAACAAACAAATGACCCACAATCAACATTATTCCCATTTCTATTCCCAAGCCGGCGGCTGAGAGGAAGACGGCAGCATTGCAACATTCCAGAGCCCTAGGAGGCTTTCATGTGTATGTGTGCGTTGTGAATACATTATGCATGTAACGATACACTCAACTCACGATACGATACGTATCACGATATGAGGTTCACGATACTTTAACGATATTTTCAACACAAATTTATTTTCCAGACAAATGACCGAAAAATCTTTTTTTTTTATTATTTAACTTCCCCCCTGAGCTTTTTTCACATTTTTTATTTAACTACATTGCAAAAGTAGCATTACTTTTCATGTAAAATGACTTCTTCTGTGCAACAATTACTGTAAATATGCTTTCTTGGTTAGAACCTAGCTCGAGTTAACATGTAAAAAATTGCTTTCTTTGATGGCATCTTAGGATAGTTGTAGACCTATTTGACGCTGCAGAAACATAATTGCCTTCCTTGATGTATTAATGAGCATCAATTAACGACCATCACCTGGGCACAGTCACGGACACACACAGCTCCCCTTTGCAGGCTTCTACTACTATACTGAAAGTGACTGCATGGAGTCTCATTTCTCTCCAAAAGCACTTGAATATGATGGAGTATGATGGAGACATTTCATATCACACACACCATAATTCACTAGCCCCCCCAAAAAAATGAAAAAAATGAAAATCGATTTTTCTATTTTTATTAGATCGATATATATCGCCGGGATTAATATCGATATATATCGATATACGATATATCGTTACATGCCTATAGTATATGTATGTGTGTGTTGTGTATACATGTATGTGTGCGTTGTGTATACATGTATGTGTGCGTTGTGTATACATGTATGTGTTACTTACAGATGCAGATTCCGTGTGAGGCATCGAGGATGAACCCCGCCCTACATACACAGCTATAGCTCCCCCTGGTGTTTACACAGATCCCATTCTCACACAGCCCAGGCTCCATGCACTCATTAACATCTACACGCACACATCCATGCACACCCAAAGGTAGCGAACACGTACACACACACCAACATACAAACACATTTGCACACGTTTGTACATGTAAGACATATGTAGAAACACACACAAGCATGCATACCAACATATACACACTTAGATATAAAGACACACACAGAGGTATGCAAATACGTGGACATACAAACTCACACAGACACAAAAACAGACAGACAGGCACACACACGCACACGCACAGGCGCACGTGCACACACACACACACACACACACACACACACACACACACACACACACACACACACACACACACACACACACACACACACACACACACACACACACACAGATCCACACATGAGTGCAGGCAGGATGTAAGACTTTCCAATTCCACTTTGGCATAATGTTGCCATCTATCTTATATTGTTATATTTCCAGTCTTGTGACATGGAGGCACGTCCCCTGTAAGCCTTGGCAAGCCCTCTCAAGACATTCCATGGCAACAACACAAAGTACTGGAAGTCAATGTTGCAACCCATTGCAGCCAAATGTTTGGCTACAGTACATCGTTTGGCAAATTAATCATTACAAAAAAACAACACAAAGTTAAAATAGTCCCAGAGCAAGTATTGATGATCGAAGGATGTGTGTTTCAGGGTTATAAAACTGTGTGTGTGTGTGTGTGTGTGTGTGTGTGTGTGTGTGTGTGTGTGTGTGTGTGTGTGTGTGTGTGTGTGTGTGTGTGTGTGTGTGAGACTCACCAACACACTGAGTTCCATTGACACTGTCAAAACCAGCAGGGCAGGTGCTGTTGCCTTGACCTGATGGTAGTTAGTAGCTCCATTAATGAAACCAATTAACCTGCAGAACCATCCGTCTAAACTCATTTTCAATTAATACCCAACAACCAACATCACAGGTGAAGGAATGAATAATTAATTAATAATACCCAACAACCAACATCACAGGTGAAGAAATGAATTAATAATACCCAACAACCAACATCACAGGTGAAGAAATGAATAATTAATTAATAATACCCAACAACCAACATCACAGGTGAAGAAATGAATAATTAATTAATAATACCCAACAACCAACATCACAGGTGAAGAAAGGAATAAGAAAGGACGGGCGGAAGGAAGGAAGAAAGAAAATGTTAAAGCGTATTAATAGTACAGTACAGTTTAATATCACATAATCATCTTTTATTTGCCCTGGGTGAGGAGACAGGGGACTGGGGAGTGATAAGAGCAGTGGTGGAAAACGTACTCAAATGTTTTACATAAGTAAAAGTACCAATACTGCAATGCAGAACTACTGTGTTACAAGTAAAAGTCCGG
>NC_136792.1:21378583-21381083 GCF_951216825.1 Electrona antarctica | reverse complement strand
TCGTCTCTGGCTTGGCACCTAGATTTCCATTTACCAGTGAGGTAATGCAAGGCAATGGGCAATTTATACTGTATTAGCCATGTCTCTAAAGTTTAGAGTCTAAACTGACATGGTGATCTTTGCAATACATTTTTACATTTTTGTACATACAGAACTTTATGGAGTTTGAAGTTCCAAAGTGTTTTTTGTAGAAAAGTTGCCAAAGTAAAAAACGCAAGTTTATGGAAGCAACATGCTATGTTGTGTGACACCCTGGCCCTGACCCTAGCATGCACGCTCACGCACGCACGCACGCACGCACGCACGCACACAACGCACAACGTATTATCACTGAGTGGAAGTATTTCCTGGTCGGTGTGTGTTCACCTGTATGTCAGGGTTGTGTGTGGAGTCCAGATAACAGAACACACACAGGATACACAACTTAACTAAACACACTGTTGTTTTTACTGCTTAATGATGGATGGACGGATGTGGTGAACTGAGAGAGAGAAAGAGAGAGAGAGAGGGGGGGATATGGAGAGAGAGAGAGGGGGAGAGAGAGAGAGAAGGGGGGGGGGGGGTACGGAGAGAGAGAGGGGGAGAGAGAGAGAGAGAGGGGGGGGAGGGATACGGAGAGAGAGAGTGAGAGAGGGGGAGAGAGAGACAGAGAGAGAGAGAGAGAGAGAGAGAGAGTGAGAGAGAGAGAGAGAGAGAGAGAGAGAGAGAGAGAGAGGGGGGGATACGGAGAGAGAGAGAGAGGGGGGGGATATGGAGAGAGAGAGTGAGAGAGGGGGAGAGAGAGTTTAAGTGTGAGAATGCAAGAGAGGAAATATCAAGTACGGTACTTCAGTACTTCCTCTTTAAGACAGGCAGGGTGGTACTTCCCCTTTAAGACAGTTTGTATTCCTATCTTATCGAGCATTTGACAGACTGGAAAGACAGACACACTGGAGAGACAGAGAGGCTGGACAGAGAGAGTAGAGGTCTTCGGGCTTACCCGAGCTCCGAAAATACCCGGGGTCCGAACCGACCCACAGCTGGTCCCGGTTCCGTTTACTAGAAGTCACCCCCGGGTACATTCAGAGCGGATCCCGTGTGTCTCGGTGCTCGGGTAATGACTAATTGGCTGTCCCAGCTGTCAAACACCCCCCTTTTTTCCTCCTCAAGCCATGCAGTGCGAGCCTGCGTGGCATGCATGCCTTGGTCATGTGACTTAAGTGAGGAAGTAGGCGCGTCTTACAAAATAACAACAAAAGACATCAGGGAAGTTATATTTATATATCATAGGATATATATTGTTGATATTAACGTTAAGGTAACGCTTTGGTTAATGGTTCAAATTTGGTAAAACAATCGAGTTGTCATAGCGTGTTGAACTTTATGCTCGGCATTGCAAAGACGGATGTAAACGCCAAGCTGAAGATATAATGATAAACAACTGGTGCAACATCATTTAACGGTGGATTAGCAATGGCTAAGAAGAAAGATTACACACACGTGGATTTATTATTTACAAACTGCGTCCACACCGCAATGATTGACTGGGATTTACGTGGCGTGTCATTCACGTTAATGAGCATGTAGTGGTACTGCAGCACCACCAACACAGACTACATTTAGGTAAGAAAGAAGTTAATAATATACTGTTCTACAACTCTAAGAGTTGTAGAACTCTTAATAATAACGGAATTCGGTCATTTCGGGTACTCGGGTTTTGTGCAGGTAACGGTTCTCATATTCATTATCATAGGCGGTTCCATTTGGGCTGCGGTTCCGATACACTTGGTGCTTTTCGGGCTCGGAGCCAGAATTCTAATAATAGCAGTGGTTCTATTCGGAGGCAGCTCCATTATCTCCGGTTCTTTTTCGGTGCATGGTTGGTCAAATTGGACCAGTGAAGACCTCTACACTGGAGAGACACACTGGAGAGACACCTCAGCAAAACATTGAAACAGTGAACGGCTTTAGGCTTGTTTTCATAGACCTGGTTGCTTTGTTTCTCTCGCAAAAGCTAACCTGGCAACCCTGGCAGTCATAGAGTTAACTCTATGACTTTCAATGTTTTGCTGAGTGAGTGTGGAAATATAGAGACCCTCTCCATCATCAAAGTTGCCCACCCCTGTTCCACAGGATCCGCGTTCAAAGCCAACGGTACCTGATTTAGTCTGAGACTAGTGTACAAATGGAACCAAATGGACACCCTTAGAGTTCCACAACTGTAAGGGTCCATTTGGAACCCCCTCAAGGAACCATGGTGGGCACCACAAAGCTAGTGGGCACCACAAAGCTAGTATGTGTATAGGCACCCAAATAGTCAGACTTTGAGCCCCACTGGTGTAGCAGAGTGTTTTCAGTGAGCCACATGCACAATTAGCCTGGTAGAACCAGGACAACATTTGCATTCTGCCAGCTAAGGGTGAGTCTGGGATCTCTCAGGCAGAGACGATGTACTCCGGACCAATTCTGGCCGGAGCGATATGTGGCTGTATGGGGCCGCTAGAGATCAACGCGAGACTTA
>NC_136792.1:21368583-21373583 GCF_951216825.1 Electrona antarctica | reverse complement strand
AGACTCTCCTCTCCTCTCCATGTCTCCTCAGTACTGACACTCTCCTCTCCTCTCCATGTCTCCTCAGTACTGACACTCTCCTCTCCTCTCCATGTCTCCTCACAGTACTCCTCTCCATGTCTCCTTAGTACTGACAGACTCTCCTCTCCATGTCTCCTCTCTTCAACACTTCAATAATGTTGAGTAGAATGTAAACAACTGACCTGGCTCATCAACAGATAGTGTGTGCATATCACCACAACATGCGCGCACTATATCTGTTGATGATCACGCATGCACGCACGCGCGCGCACGCACGCACGCACGCACGCACGCACGCACGCACGCACGCACGCACGCACGCACGCACGCATGCACGCACACAGTTTCGTCAGACATTCTTCAGTGTTGGAAGCCAGAGCGCCTATCTGTTGTTAACCATCAATCTGTCATTATTCTATCATTCCTTCCCTCCCTCCCTCCCTCTCTCTCTCTCTCTCTCTCTCTCTCTCTCTCTCTCTCTTTCTCCCTTTCTCCCTCCCTGTCTGTCTGTCTGTCTGTTTGTCTAAACATCTGCTTTCAGCAGGGCCGTCTATAGGCTGTGTGTGTGAGTGTGTGTGTGTTTATTTACATGTTATTTACAACCAGTGTTGTGAATCGGGGCCATTGTCACAAACATTGTGACAATGGCCCCGACACGCACATAACCTCATTAGACAGATTCTCAGTGACATCCAGGCACCTCACGCACCCACCCACCCACGCACGCGCGCGCGAGCGCACACACACACACACACACACACACACACACACACACACACACACACACACACACACACACACACACACACACACACACACACACACACACACTCTCTCTAACATGTCTGTCAAGTCACAGTGAATAGAGAGACAGATAGTTAAACCTTCTCTCTCACACATGCACGCAGTTGTGCACACTCACACATTTACACACACACACACACACACACACACACACACACACACACACACACACACACACACACACACACACACACACACAAGCACATGGGTGAGATGACAGCTACTCACACACTCTGAAGCCAGGTGCGTCGGGCTGGTCCTCGGACCCCGCTGTGTGGCTGCTGTACAGCGTGGTCACGTTCCCTCGCTCACAGAAGTTGACGCAGCGGCCCTGAGTGCAACGCACTTTACACACAGTAGGAGTGAACACCACCTGGATCCTCTCCTCTACCCTGTCCGTCTGTCCGTCCACTGCAGGAGACAGGACAGACAGGAAGACAAACAAGACACAGAGTCCGGGTTGGAGCATGTTGTTGTGCGTGTGCATGTGTGTGTGTTCAGCAGATCCAGGATCTGTTTCTGCTGTTTCAAAGCTTCTCTTCTCTCCTTCTAAAACCTTGCAGCTCTCTCTCCTCTTCTCTCCACTTCCTCTACCTCCTCTCTCTCTCTCTCTCTCTGTCTCTCTCTCCTCCCGTCGAGGACAAGCGAGTTGTGCAGGAAGAGGTGGGGAAGGAAAAAAATCCCAATGCAAACGTTTCCTTTCTTTCTTTCCTCCTGCCCCCCCTCTCTGAACAGACGAGTGAACACGTGTGTGCCTGTGTGTGTGTATCAAGAGTTCTTAAGTTGTTTGAAAGTGAGAGAAGAACTGAGAGAGAGAGAGAGAGAGAGAGAGAGATGTAATTGGAAGCAGTGCTGTGTGGAGGACTGGGCCATGTTCCAAACTAAATGTTTAGGAGAGATCCTCCATCACTGTTAACTCTTCACTAGATCTGTGTGTGTGTGTGTGTGTGTGTGTGTGTGTGTGTGTGTGTGTGTGTGTGTGTGTGTGTGTGTGTGTGTGTGTGTGTGTGTGTGTGTGTGTGTGTTTCTCTCACTCTCTCTATCTCCACCCACTGCTAATGTTGTAACAAAGTCTCGTTCTGTCTTCTGTCCTGTTCTCTTCTCTCCCCAGTGTCTTAACGTGGTTTGTTGTATGTTTAGTGATACTATGCATTCTCAAAAAACTTTGATTTTGAATTAATTATTTGAATGCATTTATTTCCCTGGTGAGGGCAAATGTGAATTCCTTTGTTCAGACTACACAAAAAGTAAGATTGGATGTTACAGGGACTGTAGATACAAAAGCAGATCTCACTGTTACTTAGTAATTAACTAACAATTCTATTTTGGAGCGTTTATATGTGTCACAGACCATCCAACATGTGTTGGAGCAACGCAGAAACAAAACCTTTTTATTTTTTGACACACGCCAGTGTCACAGCCTTTATAGTCAAGTGGAAATTGAATATTACTGTAGGTCCAATGACAAAGCGGGCCCTCTTTCACAATCAGTTGAAAACCCCTGACATATGGAATGTCAGCACAGGTCAGCTCCATATATGGAGATCTAAGGGTTTGAGCCGGTTTGAGGTCAGATGTAGAGTTGCTGGCCGACTCCATATATGCAGATCTAGGTGATGATCCAGTCTTCTCCATGTATGGCTATCCAGGGTTTGATGACGTCAGTGTCGTGATCTTCATAATGGAGACGGCCATATATTAACTGGAGCGTGTCACGAGGCGTGACGGACTGGTAGCCATATATGGAGAGTGTCATGAGGTGTGACGGGATTCGATATTCGATATGTTTTGTTGATGTATAGAAAATAAAGTGTAAAAATAAATAAAAACTAGAAAAAACTAGAAAAAACTAGAAAAAACTAGAAAAAACTGTACTGTACTGTACTGTACTGTACTGTACTGTACAAGCCCTCCTCCCTGGCATGTGTGTGTCTGTGTGTTAGGCTGTGCAACAGTGACACTTAGTGGTGAACAACGATATAATGCTATTTCCGTGCTCGGACACAGCCAGGGACAGACCCAGGCAGCCACACACATACAGTAGCTGTCTATAGGAGTGGTTGCACCACTCAAAAATCACTAGAAGTGAAAGCCCGCTATGTGGACATTAAATGCGGATCAATCATCAATGTTGGTAAGACTGAATATTAATAAAAGCTATTCTTGATAACTATGTCTTTGCACGGCACCTCATAGATAACACACACGCACGCACGCACACACGCACACACATGCGCGTGGCCCCGCGCACATGCACACGCACATATCGATCAACATATGGAATGTCAGAACAGGTCAGCTCCATACAGTATATGGAGATCTAAGGGTGGTAGCGGGGACATTCTCATGTCAGATTTTCTAAATATGAATTCAAGCACATGCTACTTCTGTCACATTTTACTTCAGTCATGCCAAGTTTTACACAGATCGGTGCAGTTATAGTTGGCCTGTTATAGCACCACCATGAGGCTGATTTGAAAAGTGCCAGTCTTTGTCATATCAACCAGGACTCCTCCTCTTTCTTCCTCGGCCTAGTGGGAATGTGTGTGCAAGATTTAATGGAAATCGCAATCTTAGCCAATCAGGAAGGAATATGGACAATGGGACAGATCTGTGTTGATCATATGACTATAGCGATAGTGTACCGATTTGCATGGGGTATGGATATAATTTGTAGGAGTAATATAAAAAAAGTGTTTTACAAAACAACGGTGCCGGAGATTATCCGTGCACAGACGGACACACGGTCAAAACTCTCCCCATGCCTTCGGCCTGGTGGAGACAACGAAATACTGTGTGTGTGTGTGTGTGTGGGCGTGCGTGCGTGCGTGCGTGCGTGCGTGCGTGTGTGTGTGTCTGTGTGTGTGTGTGTGTGTGTGTGCGAGCGAGTGTATGCATTTGACCTCTGAGGTTAAATCCTGTTTGTTTTACAAATAGCCTTGTCTCCATGACAATGACTATGATTGACATGTGTGATAACTGAAAGGACAGGAGAAATACTGTCTGTGTGTGCGTGTGCGTGTGCATGTGCGCGTGGCCACACGCGTGTGTGTGCGTGCGTGCATGTGTGTTATCTATGAGGTGCCATGCAAACATAGTGCAAGACATAGTTATCAAGAATAACTTTTATTAACATTCAGTCTTACCAACATTGATGATTGATCCGCATTTAATGTCCACATAGCGGGCTTTCACTTCTAGTGATTTTTGAGTGGTGCAACCACTCCTATAGACAGCTACTGTATGTGTGTGGCTGCCTGGGTCTGTCCCTGGCTGTGTCCGAGCACGGAAATAGCGTTATAGCGTTTGTTCACCACTAAGTGTCACTGTTGCACAGCCTAACACACAGACACAGACACACACAGGCCAGAGAGGAGGGCTTGTACAGTCCAGTCCAGTCCAGTCCAGTCCAGTACAGTACAGTTTTTTCTAGTTTTTATTTATTTTTACACTTTATTTTCTATACATCAACAAAACATATCGAATCCCGACCACCAATTATACTAATGCGTCCGACCCAAGCCCAACCAAAACCCGGCCCTGTTTCGGTCGGGTATCCCAGCTCTAGTGTGTCTAGTGTGGTCATAACAGCGTGCGTGTGCGTGCATGTGCGTGCCTTAGCGTAATCCTAATCTGTGTTGGTCTGAAACTGAGGTCTACAGCTGTCTGACCTTGCTGGCCTATACCACAATGACTTTATTCACAATGACTTTATTCACACACACACACACACACACACACACACACACACACACACACACACACACACACACACACACACACACACACACACACACACACACACACACACACACACACACACACACACACACACACACACACACACACACACACACACACACACACACACACACACACACACACACACAGAACATATGTGACTAAATTTGACTGAGGGACTGCCATTGGATTTTTTTGAATTTTCGTTTTTTCATGTCATATAAAAGCAGGGAATCCTAGCTTCAAATTGACATATGGGTTGTTCAGTTTGGCCCACCAGTTTTGGAGATATGGCTCATAGAGTAATGTCTTGCAGAAAACAACGAGTTGAGAAAACAGGCTTGAAAGGTTCACTTCTGTGGTCTCTAACATTACACCTAGCTACATGTTTAAGCATTTATTTCATATTTACAGCTCTGACACTTATTTCAGAC
>NC_136792.1:21046083-21363583 GCF_951216825.1 Electrona antarctica | reverse complement strand
GGCCAATATCATGAAATGAGACTAGATAGTCTGGGAATTTGGTTAGTTATAATAGTCGCAGTCATGACGACGCCAGGCCCAGGAAATAATTCCCAATGCATTTTTCCCATAGACATTTCAAAAAGTATTTATTTAAAGACCTTTTAAGCGTCGTACAAAGCCAACTCGAGTCGTGACAAATCATGAAGATAAACACAATATTTTGGATCAAACAAATAATTAATTACAAAAAACAAGAAAAAAAGTGTTGTAACCTGCCGTTTCTTCTTCTTTCTAATTATTTGTTCGGCCGTGTTTGTTGACATGATTTCTCACAACTCGAGTTGGCTTTGTACGACGCTTAAAAGGTCTTTAAATAAATACTTTCTGAAATGTCTATGAGGAAAATGAACGGGGAATCATTTCCTGGGCCCTGGTAGGGGGCGGGACTGCGACGCTCTATTGTGATATGATGTAAGCATTGTCTTCATGGTTTTAAACATGTAACCACTTAAAAAATAGCATTGTTGACTGGGGTCCACCTTGGTCCACAATTGTTTTCTCCCTCAGAACCAACATTAACAGTGTGTGTGTGTGTGTGTGTGTGTGTGTGTGTGTGTGTGTGTGTGTGTGTGTGTGTGTGTGTGTGTGTGTGTGTGTGTGTGTGTGTGTGTGTGTGTGTGTGTGTGTGTGTGCGTGTGTGTGTGTGTGGTGATATGTTTTGCAGGTTGTGTTTTGGGACAGCGAGTAAGAAAGTCTGTTATAGCTATCAGACCTGCATACAAGAGAAAGGACGCATGCACGCACGCACGCACGCACGCACACAGAAAGAGAGAGAGAGAGAGAGAGAGAGAGAGAGAGAGAGAGAGAGGATGAAAGAAAGAGAGAAAGGATGAAAGAAAGAAAGAAAGAAAGAAAGAAAGAAAGAAAGAAAGAAAGAAAGAAAGAAGTTGTCATGCAGTAGAAGTCATGTAGTTCTATGCTAGTCCAATAGGGTGTTAAACGTACAGTACAGTACAGTACAGTATCAGAGTGAGAAGAGTTCCATCTACTGACTGCTTATTGTCAATACACCACTGCTGTTCATTCCTTTTAAAGTGCAACCTTTCATTTAACTTTTGGCTGGTATGTTTTTTATTTATTTGTCACAGACTTGTTATAATACTTTCTCTTCTGTCTGTGACTATTGATGATCATTCCCTCTGCATCAGCATTAGATGTAAAGGAGATTGCGGCAAAATATGACACCTTGGGAGTGAGAATAGGTTACCAGTCCGGTCTCTTCTTGAGGAATTACATAAAATGCCAACCTGGAGATTCCAAAAACAAAAAAGATTTTGTGCTAGGGATTGTTTTGGTGTGATTGTATTTAGTACAGAACTCTACAGCTGTCTAATAACACTGCAGGTGGATAGATAACAGTGGAGAGATGGAACCTATGATCTGAATAGTCAATATTATACCTTCTCTAGCCTGGAACTCACCTATGCTTTTTATGGCATAGGCAGCTCCCGGCGCCGGGAGAAACTATGCGCAGCTGCTAGACATGAGACTAATGAATTCGAGCGACAGAGAGAGAGGAGTGTGTGTGTGTGTGTGTGTGTGTGTGTGTGTGTGTGTGTGTGTGTGTATGTGTGTGTGTGTGTGTGTGTCAATTTAACAAAGGTGCAGACGATCAGAAATCAGCAGAGAGTGAGTGATGTTTGCACTACTCTATGCCGAATTGAAGTGGACTCGGACCCAGACTTTTTTTTTTATCCCTGCAGGAAATAAAAACGTCTGGGTTTCCGAGGCTATACCTTCTCTGATTCTCTGTCTTATATTTAGACCTGGAACACCTATTTGTTGTTATACCTTTTAATCTGGGAACCCCTTTGTGTAACATTAACTGTTGCTATAGCATGTTTTCCCCCAGAAAACTTAAGTCAGAATTTAGGTGCCGTTTTTGGAAGCAGCCTCGGGTCTAAATAGGTTATTGAGCTAACTTCTAGCCCATGAAATAATTCTGAAATGTAATGTTCCTCATTTTGAGAGCTCTGTATCTTGAAGGAAACATTGTGAGATTTCATGATAACAAAGATGGGACTTAAAAACTGTTACTTGGGGTGTGAAAATGTATATAATTAACAGACAGAACTTTGTTGGCATACTTTTCCACACTATACTTCTTTTCAGCATAGCCTCTTCAACTCGTTTGCCCTGACCTCAACGTTACAGCCAAATCAATCATTGTATATGTCTAACTATATTACCCTCACCCTCTCTTCTCTCTGTTTGTACAAATGAGCATACACATGAGCACAAACGCACGCACGCACGCACACACACACACACACACACACACACACACACACAGGTTTGGAATAGAGGAAATAAGTGATAAATCACAGAAAAGAGTGGAAGAACTGGAATAACAGTCTACCCTCACCTGAGAGGAGTCCAGTGGGGCCTGAGGTGTTTCTTGGCATCTGGCTGAGAGTTCTCAACTCCTCTTATCTTCTCTTCCTCCATCTTAGGCTTTCCTCCTTCTCTTTCAACTCCACTAACCTCTGGCTTTTTCTTAAATCCTTGCTTAGTTCTTCCTATTATCTCTTCAATAGCACCTCCCTTCTCCTCCAGTTCATCTCCTTCCTCCTTCGTCTCCTCCTCCCTCACCGTCACATCTCTCCTCTCCTCCTCAGTTCCCTCCTCTGTGTTCAGGCTCTGAGTGTGTTCCTCAGACTTCCACACTGAATTCACTGTCAGGTTTTCAGATCTGACCTGAGAGTCTGTACCCTCACCTCCTCTGTCCGCTTTTCTCTGTGTTGTCCTGTCATCTTCTGGTCTCTCCAGTGTTGTCCTGTCATCTGCTGGTCTCTCCTGTGTTGTCCTGTCATCTTCTGGTTTCTCCTGTGTTGTCCTGTCATCTGCTGGTCTCTCCTGTGTTGTCCTGTCATCTGCTGGTCTCTCCTGTGTTGTCCTGTCATCTGCTGGTCTCTCCTGTGTAGGTTCTGACATCCAGTCCTTATTCATACCTGTTCTGAAATGGTATAGTTCAGCCTTGGAGCCAGCAGACATGTCCTGCGTCTTACTGATGTTGAGACTCATTGTGGCCTCCTCTCTCTCTGCTGCAGACCCTCGCATTGGACCCCCAACACCCTCCCGGCTCCTGTCTTCATGGTCAGTTTTAGCATGCTCTGGGGCTAATTCAGCGGCAGGTTGAGAGGAATTTCCTTCCCCTGGGGAGAGAATAACTTGGGTAGGGGGTCTATCCGCACAGGGACTGATACTTGAAACTTCGACTGCAATACTGGAAATGGCATTGGCAGTCAGGCCAGCAGCTCCAGCAGAGGATGAGGTAGTCGGTAATACAGAGGTGGGATTCAGCACGGTAGGCTGAACAGGGTTCACTGTGGTAGGAAAGTTGGTAGGACTTTTTGCAGGCTTATTAGGAATTGTAGTAGGTTTAGTAGGTTTAAGGGAGTTGAAGGCTGGCTTCACCAGCACCTTGGTAGGCGGGTTGACAGTAAAACGGTTGAGAGGGATATACGTGGGTTTTATTTGGTTGAAGCTGAGCGTATGCCAGTTAGAGTTGGAGGTAGGTTGTGTGTAATTCCTGCGTGGGCTGGACAGGGTGTAGGTGATGGTGGCAAACTGACAGCGGAGACCATAGAATCCCCTTCGACACACACAACGGTTGGACAGAAGACACACACCTCCATTATGACAACGAGGATGGCACCTGGCTAGAGGAGGAGAGGAGTAGAGAAAGAATCAGACATTAAATCAACAGAAATGCAGACATCCAGTCATTCTGGAAAAAAGCTAGTGAAAATAGCCGATCTACAACCTCACAACGCGTCGCTTCACGCTGCGTTGTGAGCTTGTAGATCGGCTATTTTCACTTTTACAATTTCTTAGATTTTTGTTTTTGTTTTGAATTCATGACAATTTTAACTTTATTAGGACCGTTTTTTTTATTTGTTTTTTAAATGTAGGAAACAAAAAATAAAGGGACCCAAAATAATCTGTCCACGACCCACAAATGGTTCCCGGCCCAGTGTTTGGGAACTAGTGTTATAGCGCTCTAGGCCCCATGCTGTACACATCTCTCCCAGTCTCGGCTCTCTTCCCTGGGCTAATTGTCTCCAAAGAATCGAAAATTGGAGTGCTGGAACACTCCTTGGGCTAAAAATGGCCATAGCCGTCATCACAAATGTGATGAAGTCAGCACATTTGGGCATATTTGGGCAAGTGGCTATGGCCAAACTAGGGGGTCCATGGCCAAACTAGGGTCAAACTAGAGGGTTTTCATGATTCTGAATCCATTCCAAGCATTAGTTTTGCACGAAAAACACTCCTTGGGCTTAAAAAGGCCATAGATGTCATCACAAATGTGATGAGGTCAGCACATTTTGGCACATTTGGGCAAGTGTCTATGGCCGTTTTTAGCCCAAGGAGTGTTTTTCGTGCAAAACAAATGCTTGGAATGGATTCAGAATGATGAAAACCCCCTAGTTTGACACGTCACATGCAATTTAAAGCATAATGAAATTTAGAACATTTTGCCATATATTGGCTGTTGATGGTACCCCAACTTTCAGCAGCTGTCAAAAATTCCCCTAGGGTGGTTGAATATAAACCAATGTGGTTATTAGTAGACACCTATATGTTATATGTTAGTAGACACCTTTACAAACACATTGGTGAAGAAAATTCTTGGTAAGAAATGTATTCCCAGATTTGACTGGTAATACTGATAATATTCCCTGACTAACTGTTGTGAATGTTTAATAGTCTCAGCAGAAAAGAGAGGTGATGTAGACTGACACAATGAGAGCAAACACTAAACACTTTACTTACTGTGTGTGTGTGTGTGTGTGTGTGTGTGTGTGTGTGTGTGTGTGTGTGTGTGTGTGTGTGTGTGTGTGTGTGTGTGTGTGTGTGTGTGTGTGTGTGTGTGTGTGTGTGTGTCCTAGAGTAAATCCGATTCTATTCATGAGGTCCAGCTTCCTGTGGGTCATTCCTGAATATGCCATAATCCTTATAGCATGAAAGGAACCATTTAGATAGATGTGTGTGTGTGTGTGTGTGTGTGTGTGTGTGTGTGTGTGTGTGTGTGTGTGTGTGTGTGTGTGTGTGTGTGTGTGTGTGTGTGTTTGTGTGTGCCAATAAATCATTTTCTGAATGATATACCAACACACAAGGTGAAAATGTGATGCTTGAGTGCTACCGTGGGTTGTTGCCGACACAACTAATGAGACCACAAGCTTCTGTGCTTTATTGACCACATGCACCACACACACACAAGTTTATATTGAGGCTTCGTGTAGCACACCCTGGCTGTGTTGTGTCTGCTGCAGGGTTTGCTATTATGTATTTAAATCAAGGTCCTTTATAACTTCAACTGAACACAATGCAGATGCTGTAACTATATGCTATTCTATAAATTCTTTGTAATATTATCTCACCTTTATCTAATATTTTCTGATCTTATATGATCCGGGATCCAGGGCAGAGCCTTGATGCTGATCCAGCTGCCTGACCCAGGTGAAACACACCTGGATCTGGCTGTGGACACTGCAGCTACAGCAGGAGTCTATATCACTTTACCGACTCTAGCTGCCTACATAGTACATACATACCCCTCTACTTAATTTATAGTCTGTGACCACGTTTTAAAGGGTGACTAAGAGGGTCTTTTTCCGTAATGTTTTATATGAGTCCCTTTTAAAAGGTTTCTCCAGCTGGGTGTCAGCTGTGTCTCTGAGGTGTTTTATTGAGGTTTAAAAGACAGGCTGATCATCCACATCCATGCAGCTGTAGGAATACATTGTGGGATGGGCTGTGTGGTAGATGGATAGTCTAAATCAGTGGGTTTGAACCAATTTTAATATAGTTACAGTATATACTGTAGAATAGTGTATACAGTATACACTGGTGTGTACAGTGTTATATAGTCGTTGTTGTTGTTTTTTACTTTTATTATTTTTTATTATTATCACATTATTATAGTATCATTATAGTATTTTATTGGACTTTGTTTGACCTTTATTGGAGACTACTGCTTGGCCTTGTATTTCATTGTTCCATTGACACTGTATTAACCTACTAATAAAGCTGAACTTATTGGGTCACAAACAAAGAACCACTCCAACAAAATAATATTGTTTTATAAAAAATAAAATACAATAATTGATATATCGGGTCTTGACAGGAGTACCACAGACGAAAAACAGTCTAAGTCCAAATTTCAGACTGACCCCTCCACGAAAAGGCCTCGTTGTCCTGAACCCTTATCTATCATTTATATATTATGGATCAATAGTGTGGACTTAGACTGTTATTCGTCTGTGGTACTTACTGGCAGACTAAGGAAAGGAACCTCAACGACTGCTTATCCTGTTATTTACCTGTAGGCTATGTTTCATCCTTACTTTTGTGCTGCTATGACAACTGAATTTTGCTCAGTCAGTTGTTCCACACGTAGACACTAGACTCTAGTGTCTACGTGTGGAACAAGGCACTGTCAGGGTTAGAGGCAGCTGGTAGGCTTTACTAGCAGTTACAAATTTAAAGACAGCTGGTTTCATTCCTACTCCCTTTCATTCCTACTTTGTGTCCTGTATCTGTCTTGTCTGTGTCTTGAACGGTGACGTCATGGACGCAAAACAAATTTCAGTGCAAGCTGACAATAAAGTTGTATCGTATCGTATCGTATCGATTTCTCATCTGCATCATTAATTTGCATTCATTTGGGGATGCCAAATCAGTCCCACTGTGATTTTTATTTTATTTTTTTAGTTACTAATTTTTCAGTTGTAAATTTTTTTCAGCAGCTTTTTCACAAATTGTGATGCAGTTTGATATGATTTTTATTTTATTTTATGCTACATTTGTAGTCATCAACAAAATGAAATCACTTAAAGCTGCACTATGTAACATTCCTCTTCTATCCCAGATTTGAACCTGGTTCCGTGAACATGTGCTGAATTGTTTATCATTGAGCTAATAGAGCCTGCCTGCTTGCTCGGGGGATAAATTGAATCTTGACCATCTGGTCAAAATTTGTATCAGATACTGATAGGTTGGTGAGACATGACCTTTGACACGATCTAGATGTCTCAGAAGAGCAGGGAGACAAAATACAATACAATATTTTTTGCAGCAAACAATTGCAATTATTTCAGGGATGGTATGAATATACTGTACATGAATTCTTGCAAAAAGCAAACTGATACTCACGTTTGGTGCATTTCTTGGTTTTTAGTGAGAGAGTCCATCCCATACAGCACTTATCTCCACAAACATTAGGACTGCAGGAGAGGAGAGGAGACAGACGAGAGACAGACGAGAGACAGACAGACAGACAGACAGACAGACAGACAGACAGACAGACAGACAGACAGACAGACAGACAGACAGACAGACAGACAGACAGACAGACAGATAAAAAGAGTGACAGATTGTGAAATAAAAGAAAATAGACACTAAACACATGGCAGCATCTTAGCTGAATTTTTTTTTGCACAATAGAAATCTTCACAGACCTGAGTTTGAACTGGGCTTGGTTGAATTTAATTTAATTGTTTGTGTTTACTAGTCTACAGAACGATACACAGATCAACCGTAACTTTCCCATTAAATGTGACACATCTATGTGTTTGTGAGTATAATATACTCACATACACACAAGTGCACTTGTGTGTATTTGTTTGTGTGTATTTAATTGTAGAGTTGTGTTCCGATACCGATACTGGTATCGGTGGTATCAGATACGGTCGCCCCTAAACCATCTCGCCCCTCGATTTTTTTCCGCCGACCTCAGTGCTGCGGTTGGGGTATTCTTTATTTTGTTTTAGGCATAGTTCTAGGGGTTAAGTTTAGGAATAGGGTTAGGTTTAGGCATAGTTTTACTGAGGTTAAGGTTAGGAATAAGGCTAGGTTTAACTGTTTAAGCATAATTTACTTAGGTTACTTTAGGAATACCAGGCCGCGCACTTCCGCCAGCTGTACGCCCGGTGCGAGTTGGTAAAGGGGCGAGTTGTTTGGTATTCGTATTGGTTACTCAGGCCGATACCACCCTCAAGTACCCGTACTCGGTACCTGTGTGTGTGTGTGTGTGTGTGTGTGTGTGTGTGTGTGTGTGTGTGTGTGTGTGTGTGTGTGTGTGTGTGTGTGTGCTTCCGTTTGCCGATGGGTTCTCTGGAAAAAAGAGTCAATTAGCACACCAATATTATGAGGCCTGTAAGCCCCGCCTCCCCCTTCCACCTGACAGCACAATGCGACCTTCACAGCTCAGTGTGCCAGGAAGCATGTGTGTGTGTGTGTGTGTGTGTGTGTGTGTGTGCGTGCGTGCGTGCGTGCGTGCGTGCGTGCGTGCGTGCGTGCGTGCGTGCGTGCGTGAAAGAGAGAGGTAAACCATGTTTAAATGTGTCTACATTTCCTTCAGTCTTGCTCACTTGAAGCTTTGGTGCATATTGAACAAAGAAGGCTCCTCCCCTGGCCGACATTGTCACGCCCATTACACAGTAAAAGTCTCATTTATCCAATTTATCCATCCGGATTTTCACAGGTCCTTTTCAGTGTTGCCATGTCTGCTTATTATAAGCACTTTTGGGCTTGTTTTTAAAATGGCTTCTAAATATTTTCAAGCTAAATCTGACAGCACTGGTCCATTTGTATCATTCGGAATTGAGAGTGCACACATGTAACCATATGGACTCTAATGGATCCATATGGATGGATATGTCAAGCAGCTCTGATTGCTCAACTTGTTTTATCGGCTGTGCTGTTTTGACTTTTTTTTTATTACATTTTTTCTTTCTTTTCGCTGATGTTCGCTGTCACTTTGTAACTATGTTTGGAAAAGTGCTATCAATCCCTGAAGAAGACCTTTCCAGGTCGAAACGTTGATATTCCATCATTTATCATGTATCCTGCTTTTCTTCACTTTTAGACCTCTTTACCAAGGTCAGTAGCACATCAGCAATACTGATGTGCGCCCTTCTCCTGTTTGTTTGGAAAAACACTATACAAATAGAATTCATTCATTCATTTCAATGGTTACATTTGTACACTCAAGAGTTAAATGAACACTGAGTCTGGACTTACAGCGTGACCATCTGTGTTTCACTGTCTATCTCCATACTTCCTTTAATCCATTCATTTTTCATGTTTATCTAATGATCCACGTTCAATATAGAGATATTCTTGATACATAAATGAAGATAAATGCACAGTGCCGGAGTTTATACCTGTCTTGTTGTACAACAATCTCTTACACAATCCCCCCCACGCCTCTCTCCCTCTCTCACATAGACATACGCTACTCTCGCTTTGTGATTTATTCATTAGTCACAGCGTGCTGACTGTATTGTGGCATCAGGAGGCCCCTATCCATAGTGCACACCCTGCCATGAACAAGCACACACGCACACATGCATGCATGCATGCACAGTCTCAGCTACATAATCTGAGCGTGTGTGTGCATGTGTGTGCGTGCATGCCCTCTAAGCATGTGTGGAGATGTGCCTGTCTAAACATTGTATTAGCTGATGGTTAGGGTTATAGCTGTACTGCTGACCATAACCATCATTCTGATAACATCCCTCAGCAGCTGATCAGAAGGAGAGGGTGTGTTCGATATCGCCTACGGAGGAAATCAAATCGGCCAAGCCTTCCAACTATTGTTCTTACAAATCTGTGCTTGTTGAACAACAAAGTGGACATGATAACTACTGTAACGAATTATGTGAGTTACCTTTGTTATTCTTCATGGAAAGCTGGCTGACTCTCTCTTTGAAGTCCCTGGATTCACTCTTGTGCAAACAAGACAGTGATGCAGACTCAAAGTTTGTGTAACAGTCTCCGGTGCCAAACGCACTCAGTGCAGAAATTCTCGGCATGAAGTCTCAAGAATCCTGAGACTTCAAAATCTGACTTGTCAGAGAATGTGGGTGCATTTTGCTGTTTGTTGTATACGTTCGTCCTTGTGGCAAAGCATTACAAGCGACAGGCAGTGGCACCATAGCTTGCTATTTACACAAGCTAAAATTGAATTACCCAGATGTCTAGTATAATCCCAGTTGTAGTGCTGCACAATTTATCGAGTATTTAATTGTTTCGGTGAGAAGGAAAGTAGTTTAGTTTATTTTTTACTAATGTCAGACATTGCAGTTGAATTTTTTTGTTGGTCTGAAGCGGTGTTCGGCGCATGGTGTTAGAAAGAAGTCGCTAACGCACTGGACCAGGGCTAGGGTCTAGTGCGTTAGCAAGAAAAATGTGATTATCTGGCAAGATTAATTATCCTGTAGTGAGCATCTGTGGTGCGTTGGACAGCTGAGGCTTGTTGATGTTGAAAGTATACTGTACATGACTATATAAATTATAATGTGTCTTGTCTTCCCAGACATATCAGAAGTGTCTGTTGCCACCTGAAGTTTAACAGGCTACATTGTAAAATAATCTTAGAATTGTATGAGATTATCCTGTAGTGTGTGATGCTACCTAATTTCCAAAACGTTTCAGATTTGAAAACTCCTGCAGTCTGAGCCCAGATTAAGCTATATCTGATCAGAATTTGATTTGAAGAATTGAGTAGGCCTACACTCGGAAATTATGCTAATTAGAATAAGTTATTGTGCCTGTCTAAGACAAATCTCTTCTCACTTTATATTTGATCTATTATTTACTGTCATTCTATTCTTATTTTTCTTTTTCTGGTTCTGCTTGTCAGTGAAAATAAAACAAATAAAACGTATTGAATCTTGAATTTACAAACTACGCCTAGTCATCTTGGTTAGACCACCACAATGGTCTCTGGAGGGTGTAGGTAGACAACCACTTGCCTCTTTTGATATTACACATGGAATCACCAGCTGCTTATTTTGATCTGAAAGTGAGGAGTGTCTGGAGAGCCCAGCCAAGCCATAGGCACTATCAATTAGTCTCCATTTTCCATGGTGGTGGCCGAGTACTTTACCCCTGTGCAACCTGGACGACCCTTTAGGCATGAACTTTACCAAACCATCCCCAGCAACAAAATTTTGTCTGTGTTTGACATGGCGAGTTCCTTCTTAAGCAGTGAGGTCGCTCATGGTGAGAAAGAGCACAATGGAACGTGAAATATCAGCAATCAACTTAGTCTTTTTTATCACCCATGGCAAATAAAGGCTGGGTGTATGTTAAATAGGAGAAGATACCCTTCATCTTAACTTATTGAAACGCTTTTAATTTAAGTTTGAAAACTGATCATTATATATTTAGAAAATAAAACCACTATTGTGCAGCTATGTGGTTTCTATGAGAGACTTTAATTCAGTCAAAACGTCAACCACTTGCGCATGCGCATGCGCACGCGCGTGCACACACACACACACACACACACACACACACACACACACACACACACACACACACACACACACACCGCCTACGTGATCAAGATCGCCTTGAACTTCAACAAAGAATGAATGAACCCATTTATTGATCCTTCTGCTTTGTCTGCCTCATGAATCAAGATGTACTTTCAAACTTTTTTAAAACAAAATTCGTACTTTTTCAACCAAAAATATAACCTCATGAGCACACAAGCTTAAGCTCTCACTGAGAACATTTTACCGTTTCCAAGTGACTGAGATCACTCAAGAAAAATATAGTTATAAATGCTCTGTCTGTCTGTCTGTCTGTCTGTCTGTCTGTCTGTCTGTCTGTCTGTCTGTCTGTCTGTCTGTCTGTCTGTCTGTCTGTGAATTTGTCGACTTTCAGTAGCCTATTTGAAAAAAGAAACGGCCCTTCGTCCAATTATTTAACCACAGCCGACAGACACATTTTAACAACACGCACACGCGCGCGCGCGCACACACACACACACACACACACACACACACACACACACACACACACACACACACACACACACACACACACACACACACACACACACACACACACACACACACACACACACACACACACACACACACACACACACACACACACAAGCCTAGTAGTCTCATTCCCTCTGTTTGTCTCTTCACACTACCGTGCAGTCTTGGGCAAACACTCCTCTCTTCCAACTCCGCATTCCCAATGTCTCCTTCATAGTTCATATCATTCTTTCTTAATCTCCTGTCCTCTCTCTCTACCCTCGCTGGCTTTAATTTTTAACCTCTCGTAGATCATCATTCCATTCCTACATCATCCTTTCTAGCTGAGCCCCAAGCAGTCAGACCGGTAAATAGACCAAACCTAGGCGATAGAGAACTGTCTGTTGGAAAGGATGATCCACTGATCTGAGAGAAGGAAATTCAACAGTCTCCCTCTGTTTACACGCATGCATGCACGCATGCACAAACAATTCTCTCTCTCTCTCTCTCTCTCTCATAGATCTAGGTGTGAAATGTGTCTAGTTTCTAATCTATCCATTCCAGAGATCAGTAGACCGCGACCTTGTAGGACACGTCTACTGTGTAGTGTGTATGTCTGTGTCCGTCTGTTTGTCTTGATATTGAATTCATCAATATCTTGATTGATATTTATTTAGCTGTTGAGACAAGATGCAGAGTCGAGTCAACACCACATGAATGGATTGCACGCACACATACGCACGCACGTGCACACGCACTGACGCATGCATGCATGCACGCACCCCCCCCCCCACACACACACACACACACACAGGGCTACAACCCTTAGAATTTCACACATTCCAGAGGAGACTATACAAGCACACCTGACAGTTTCATGAATGCTGTTGTACTAAAGACGAAGCCTTCAGGGTCAAAACCTTAACCTCAACTTACAGAAAACAAAATAAGGGTTACACAAACAGGCTAAAGCTGAGTGTCTTTACTTTAGGCATAACAATGATTAAACTATTTAAAGCGGCTGTGGCATACTTCATAGATTACAAATAAACACTGTCTGGGTTCACTTCATGCAGAACCTCAACTTTATTGTCACAAGCAAGGTTTACACACCATGTGCAAGCTTCCTACTGCAGAAATCTCTCTCCTTCACTTCTTCTGTCTTACTCCGCCTCTCTCTCTCTGAAAAGTGAGAACTAGCAAGGAAGTGTCCTCATTCTCTGTGATCTTCTCACGATACAGATTGGGGTGTAACTATATGCATCACGATACATGGTTGACGATACGATACATGGACGATACTGGTTCATTAATGGCGATATGATATGATTCAATGATTTAAAATCGATACAGTAACTATTTTGCTTAGAAGTTATATCTGTGTGAAACGTGTGGATAGTGCAGGATTTGTATTTATTATTGTGGCTATAAATAAGTAAACACACAGTAAGTAAGCACAGTGATTCTCTATGACAAATACAGGGACATTGTATTTGAACACATGGACAAACTCGCACCTTGACATGAACACAGAGAATAGGGCCTACACACATTTATCGATAGACCAAGTGTAGCAATGTTTTATATTGAGTTGTGCTTGAAATGTGCTGTAATTCTCCAATCTGTTAATAAATACTTCAATCAATCAAACAATATTGAATGGAAAAGTATAATTAAACCCCACTTTCTGTTCTTCTTACTAATACTAATTACTAAATACAACACACAAGTACGTATCGATACAATTGATTATTTGCATTGAAAAAACGATTCGATTGCCTTTTTACATATGGATATGGTTTGATTGTTGAAATTAAAGTCGATTTTTCGATGCAGTTTATACTGTATCGTAACACCCCTACATCTTATAGGCTGGTTTTGCAGCATCTCCCTCTCCATCTCTATATCTCGCATACAATTACACACACACATACACACCCACACGCACGCACGCGCGCACACACACACACACGCGCACTGTCGCGAATCGCGCGCACACACATACACACACACACGCGCAAGCAACACACACACACACACACAGACAAACGACAAGCACCCCCCCATCAATCAACTCACCCGTTCAGTCGAGGCATGACATTGACCGTGTGTGTTCTCACTGTTCTGTCTTGTTTTGTGAGAGCCGGTTTGACCGTGGCATGATGATACATCCCCGTCTCGTGGGTCCCTGTGGTCCGACCACGGAGGTACAGCTGGTCGTGTTGTCCTCTGTGATGCGGTGTCGGTGGCCGCACGAAAGTCCCACCGGTTGCAGAAAACGCAACGCACGTCGCCCAAACGCAGAAGAAGCGGATATTCAACCGATGAAAGAGCATATTTGTAAATGTTCCTCAGCAAAAATAAATAAATAAAAATAGGCTGATAATTAACAGCTGTAGTAGTAGTAGTTGAGGAGGTACGTTTCAAAACATTTAAACATCTTACAGTATGCTAACTCGCCGGTCAAACAGTGGGACCTTGTGTGAAATGTTACAAAACTTCTTCACTCTTGACAGTCTCTCGACTGGACTGCGGCATAATTGCCACTTTGTTGTGGAGTTCAGTCTGCAGGTTGAAGTGATAAAGTTGGCTCTAGGCTCTAGGCTCAGGGGGAGACCATGGAGGGGACCCCCCTATGCCCCGGGGACCAATGGGACTGGAGCTCGGTGATGTCAGGGCCCGGCGGCCAATAGAAGACCGCGAAACTCTGTATGGAGCTGGACATGGCTACATTCCAAAACCTTTTCACCGCACGTGAAGCCCTCGCCTCGCAGACTTCACGTGAAGTCAATGAGTCAGCCACTCAGTATTAATGGGAGCGGATTGGAATTGGGCCCATAGCACCCACATGCGCGCTCAGCGCTCTAGTAAGTATAGGCCTACTAGTAGACAATGGTAACTTTTGCCCTAAGTAAAATTGTTTTATAATAGGCAGAACTAATGAGTGATGTAGCCTAACATCAGTGTAGGCTACTTTATTCAGTAAGTATGTTGTGAACTGTGTTTATACTAAACACAATGTTAGTAGGCCTAGGCTATTATTTACTAAACATAGTCTATGTAAGAAAAGAAAACATGTGTTTTGTTTGTTTTGTCATGTTAAGGAGGGCTTTGGAGGTTAAAGCTGTTCTTCCATTCTTGTGGTGTGTGCATGTATAGGCCTACTCCCGAGTAGTTTGAGGGCAGTGGCCGGGCGGGGTGGAGTGGGTCACAGATGTGGAGACTGGAGACCCTGCGGGCCTGCCCCATCCGGTGGTCCTGTAGTGTAAATGTACTCAACATCCCAGACCAGGCACCAGCCATGATTTAATTAATTAATTTAGAATGTCTTGATGACCTTTTCAATGTAGGCCAAAATCAGCTCCTCGGAGCATTTGGCTCATGTTAATGCAACTCAATATTTTGTTTTATTCTTTTTTTTAGCTTGGGGATATTGGCATGCTGTGGGTTGTTGATTTGAGGCACATCGGGACAACGTGTTAGGTCAGCCAGAGTTTGAAAATGTTACTTAAAGGAGCATTCAGTGATTTGGGTCATTTGGAAAACCACCCAGTCCGCCCCGGTAACAAAATGTGCAAATGCACGCTCTACAGTGGGGGGAAGTGCAACAGGCCAACAGCATGTGCACTAAGGCCCGTCCCCAGTCGATCATGATTGGAGGAAGGCCCCTCTCATCCTGATTGGATGAAGGCTTTGCCACCCGCCACCAAAACTGAAACTAGGGTTTTTTGACCCCAGGGGCTCACTGGGGACAGGGAGGAACTCCTTATTTGGTCAGCACACTCTATAGTAGGTAGGATTATCCAGAAAAAAAGGAAAAATAAGTGATATTTGAATTAAGTAAAATCACTGAATATACCTTTAAAGAAGACCTCTGCTATTAGTACATGCCCAAAGCACTCGCCCTGGGTCACCGCCTGATCCAGCTGCCTTTTTTGCATTGACACTGCAGCAGTGCCCTTCTGACCTCATCTACTCTACTGCAAGTTTCTGCTGCTATTGCTAGAGTCTAGAGTAGCCCAATACATTGCAATGATACCATAATCTACTTTCCCTTCATAGTAATGCCAAATAAATTGACTACGACCACATTCACCACAACTGAAAAAACAAAACAAAAACATGTTTTTAACTGGAAAACTAAAGAAAAACATTAAGGAATAGGCCTACATTAAATTAAATTAAACTGGAATATTGTCTCGTGAAATTTCAGGAAGGGCTGTGTCTTGCATATATGAAATAAAGGCAAAAGGTACCATATGTAATATGTGCTGCTAACACACAGTTAGCCAAATAGCTAACGTTCGACTCTGCATTATGGATCTATTTGGTGATCTACCAGAACCGACCCAAAGCGCCTGTAAGCAACATGAATGACACAATAAACATTTAATTGAACGTATAGCTATATTGCTCCAAAGTAGCCATTTCTTTTTAATTGTCATTATGAATATGTTGTCAGAATTTCAAGGTGCATGCATTTTTGACGGACCATTCAACACCAACGCCCCACGGGATGAACCGCACACATTATTAACGTCACCCTGTTGTTAAATTATATATAAATACGAACAGATACGGACGGTACCAACGATAATCTGGTTGTGCGTGCGTGTGTGTGTGTGTGTGTGTGTGTGCGTGTGCGTGTGCAGGTGCTGTTCCCCCAGCAGCGTCCAAGTCTGCAGAAGAAAAAGAAGACAATAATTTAAAAAGGAAAAGAGCAGATTTGGATCATGGACCATCAGAGGACAGGGGAGCGGAGGAACTCAAGAAAGTTTGTAGAGAAGGTTTTCAACAGTTCCACAACAATGTTTGTTTGTTTCCTTCCTTCATGTCAGAATCAAAACATAATATAGTAAGACATAACATAGTAACATATATTATACCAAAAACATTAATTGAGGAAGAATTATATAATGTATAATTGGCATTTGCCACAACAGTCCATGTGTTTCATGGATACATACCACCACATATCACAACTCACAAGCATAACTAAATCATTGCCTAAACATTGTCTTATTTACTAGGCTATAGCCTATATAGCATAATATACAATAGGCCTACTGGTGATTAGTTAATTGAAAGTAGGATGTATTAGTATGAAAAGAATACTAAGAGACCAGATCTATCTGTTAGTTAGGCTATGGTATGCTGACACTTACTGATCTCTCTGTCTCTATCTCTCTCTCTCTCTCGCCCCAGGTCTTCCTGTGTTAAAAGGCTATGTTGCGTCAAGGCGAGGTGAGAGAGAAGAGATGCAGGATGCTCATGTCCTGATGCCAGACATGACCAGCTGTCTGACCACCGACCTGTCTGCTCTGCCATCCCAAGTGTAAGCTCTCATTACTACAATCGTGATTTAAAGTGATCCATATGTTTATTAATGTAGTTAGTCAGCCACTTCTGACTCAGTAACGCTTCATAATTGTTATAAATGTTAATAATTCCACGGGAAACCCCCGCTAAAACACACCCTAAACAGGCCTTAATATCTAGCGGAAAACCCACCAATAAGCCCTTATCCGACACAAATTAACTAATCTTTCTCAGCCATACAATTTCACTGGAGCGCGCATCTGCATGATGTCATGCACCGTGCATGATGCACGCAGACAGTAGACACGACTCCCGACCCAAACACTGAGTGAGGAGATAAACAGTTGTTTGATTAAACATAATGTGCCACGAAAAATAGCTTCCAATAGCTTGTTATTTTTTTGCGTCGAGGAGGTTGTGTCCATACATGATGATCGGCCAACAAAAGACATCTCCCTCCCACAGTGAGTGAAGCGCAGTGATGCCTGATTTATTCTTCGCCGTACAACGTGTTCCGTGCTGAAAATAGCTGATCTACAAGCTCACAAACGACGTGTTGTGAGGTTGTAGATCAGCTATTTTCAGCACGCGGAGATATGCAGGCTCTGAGAACTGAGAACATTCCGAAACTTTTGCCTTAACAATAAAAGCATGCAGCTTTCACAAGTTGGCCCATAAAGACAAGGAAAAGGATTAAGAATTTGGCATTTTATTTTATTTTATATTTTTTCCCAAAATGTAAAAAAATTATGATGAGGAATTAATTTGGATATTGGTAATGGAGATATTGTAAAAGTTGTCACTTTATTAATCCCAACATTTTTTTGTTAAGGTTTGGACTGCATTTAATTTTCAACACAAAACCTTAAACTGACTTTCTGTGTGTGTGGAGTATAAGTATTGACTTTGAGTGACTTTGTGTTGGGTTGAAAACTTGAAATCATTTAACATGTTTTGAAGTATAACCAGGTAGGTTGCTGTTTTTTACAGTGAACTTTGTAGGGGTTTTTATGATTCAAACCTTTAATGGTGGAAACCACTACATAAATAAATGGCGCCCGATGTAGGGGCATGATATGGTCATGTATTAATACCACGCTATACAAAGAAAGCAATGGTGCTATACCTCATTTGTGGTGGCGCTACCAACTGAAAAGGTAGGTGGCACCAGTGCTACCTGTGAAAAAGTTAGTCTGGAGCCCTTGTCATACATTTACAACGCCTTATAAGCACATTATATGCATAATTGTGATTGTAATGCATTATAGACCCGACCTTTAAAGTGTTACCAAACCCTTTATTCTCAGTAAAACGGACCTGGGTTACAACTGTATTTGGACTGCTGTTTCCTATCTCTTTGCCAAAATAGCTGATCTACAAGCTCACCGCGTTGTGAGATTGTAGATTGGCTATTTTTTTACTGAAACTAGAATGACAAATAAACAAAAGATTACAACACAGCTGAATAGTGACATTTGCTGCTTGATTAAAGCATTACATTTGCTGCCTGATAGTTACAATTAACCAAGTTAAGCAAATCCCTGATATTGTCTTGTTGGATTGTGTACAGAAACTATGACATCCCAATTTAAAAATAATATGCTTAACGTTCAAGACAAATAAATTAGTCCTAGACAGGTTTATAATTTTGGGGATAATGTGTGAGGTTCCCTTCAGATTAAATGGAGCAATTCAGATTTGATAAAACCACCCTTTTACACCTTCAGGTCTTGCATGTCGTACTTTGCTGTGTTTGATGGCCATGGAGGTGCACGGTCATCTTGTTTCGCTGCTGAGCATCTGCACCACACACTGGCCAAGAAGTTCCCCAGAATCCCCACTGGTTTGTTACCTTTAAAAAATACAGCATATTGTCACTTGTTTGTCTGGAATTACTTATTGTTACTTCTTAAACAACATTATTAGACATGTTTGTCTCGGGAACCATTTTCCTAGCAGGGACAAATTTTTTTTTTTACCTTGAATTTTAGGTGAGACAGAGAATCTGGACAAACTGATAAAGAAGTGTCTCCTGGATACTTTCCGACAAACAGATGAAGACTTTCTGAAAAAGGCATCTAGCCAGTAAGATCATTCAACTCTGGACAACATTGTTTTCCAGAGTTTATAACAGGCCAAAAAAAGCAATGAACAGTAGTGCTGAGTTACACAGTAGAATCCTTGCTATTCATTTTACTCAGTGTATAAATATTGAAATTAACACAGAGTATTTTACTGGCTCTAGTTAGCAAACTTTATTAGTTTACATTTAACAAGATATGCTAGGTAAAAGTGAGTGCCAGTGGCTTCCAGTCTCTCATGGCTGACTGTGTTTCCTCTTCTGATAGAAAGCCGGCGTGGAAGGATGGTACGACTGCTACCTGTCTGTTGGCTGTGGATGACATGGTGTATGTGGCCAACCTGGGGGACAGCAGGGTAGGGGCTGGCTCACTCTCACCACTGGGAAGAGAGTAAAGACATGTCATTGATCATTTCTCTGTGAAAGCAGAACGTAGAAATTATCAAGTTTAATGAATGAAATTACCTCAATTGAACTGAACAGATTATTAGATTCTTCCACCAAACTATAATTCATGAAAGGTAGTGATGGCTAACCGTTAAGAAATTGGTAACCGCTAACAGTTAATGTTTGACCGGCGTTAAGAAAAAAAAGATAAGCATCAGCTGGACACAGACACACACACACCTAGCCTCTGCAGTGCTCTAAACTGAAAGTCTAATTTCTCTTCAAAAGTCTTGAATATAATGGAATATGATTAAGGATTACTGTGATTATGGTAAGATCACATTTCATATCACACACACACACCATAAACCTTTAACCAGGGTTCCTAACTTCCTACACATTTGGAATTTCTAAATTCCATACTTTTTCCAGACTCTAATTTCGGGCCTGTGTGTCGGTCCCCGGGCAAGCTGCGGCCGAAAAACTGAGGTGTCAGGGGGACTCCCGCAGCGGCCAAGGGCTCGATGCTCCCACCCCTCCCGTGGTCGCAAGGTGGCGCTCTTCCCGGGGCAGGGGTTTCGGGGGGCAGGCCCCTGGAATTTGCCCTGCCCGGTCGGTGATTCCAGCTTGAAAAAACGGAAAAGAGATTTTCCCTCCACGTGCAAAGGCACACTGGTGCCAGAATGTATGTATGGAGGCCTCCCTGGCCGCCCTACGGACACCCCAGGGCAGGCTCATTCATAGTCTGGATTTTCGGTGGTGAGGTGACCACCGGAGCTGAAATAACGTTGAGCGGTGGTGAGTAAAAACAGAGCGAAGGGCTGGCGCGGTGGCTTGCTCTTCACCGCGGCTCGTGACGTCATGTTGTAGTTCGGTGGTCACCCCACCACCGAAAATCCAGACTATGAATGAGCCTTTAAGGCCTTCAAACTGCAGTTTTGTGTGTTTTTTCTAACCACCGTTTCAGTGGTCACCTTATCACCTAAAACTGGAGTATGTATGAATAGGCCTTAAGGCGACGAGTCGGAATCACCGACTGGGCAGGGACCAGGGCCTCCCCCGAGTACCCTGCCCGGGAAAACAGAACAGCAGCAATATATTATATATATTCGTTTTCTATACTTTTCCAGACCTGGAAAAGTATGAAATTAAATACCATACTTTCCATACTTGTGTATAGGAACCTGTATTAGCTAGTAAGTTACACACTAGGCAGCTTATCTTTTTTAATTTTATTTTTGTATTACTTTTTTTGCCTCCTTAATGATTAATCATAATGAATCTGTAAGTGGTGATCATGGTGATTTCCATTTCCTCTCCTCTCCAGGCTGTGTTGTGTCGTATCATTATGGAGCTTGAAGGAGCAGAAGGAGAGAGGAGTTCAGTGACTCTGGCCCTCAGTAAGGAACACAATCCAACCATCTATGAAGAACGCATGAGGATCCAGAGAGCTGGAGGAACAGTCAGGTGACATCACTGCAACTGGCCTACAAGAATAACAAATTATTTTTGCATGGTTTGACATTAGGGCTGTCAACCACAATCATTTACTGCTGGTCACTGGGAGCTGCAGAAGTACAAGTGCAGTCTTCTAATGTTGGATACTGGAAGCTGCCCAGTACAACCACAGTCTGCTACTGGTGGTCAAAGGGAGCCAATACTTTGGAGTGGCTTGCTTACAGGGCCCCCACTAAATAACATGAACTAAATAATATGAATACAAAGGTAGTTTAATCTGTTTCAATTACATATGTATTTGTAAAAGTAGTGCTCAGTCAGTTAATCACAGTGAAAAATCACAGGACTTGATTAATGGCTGACTACTGTCCAACATAACCAGTCTTCTGTCCATGTGTGCTGTGTAGAGATGGCAGGGTATTGGGGGTTCTTGAGGTGTCTCGCTCCATAGGAGATGGTCAGTACAAACGCTGTGGTGTAATATCAACTCCTGACATTAGAAGATGTCAACTCACGACCAACGACAGGTACTACTTTAATAACTACTATTATTGCTGCTACTGTTAACACTAACTAAGGCTCACAGTGCGTCATGAGCTTGAGCTTGTAGATCGGGAATTTTTTAAGAGATATTGTGTACTAGACGGGGAAAAAAGCAGTCCAAGTACAGTTGCAAGTCAGATCCATTTCACTAAGAATAGTGTTTTAAGTGGTTAATGCTACTATTCCTAAGTGATAAGAATTATACTATAGTTACCTCATAAGAAATGGTAGTGACCATTCCACTTGATTTGTGCGCCAAGGCCAAGGTTATGTGTCAGCTGTTGTAATAGCGTATGTAGTAGATGAGTTGTTGGTAGGCTACTTAGGAAAGGTGGGCTACTTAGAAAAACAATAGACAGCAATTAAAGGCATTTCACAGTCACACTCCATCAGATGCACAACCCAACTGTTGGTCTAGCGAGGGCAGTGGAGTGAAAGATAAAACTTGTTTCACAATCCATAGTCAGGACAGCCTAATCTTATCAGCGTCCGTCTTTGTTTTTCCACCATCACAGGTTAATAGCCTATATTCTATTATCCTACCTTTCTTTCGTCGGTTCTGCACACATAAACCTAACAAAAATGAATGAAACATCAAACCAAAAGGAATATTTCATAGGCTAATGCTGTTCGGAGCGTGTCTGTGCGCTTCCACTACACCACTGGGTCTCACCCCTCTCTTTCTCTCTCCTTGTCTGTAGGTTTATAATCTTGGCATGTGATGGCCTGTTTAAAGTGTTCTCTGCCGACGAGGCTGTGAAATATGTCCTTGGTGTCCTCCAGGTAGAGAGAGCGAGAGAGAGAAAGAGAGTGGTCCTCATTCACAAAGGAGAAATACACCGCAGTGTAACGTATGCGTAAACAGATACTAAATATCATCGTATTTCTCTGTCCGATCACGCTGCGATTTGCTCCCGTCTTATTCAGGGAAGCTGGTGTAATCACTTCATTTGTGCGGATCGCAGAGTGTAGCCTTTCCGCATTTTTCCCAAGCGATTCGCCTGGTGTCGCCTGGTTAGAACGCCCATCCCACACCATATAAGGCAACAGGAAATATCGCAACACGTCATCATAGCCTGCAACAGCCGCGATGAGCTTTAGAGCAGTTAATTTTGACATGCGGGTCTCTGCACGGACAGATCTTCAAGCAAACAGCGCGAGTTATATATGTATATAATTATAAACGAAACTTGCCAACTTGGCAGGCATTACTTCACTCCTTGTTAAATGTCAGAACGTTAATAAGTTAACTGATGTTACAGTTACTTTCACATAATGAGAAAGAAGTTAATTTGTACTGTTCACCACACGACCAAATGCTATATTAAAACTCGGCAATGATAAAAGGCCCTATTGATTAGTCTACTGCGGTGATTGATTCCCTGCAATCCCGTCGGATTTGGAAAGCAAATATATGGACATGCATGGACACAGGACATATTTTCTTTCTTTTTGTTTCTTGTGGGATTAATTCGTTTTTGGACTAAAGGCTATAGGCTATTTCATCCGATCCAACTACGTTGTATGTTTCCTCAGCTGCAGGTTAGAGTTGGCTATTCTGTGTGGCGTCCGCATGTGATCAATATACATTATTATAAATTAATACCACGACGCAAATGGAGGCAGATAGGTGCTTGCAGCAAAGGCATTTAGGCCTACGTGAAACTTTAATTGGCTGAGTCTTTGTCAACATGCTGATCAGCGAGTTACAGTGGCAATAATAATCATCATCAACAGCCTTTCTTGTCTGTCTGTCCGTCATGTTTGTGAACAAGCGCGAGTGGAGGTGAGCTGGCTTAAAACTATGATATGACTGGCCGACTTTCAAACACGCTGATGCCATTCATTCAAGGCTAATGTGGTCTTCTATTTTTTATATAGGGCTAATTCCCCCCCCCCCCCCCCCCCCCCACACACACACACACACCGACAGTCAGACTGACTCAAAGGAGCTCCGTAACAAAACAATTTCAATAGGCCTACTGTAGGCATTACTACACTAAACAACGTTGGATTCGTACAGTGCAGAATGCAGCTAAGTGTATGTTCTTATTGTAATTGTAAGTTTGTTTTTTAACATGCAGCGCGAGCCGATCTACAAGCTCACAACGCGTTACACTGCGAGTAGAAAGCTGTCAAGTGAGCAGCGCAATCGCGCATGCTAGAAATATCCTAATAAATAAATAAAAAGGTGTCGGGCTTGCAGGGGCAGTTTCTGTATGGGATGGGACTCTAGGCTAACCTGCCTCTAGAATGCTTGCATTTAGGCATACAAGTGATACTTGGCTTTTATATAAGCTATAATTTTTTTTATGTGCTGACCAATGTTGACACATGCCTACATATTTTATCTGAGGTTTGGGGACTTTTAATTGAGTCAGCATGAAGACTAAAGCCTTCTGAATAAATCTACGCAAGCAGTACACGACCATGAGAGCTGGCGCAGCTTATAGCGGAGTTTCCGACCAAACAACGTCACCGTCAAGTTCACGTTCAACTTCATGAATTCCCACGTAATGTGGGAATCCACGTAAATGCCTGTCCGCTCACGCTCCGCTCACGTTACGTAATGTTATGAGCGTAAACGCCGTTGTGAATGAGGACCAGTGTGTGTGTGTGTGTGTGTGTGTGTGTGTGTGTGTGTGTGTGTGTGTGTGTGTGTGTGTGTGTGTGTGTGTGTGTGTGCGCTCGGCACTAATCAGTCTCTCTTTTAAGGAGGAGCCTGTTGAGAAGAGGGAGGGGCTAACAGAGGAGGCAGCCAGATATGAAGCTGCTAGTCAGCGTTTGGCCAGCGAGGCAGTGAGGCGGGGCTGTGCCGACAACGTCACTGTGATCCTGGTTTCTATTGGCTTCTAAACACGCCACACACTCACACATTTCCAAACTGCAGACAATACGTGCCAACAGGCGCCAAGAAAGCACCTAGTCCAGGCATCGCTTCTGGGTTTTTAAACAGCTGGTGGATGGAAATGACGCTCGCGCGTGGCTGCAACTTGACGTGTCGGAAAAGCGTTTTTTTTTGCCGATGCGTCAAGTTGCAGCTGCGCGCGAGCGTAATTCTATCAACCAGCTGTTTAAAAACCCGGAAGAGACGCATGGACTAGGCGTTTGACACTTAAGTGTGCTTACACCCACACTGATGACTTTCCATGGACACTGACCGTCTCAGACTTCTCCACCACAAATTTACAAATAATTATTAAAAATAACTTTTAAATGACAAATCTGCCATGCCTGCACTTATTAAACACAAAACATTCAAAAACAATGTTTAACTTAGTTTAAAAATATTTTGGTCTGTAGATTGTTTCAACTTGTTCAGCAGACACATTCCACCAGCATGTACAACAGACAGTGGCCTTGTGTTTAGGGTGTCCGCCCTGAAACTGGGAGGTTGTGGTTCGACCCCAGGCCAGGTCATACCAAAGACTGTAAAAATGGGACCCACTGGGTATAAGCACACCTAGGATTCCATGCACGGCCAAAAGCCGCGTCGGCCTGATGTGTGTGTGTGTGTGTGTGTGTGTGTGTGTGTGTGTGTGTGTGTGTTCCCCCAGAAAATTGGGCCTCATATCATACCGGTTAATGTATCCAACTTTGAAACTGATCGTTTGGTCCAATTTAACTCAAGAAATTTAACAATTACACCCAGCTTGTAAGCCTACCATTTGGTAGGCTTACCATTTGGCCGGTTGAGTACCGGCCAAATTCAAAGTGTAACAAGAAGTATGTCATGTAATTGAAAGAAATTAAAATATTAGGACATAAGTCCCGAGCTAAGAATGCTTACTGACAGACAGTAGTTGTACGACAGCAGGACTGGTGCAGACTCACTCAGCCAAGAGTCTTAAACAGTTTGCACTCACAAAATAAATGTGCGTTTTTTTTTATTTTATTTAACGCAGCAGCAGACTGACATTTTGGCTCCTCAGGGCTTTTTTAATTTATTTTCATTCAAAACGCAAACATTTCTTCTGAGTTTCGACTGTTTCGTAAGACAAGAAAGAGGATTGGCAAGATAGGCCATGCAAACTAAGTATTTAAAACAAAAAGATTCCTAACTTAACTATTGAAATAATGCCACCTACTGTATACTCTTATTTATCTGGATGAACAAAACAGTAGAAATATACAAAGCCCAGTGTGTGTGTGTGTGTGTGTGTGTGTGTGTGTGTGAGAGAGAGAGATATATGAAATGAAATATTAAAATTATAAATTATTATAATTATGAACTTATATATTTATTATAGATTAAATTAAAAATATATTTTTTTCAGCAAATGAAGAAAACCTTGTATTTTTAAAACAAAGCAATACTACTTCTTCAAAGTTGGTGTTGTAGCTTTATATATTGTCAATTACTGCATGAGAGGGGAGTTGGCTGCTTTATCAGACAATTTGAGGGTCCAATGGAGTTAAGAGTTTGAAATTACAATAGTTTGTATAGGAAGGGGGTGTGTCTGATGTAATTAATATCAAATATCTAAATCTTGAATCAAGCAACTTAAAAACTGCCTGGGCTGGGGTGAAACACAAAAGCCTGAGTAGATCATGCTAAAGTGACCCCAAGTGAAATATCCATCTTAAAGCCTTGGCCTTGGGCCCCACAGGGTTCTATGCTGGATATGCCATTATTTCCCTCTAAATATCTTTGAAGTAGTTAAGTGACACAAATGTTAGGCAAATGTAAACATTTACATAGAGGTGTAGTAGCTATATTAATGCAGTTAAAAAAGAAAAAAAGTGAGTGATTGAGTAAAATATTGGAATGTTGGTGCGCATTGTTATACGATAAAACCTGTAACTTCACAAGCTAATAGTAGGCTGGGCTGGCTGGATAATATATTAATCAAGTTCGGAAGAAGAATACGTGGTAGTTGGCTGCATGTATTTCCAGCACAAAATAGTGAGGAAGCATGATGCAGGTGTATTCCTATGCTTCTAAAAGCACAATGAAACATTAACATATTGTAGTCTAGAGTCTAGAGTCTAGACAACAATAAAGACTAGAAAGATTAGCATTGTAACAATAAAGACAAAATAGTTTGAAAAGAATATCAGTCAGCGGCGCCCGGTTCGATCGCCGGCAGGAGATGGGGGAACAAGAAGCAGCATACAAACTCTTAATGTATTAACTAAGCCCACGTTAAGTAGCAGATAATGGCTGAGCCTGATATTAATTATTTTTGACTCGTCTGGGGGGTGCACCGTTCCTGGAGATACTGCAATACCAGGTCGATGCGTGGAGTGGACGGAGCAAGCCCCTATTCCATCTCCCAGTTCCAAAAATCAATTTAATATATGGTCCCCGGGTAGGGGACGTATCAGATATTAAACTGATAAGAACAGATACTACACTTGATCTTAGCCAAAAGGCCGAGAAGCGATGCCGATGTGCCTCCCGAGAAAGTGAAGGCATTCTTGGCAATACCAGGCAGCGTCATGTTTCGGACACAAAAATAGAAATAAACACAAAACAAAGTAAAATTAAAACCCTATGCAATGAAGTGCGTAACGTAGGCGCACGTTATTTGATCATCCGGAGAATTTAAACACCGATATGATATTAGCATAGGATATTAGTCATTACTTACTTCCTGGACAAGCTGACGATGACGCATTTCGCCATGGACCAATACAAAATGGGAAAGAGCGGTTACATTAAAACCCCGTTCAAATCGACGAACATGCATTGTACGAGCTATAACCTACTAAAGTTCATCATGAATGTGTAATTAACCAGATACGATTGTTGTTAATTGAAATGACAAATCAAATCGGTAGGTATGAAGCGTTTCAAAATGTTTAACTAGCCACAAGTCACGACCATGGCTAAGAGAGTTCTGGCGCTCTCCAGTGGACAAACAAAATAACTGCGGAGCAGTAATTTGAAGTAGCCTGTGCTGGATCTCTCGAAAAAGATTTTATAACTGATTCAGGCTATTAATGCAAAACAATTTGAATGCACAAAAGCGTAAAAGTATATAAAACATTGCAGTTAAAACACAGAAATAGGCTATTATTTAAAAAGAAATTACATACCGTATATCAAAATAGAATAAGCTACAGACAGCTTACATTCCAGGCCAAGGTTTTAAAAGAATATAATACAATTGAATATATAAAACTAAATAGTAACGTATGAGGTAATACAAAGAAATATGGATTTGTTTACAAAAAAATCATCCTGCACATGATTGGTTCAGATTACTTTGTAGTTTTAGTTTGATAAATGTATGGTTGAAGAATGGTGACTGAATATTTTCAATGTAACAATAAGATGAAAACTTTTTCTGAACCATGGATAAAACAGGGCATATATAATTGGGTTCACGGTTGAGTTGAAGTAAGCCAGCCAGAGAAACACTTCAAATAGATCAGCAGGTGTGTTGAAACCTGTGTAGACATCAATTATAGAATACAAAAAGTAAGGCATCCAACAAAAGATGAACATACCAACAACAATAGCCAGTGTTTTGGCTGCCTTGTGCTCAGACCGTCTAATCAGTCCCTTTCCACTGTTCAAGTTGTTAATGTCATTAATCTTTCTCGCATGCTCTTTAGCCACAACAAATATTTTAGTGTACAAGCCCACCATTACAGCACAAGGAAAGATAAAAGCTATGATTGTGTCAAGGCTTCCCCAAAGGATATTCAAAGGAAAGTTACAGCTCCCAAGGCAATAGATGGATTTCAGGTAATTCTCTAAACCTACTACATTAGCACCTGAATATATGAGCCCATAAGAATAGATTGCAGCTAATGTCCAGCTGGCAAATACCATAAGCCAAGCCACAGACATGGTGATGGTCCTGGAATAATGCAGAGGGTTACATATTGCCTCATGTCTATCCACAGCGATACAGATCAGGTGGAAGATAGAGACAGAAGTGAGGAAAAAGTTAAAGCTACCGTAAAGCAGGCAAAATGTGTCTCCGTAGAACCAGCAGCCCTGAACTACTCGGATGGTGCTGAGGGGCATGACAGTGACACCCACAAGAAGATCTGCTAAGGCCAGTGATAGAATCAAGATATTTGTGGGGCTGTGCAACTGCTTGAAATGAGCAATAGACACAATGACCACCAAGTTCCCCAAAATGGTTACTAGCATGCCCAATATAAATACCAAATATAAGCCAACTTGGGCCCCCACGCTGAATTGGACCCTGACACATGAGACATTAGAGTATGGGTAACAGAGCTGCTCCTGAGAAAGACCATCACTCATTGTAAAGGCAGACACACATACAATTTACAATTTAGGCATTTAGCACGCTCTCATCCAGAGTGACTTACAAAGTGCAACATCAAAGTGGCATGAACCCTAGTCAACAACGTAGGGTAAATGGTCAAATATACTGTAGGCATATAGCAAAGAGTAAGGTAACTAAATTAGCATTATGAAACTAAATAAACATCAACTAGCATCTGTCAAACACAACAAATAACGTTCTTAGCATTTGCGGTCAAGCAAAAAATTGTATGTCTGTTTAAAAAATATGTCAACAAGTAACCAACATACAACTGCATATGGTATAACCAGCATCTATAGGGGTGGGGGGGGGGATGGCAACAAGTGATACAAAATACAAAATAAATAATTAAAAATGTACAGTAGGCATTCAGCAGAGATCAGAGAAAGTGTGAGAGCAGAGTAATGGCATGAACCCTAATAAACAAATGACAGAGTAAATGGTCACGCAAAGAAAGAGGTGAGAGCCAAGTTCAGAGCTAAGAAAGCTACAAAAGAAGTGTGAGAGACTTGGAGATCTCTGACTAATCATAGAAGATGGGGATATATATATACCCCCTGCATCTCTCTTCATCCACTAGGGCCTAGCTAGGCCATCCAATCACAAGTCTCACACTGACACTGTACACGTACAAACAGGCTCATCAGAGACATTTTATTTACGGTATGCTTTAGCTCTTGTGACATATCTACACACAACTACATTTATTGTTTGTTCGTAGAACATCCTTATAATTGCACTTGATTGCAACAAGGTGACCATTATGAGTTGGGGGGAAAAAAGAATGATAATCACCATCAATAATAATAATTTAAATATAGCAGCATGGCAACAAGTTTCCACTCATGAGATGATTGGAATGTTTAGGGGTTTTGTGATATATGCTTAGAAAGTTAGAATATACTTAACAGCTAAATTCTTCTTGTAGAACATTTGTAGAAAATATATATTATATATAACAATATAACATTAACATCCATGAAAGTCCAAAAATTGGATATGTTTTCCTGAATGTAAATACAAAGTAATGTATGATTTGAACATCCATGAACATTTGACATTTAAGGCCTAATATTTCTACAATTGCTACAAATAGCTAAACCCGTGGCTATATTTGAGAAGTTCAATACTTTACATTATATGCAAAAAAAGAAGATGAGACCAAGGCACTCTTGTAGAATCTCTAGAATGCCTTTGTCTTATCTTTTTGAGCAGTGCCTCCGCACAACTCTGTCATTTTGTCGACCGTTTCGGACGTGGGAAGGCTCGCCGGAACAGGGCAGGCCCCCTGGCCGTATTCCTGCAGGGTCTGGATGTTCCGGGGACCCCCACGCGGTAACTGTCATTTCTCGATCGTTTCGGATGTGGGAAGGCTCGCCCGAACCGGGCCGGCCCCTGGGCGTGTTCCTGGGGGTCAAGATGTTCCGGGGACCCTCACACGGTAACTCATTTAACTCATTTTTTCCAAATATAATCAAAGTAGGCCTACAGTAAAGAGCACAGTACACTACAATACAGTACAGTACAGAGCACAGTAACAGTGCAGTAACTATAACAATAAATGTATAGTTGCACCGCTCAGTTCACACAGGTGTGATTTTTTTTGCATCAATTCTGTCACCCAGTTGTACCAAATATCACCTACCACCTACCAAACATTTCTATTCTGGCCAAACAGATGTGCTCCTTCCTCTCCTCTCTTTTTTTTCTACTTGACATTATATACTGTACTTACCTCAGACTGTTTTCCAAAGTTTTAGGGTATTTATTTACATTTTTGGGGAAACAAATTTCCAGGGCACAAATCAAATCAATCAATTTGGTTCCTTTGTCAGTTTTCTATGTTTCTATTATATCACTAAACTAAAAATGTAATTATACAACAACAATCTGCAGAAATACCATTTCATCATAATCATTAATTCTGAGAACACTGAAGGGTGAGTAATTTGTTCCATCTGTCCTGACTCCTTTGGAGTCTTGGAAAGTAGGCCTAATGAAGTCCCTGGTTTATAATAGTGACAAGGGAGTGAGATTGCTAATGAATTCCCAGTTCCTAGAGGTGTGAACACTGAACAGTCAGTCTTGGGCCAAAATTGGCAATGTACCCATGAGAACGCTAGCATAGGGGGACCATACCAAAACAACAACCTCAAACGCCTTTAATTGATGTTTGTATTACATCAGGTCATTTATGACAAACAGCAAACCGATTTAATATGATCATTCAAACGTAAATGTATGAAGTTGAAAATCTAACAATAAGGTAAAGGAGGGTTTGTCTGGACTGGATAAGACGAATCTGCCAAATTACCAGCAGTAACCAATTGTCAGGCATTGGTGCAGTAGCACACTGCAGAACATAGACTGACTTATTTGTGAGACACTAAACATTTTGTGGGGAAAAGGGCAGAAGGGAAAAAGGAGGGGACCAAGATAAGACCCCTGGGGTCTTTTCCCCATTATTAATGAAGTACAGTGCTTACACTAATGTGGTGAGCATACCCCATGCATATCACATGTTATTACCATTTATTACATGGCTTGGTTGAATGCTTGATTCTGATTGGTCAATCGCTGAATTCAGCGGTGAGTTATGTCTTGATAATGACCACTCCGCTCTATAACAGACCCAGGCCCGGCGCCAGGATGAAATGACTGAGGGGTCAATTGAGATTTTTTTTTCTCAATATGATATATATTAAAAAAAAATCATATTGTGTTGCTAAATCAAGCAGGCAGTGTCAGTTCTATGACTCAGCTGGTCATATGCAATATTGGAATGATAGAACTGCCCCGCCAGGGGGGGTCCGGCGGGGCGGCGATGAAAATGCTTCAATCTGGTGCACTTTGAGATAAAAATGAAGAGGCTAGATCTATAAAGAACTACACACATCATATTAGATTATTATCATCTTTACTGTGCTATTCTTGCCATTTGCCAACATCACAGTAGGCTACAAAACAACATTGGATAGGGCAGGGGTGGGCAACTTTGATGATGGAGAGGGCCACTATATTTCAAACTCACTCCAGAGGGCCACAATGCATATAGTCAAAAGTAGCTGAAGTAGCTCAAAACGTGTCGCAGTGCGATGCATTTTGAGCTTGTAGATCTGCTTTTTTGCTATTTTTTTTAATTGGAATCCTGAATTATTTTCACCTATTTTTTAATTGGAATCCGGAAAAGTAATATTTTTTATTTAATTTCAAATACATTTATATGTTATGTTAACTTTATGATTATGAACTGAAATGCAAATATTGGACATAAAAAAGGCTAGTACTAGTCATTAAGCTACTAATATAGACTGAAAATTTTAAAGTGGGTCATGTTTGCATGTTTGGAATTGTAACAGCTGAAATCAATAATATATCAGTATTCTGATATTAACCTGCAGACCGCATTAAGTGAACTGAGTCTGTGCTCAGAGAATACATTCTTCAGCGTGTCCACAATAGTCCACAGCCCACTTTGCCACTTGCTCTGATCCACTGCATCAATAGCACCCCTCCCCCCCAATGGCAGACAATCATATGTCAGACACATACATTCAGTTGATCCGAATTAACATGTGTTAAATTCCTGTGCCTCAGGAATGTCATACTTCCTGTTCTTTCCAGATGGGAGATGGCCATGAAGCATGTTAGATGTTCCTTGCAAGTCTGTACAATACATGTTTGTGTTTGTAGCAGCATGTTTCGAGTTGTTATAACCAGTGCTGCTAGTGAATATCACTGCCAAATATCACTAGAAAACCAATCCAGCACAAAAGGTAGTTTTATATTTTATTATTGACATTATTATTTTTTTCTTTAGGGGTCAAGGAGGTCGGGTTGAGGGGTCAAGTACCCCCTTTGACCCCTCGTGGCGCCGGGCCTGAACAGACCGCTGCCTAATCAAATCATCTAAGCACCAGGTGCGTGGCTGCGCCCCACTTGATTTACTGCTGTTTCCAACATGACAGCCATGTAAACACACACAGTCACACACACTAGTGACACACAATGTAATTTACAGCTAAACATTGTTTTCCGACAGTGCTCCAGCCCTGCAGCTGGGTAGACGCAGCTGCGACGCAATTAACCACATCGGCTTCGCCTTGGTATTATCCCTTACTTAGACGCCCTGAGAGCGAGAAGCGCCCTCGCCCTCGCATCCTCCTGGGTGACGGCAGACTGCTGGGCAAGCGCTGGCGCTTTGGCATGGGGGGTCAGATCAACATAATTATGGAATGAATTATGTACTGGCCATATATGGAGCGTGTCTTGAGTGTACAGGGTTTGATGAGGTCAGTTAAAATGTAAAAACCGCACCAGTTAATGTTAATGACTCAGAAACTGGGGTTCAACATAACTGGAGTGGGGCGGAGCAGCAAACCAAACCAATTCAAATGCAGGAGAATCATTCAAGTGTTTTGACCAATGGTCTCTGTGAAAGCAGTATGTGGGTGTCGGTAGCGCTTAACAAAACAATGAACTGATGTCTGATCAACCTTAAACACTGGTGTGACTGCATTTGCATCTATCCATTGGCGTTGGTGGTGGTGACTTACTCACTCTCAATATATCCTTGGAAGAGGCAAGAGGGACTCCAGTGTTTGTGAACTCTTCATAGTTCACATTTTATACTAGATTTTTAGGTTCAAAGTTCATTCATGATTGGTGTGTGGTCAACAAGCACAGCTGTAACCAAAACAGGTAGGCCTACATTTGTGTTTATTTTAACCACTCATCGTATTGCAAAGTAGTCTTGGTTACTGTATTGCTTATAGTGTGGCTGGGGTGAGAGGTCTGACTGCACTTACACAAACGTTTTCATGCTTTGCCGATTTGAAGATAACTTTACCATTAACTGCTGTAAATAATCTACTTTTAATTATAATTTAGTTCCACATGAAGGACATTCTGCTGACCATGTTATTTGTAGGACACCAGGGGACAGCAAAGATCCCAGGTAACCAACTTCTTCTTAACCAAGCTGTGCATGCTGTATATGTGCATGTGATGTGACCCATGTTTATCATGTTTTATTCAGGTTTTACTCTGACTGGTGGTTTTGCATTTGTACATACTGTGTGAGTGGTAGGCCTACATATTCTTCTCCGTCATTTTGGTACTGTGCTGAATTGTACATTTTATTGCAGTCTTTTGTGGCCGAAGAAGCGCAGAAGACAGATTGTTTACATTCCCAAACCAACTCCTATGGAACGATTCAACTTAAAGAGTCTGAGCATTAGCCAGCTGTGTGAGCAGAGGTCATGCGAGATGAAGATGATTAACATGCTGAAAGAGAAGCAGAAGTCTTTTGAGCCAAGGAGACATGTACCCAATCATGGTGAGTTCAGACCCCATGATTCCAGACTTTGCAGAGAAGAACCTATCTGCTATCCAGAAGAGTGGGTACCTGAGAAGTCACACTCAGGTAGAGCCATTGCCTGCCCTGGACAGACGGAACTACCTCTGCTCTCCCTTAAAATACAATACATTTGCAGCTAATACAACAGCAATGCAAGCTTCTGTGAAGCTCATGGAAAAAAAATGAATGATGTGATCTCAGAACCTTGGCTGTCATCTGTCCACCATCATTAGGCTGTTTACATATGTAATTGTTAACCTATATCGTATGATCTATAATATAGATCATACTGCAGGTATAAACCACAAGAGATGACACAGTATCTGTATAGTTCTAACAGCTTTGGTCCATATAGTTACCTGTGGCAACCCAGAGTTTGACCAGATGGACCATGCAAAACGTTATGGTGTACAAATGACCAGGGAAGACCAAGAGTCCTTAAAGTTGCTCAGCATTGTAAAGAAGATGTCCGAACTTGAAGCAGGTTAGTAGTGGCACTGACATCAGTCTTCTGTCAATGGTGTGTGAAAGAATATGTCCTCAATTACTTTATGTCTGTGCTGGTGTACGTTGTTTCCCGTATCCATTTTCCAGGAAAAACTGTGTTGGACTTCCCTGTGTTTGGAGTGTTGGACAACACATTCTTCACAGGGACAATTGATACGCTGCATTTTGACAAGCAGAAGAAACTGGTGCTCAGCCAAGTAAAGAGATTACATAAAGATGTTGAGCTTTTTACTGCAGATTCTGGAGAGCATAAATTTCAGGTAACTATATCTTTGCAATTAATGCACTCTTGTATTTTAACTAATTATTGCTGATTAAGTACATTGCAAACAGTAACAAACCATCTTTACTTATACAGACAGCTATGCATAAGCTCCTTTTTGACTGTATGGTGAGTGGAGGTGTGAAGAGAGAGCAGTTTCTTCAGCATCTCCAACTGCAGCCTCAGCAGAGTCTTGGGACAGAGATCCGTGGTCTATTACAGAGTCTTGGGACAGAGATCCGTGGTCTATTACAGTCTTGTAGTACCTTTGGAGAACTCCTGGATCATGTACTAAGCACCATGGTCTTCTCAAAGATCAGACGGGCTGACAAGTTGCAGGTCATCTATGTTGTTGAGGCCACTGATGGGACAATGCGTGTCCAGTTTAAGGAGACTCAGCTGAGAGCAGAGCTGGCAGGACACCTGGCCTATTGGAAGGGCCAGAGAGAAGCCCATGGTGTGGACATTGAGGATGCATGGAAATGTGGAAGCTGTCGCTACAGAGATGACTGTGAGTGGAAGAACAATGACTTAGTGGAGGCAAGGATGGACGGAAGGCAGCAATTAGGCAGTCACACGGTACAACGCCTCATTTCTGGGAGTCCACCCATAATGGATTCCACAGCATATTTTTGCACCATTTTTCAGTAATTGGAGAGATTTTAGTTATTTTTCTGTGATCCCATTGGATGTGTGTTTGACTGGGGCGACTGTGGCTCAAGAGGTAGAGCAGGTCGTCCAATGATCCATGGGTCGGCGGTTCGAATCCCGGCTCCTCCTGTCTACATGTCGAAGTGTCCTTGGGCAAGACACTGAACCCCAAATTGCTCCCGATGTGCTGGTTGGTACCTTGCATGGCCTCCGCCGCAATCGGTGTATGAATGTCTGTGTGAATGGGTGAATGTAATGCACAATCTATGTAAAGCTATATAAATGCACCATTTACCATTTATTTACCCTGTACTGATTACTTTTCTGTTTGACTGTACCCTGTACTGATTACATTTCTGCCAATAAAGCATTCAATCAATCAATCAATCAAGGAGGCAAGTAATAGTCAAAAAGCATTGGCATTCTTTATGTCACATTTAATGATTTCACCATTTTCCAAATCTACACTTTTTATAGAGACCTCACATGTTATAGACCCCCGCCCAGTGGTGGAAGAAGTACTCAAGTGTTGTACTTAAGTAAAAGTACTGTAATATAGATGTACTCTGTTACAAGTCCTGTATTCAAAATGTACTCAAGTAAAAGTACAAAAGTATCGGCATCAAGATGTACTTAAAGTACTAAAATTACTCATATTGCAGAATGTCCCATTTCACAATTTCAAAATGTGTAGGCTACAAAATCTTTTGAAAATAGCCGATCTACAAGCTCACAATGCTGAGCTTGTAGATTCAAGATTTCAAATGGCCGAAATGTATATAGGGTTGTAGTGGTTAATGTATGTTTTCTAATCAAAATTAAAATCTCCAAACTAACTAGTAACTAAAGTTTTCAAATAATTGTAGTGGAGTAAAAGTAAACATTTTGGCTCTGAGAAGTAGTGGAGTAGAAGTACAAGTATTGAAAATTGGAAATAGTCAATAAAGTGCAAATACTGTACATCAAAAGTGTACTTAAGTAAATGTACTTAGTTACTTTCCACCACTGGCCCACACCCTCCCCTAATTGAGCGCAGAGTAGAATAGATGCATCTATGTACTGTGTATACTGTAAATTGTATTCAAATTACATTGCGTCTGAGTATAAATTTCAAATATATAAAAATGCATTTGACAGCAATATTCTCTTGATCCAAATAGTCACTCACAACAGAGTTTGTTTGTCCATGACACAAAGCTTGTCAGTTACTCCTTTTTTACTTTTCCAAAATGAGCTACGGTGGATTCAAGTACTTCATTCTAACACAAAGTAATAAGAAACTACTTTATGTACACAAATATCTCAAACAGGAAAGGGGGGGGGGGGGGGAGTAACAACTTGTACCCCTGCTGGTTGTGTTAATTCCTGAGAAAGCTCCCATCCATGTCCCTATCGGAAAAAGCGAATTGCCTCCATTAATTGCATCGAGTTAGCAGAGTATTGTTTGCATGGTGATAAACTATAGCCTACAATAACGTTAATTACAATAAAACACTGTGAGAACTCATGAAATAGGATGATATTTATTTTCTTTATACAAGTTGAATTCCTGTCAAGGTTAATTTTATGTACTTGGAACTGTATTATATAAACTTCCCTAGTAGTATGGAAAATCAATCCCTTTCTCACTGAGATTTGAACGCAACCATCAGAGGCTAATGTGAATTACTTCCCCTCCCTGCTGTATCCTATCAAATATAATGCAAAGTTGACTAACAGTCAGGAAACTTGGCTGTTGCTTAGGTTCATAAATACAAAGGTCTGATAACAAAACTGTAGGTGAATAGTTTTCATTTAGATAGTGTCAGATTGGCTGGATGGTGAGGGAAAAGGACAGGGACAATATTTGATCATTTTCAATATAAAAGCCTGAATGGACATTCATGTGGTTAACAACCAATCTCCACGAGAAAACATGAACCTGTGTAGGTACACAAACCAAGTTATTGAGTTCAAGAGGTAGAGACCAACATGGTGAATCCTTTTTTTATATACATATACACACAGTAGTGTTCTGCTAATCAAAGAAATGACGAGAACAAAGTAAATACTTCTAGTTTAGGTATCACCCACAACTCTGTTGTCCACACAAGTGATACAACATACAATTAACATAACTGTTGTACATTGTGAATCATCATTAGTTTGCGTTTGCTGCTCTACAGAACCTACTCACAGCATTGAAATCAACAAATATTTACATTTATATGCAAGTCTTGAAAATAACAAACTTTACAACCCTAGAAATTTGCATGGCAATAAACCTTACCAGCAGTATTGAGGAAGGTTTTTTGTGTTCTGTAGATTTGCTTAAAATGTCCCCCCTTTTAATCATATATGCACACATACATATGAAACTTCGAATTGCGAGAATGCATGCCATAGAATCATCTAAAAATGGAATAGAAAATAAGTCTAAATATATTAAATAATTTACTTCAAATCTTTTTTGGAAGGAGTGTGGAAGTAGGGTGGGTATTCATGAAGAGAGTATGGCAGATGATGCAAAACATAGTTTGTAGAAGTAGATTGGCTATTTTCGACAAGCGACACCATCTTGCGACAGTATAAATTAGGCTTCAATTATTAAAAATCATAAATCATATACACAAGAACAGATGCTTCAATAACATGTTACTTGCTTCCTGTAATACAGTGAGGACCCCATCATTAAATGCAATGCATGAATGAACATTTGACACAATCAAGACCACATATACAAATTATATTGCTGACATGTTTGCCCTATTAGTCCAAATAGGAATGGCCAGATTAGACATGCAATTACTATTTTCTTTCCTTGAGACTACAGTAATTTATGGGCTGCTTCTCATGCTGTGTCAACTGACATCAGAATACCCTGATGAACTGTCTGCTCCAATTCCCAATATTTTACATTTCTAACTTCTTACATTTGTTAGTATATATTCAAATCTTACTCTTTTTTTAGATTCCAAAACCACTCTTAAGTGACAATATGTTTTGCACTTTTTAGTGTGTTCACATTTTATGCGCTGAGACGCTCTTGGTTGTGAATGCAGGTTGGTTAACTGTCTGGTGGGGTCCTAATCAGGCACACAGAAAGAGAACACATGGTACATTCCTTCAGTGAAAAACCACTAATAATCTGATTGAGGTGACAGTATGTTTCTCATACTGTAAGTGTTTAGCAATACATCACATAACATAAATTAACAGCAGTTCATTGGTCACATATACCTTCAGCCGTATTGTTAAGTTTTCATGTCCTACAGGAAACTCCTTCCTTTATAAATAAATAACTACAGTTGGGTGCCACCGATATTGTCCCTTATCATTTGACCCATTTAGGCCTGACCTCAAAATTAAAAAAAAATCCTTCTAAATCCTTTTCACGATTTTTCAAAAATAGCAGACCTACAAGCTCGTAGCGCGCCACTCGGTGGCGCGCTATGAGCTTGTAGATCTGCTATTTTTCAATAGCTAAATTATAACAATGTTTAAAACACCAAAAGGGGTTCCCGCCCAAAATGGGTTAACTGTCCTTTCGCGCAGATCACGCAAACCTCAGCAAAAAGAAAAGGACAATATCGATGGCCTCCAACTGTATGTAGACCTATGGAAATGAGATGAACTGCATTTTGTTGTTGGGGAAAGAGGTCAAATTACTTCAGTTTTTTTGCCTGATTTTAACCACATGAACCCTAGCATCCCTATTCTAGGGCAAACACTTACCAAAAATAGCAGATCTACAAGGTCACATTTCACAACGCATCACAAAGCATGGTAAGCTTGTAGATTGGCCATTTTTGGCAAAGAGATGTTGATGTGAAAAATGAGCAGACCTAGTATAGAGCCCAGGGGGACTCCGGTCAACTAGGTATAGGGTAGGGTTTAAGTGGTTAAGAATGAAAGACACATTTGTGATGTAACACTGCATGGGGAATGTCCGTTTCATTCTTAAAATGTATACCGGTAGCTTTTGACAGGCAAGTACAAAACAAAACAAAATACACAATAAAAGACTAACTTCCAGGTAGATAACTGTGCTGTGGCTAAGTGGATTCAGTGTAAAAATCTTCAAGTCTGATCAATGTTATGTTTCATTGTTCTCATTTCAAACAGAAATAAAACTAGACTATACATATACATATATAAAATATTTCCTGCTACACCCCCCCCCCCCCAATCAATTTATGTTGGCGTTTTATGGGGTAGTAACTTTTGCTTAAAGTTGTGGTATTAAGTTAAAACTGCAATTACTGGGCCAGCAAATGATCTAAACAACAAAAGACAAAACGTTGTTGTGTATAAAACTTGCATAGATTTACCACTGACAATCTATGCAAGCATAAGGGTGTAAAACTTGCACTGCATTTATACTCATAAGCGTATGCACGTTTACATGTGGCCCCTAATCCAGTGTTTCTGAACCAGTTGTTCAGGACAAAAAGTGGACTGTAAGATGTTGACAGGGACAGGGTCACAGACAAAAAACACCTTTAATAGAGAAAAAATAAATATATCATATATTGGGTCCTGACTCCTGACTTCATGGTCAACATAAAATTGTGTACTAGTGCAAAACCAGTTGAGAACCACTGCTCTAATCTTTGGCTAGAAAACATTTATTCATCATAGCAAAATTGTTGGCCTAATTTTTAAGCACGCCAAAATTGAGACGTACTGTACGTGTAAAGATTTAAAATAAGTTGTTCCTGCACCCGAATGAAAGTATTGAATTCAGTGTAGGCACATGAAAACAAGTAAAAAAATATTCTACACATCGTTTAGCTTCGGGTTTGCATTTTAAGTTTGTATGAAGTTAAAACATGTTAGAACAGGGTGTCCTTTAAAAGAAATGTATATGTTCTGTTGAGCCGAACTGGCAACTAATGTCCTCAACAAGAGTAAAAATGAAACCTAGCAGTAGAAAGGGGCTCTCCTGCAAATATCACCACCAGGCCAGGTGGCCTACCAAGGGCTATGGAAGCCATGGATTGGACCAGAGGAAGCTGCTGGGGAAAATAGTTTCTACAATATCCGTATGGAGCAACATTTTGTATTAGGTCACACTTCCCTCCCCTATGGCCATAAGTGAAATTTGGAGGTGTGCACTAAAGAGGTCCCTCAACATGTGATTTCAATTTGGGGTTGATATTGGGTTCTTGCATTTTAATAGCCCCTCCCACAATGTATTGGGTTCTTGCATTTTAATAGCCCCTCTCACAAAACATGTTTCTGCAACAAACAGTGATATTGGAGCATTTGTGGCACCCCCCCCCCCATCACTCTTAAGTGAAGTTACTTTAGGTGCTTCGTTATGTAGAGAATTCAAAATTGGGTAGATTGAGCAACGTGTTAATGATTTTTGGCATTTTTGTAACAGGCCCTTCCCACAAACTTTGGAAGGCAAATATAGCCAATTGGAATGGCATAGAAAAACTCTGGTCATCATATGACCCCAGAGATAATGTGTAGCAATTTGTGTGAATTCTGGACAAAATTGAGTAGCAAAAAGTGCGTTTTGAAGAAAATGCAAAATAGCAGAATATCTGGTTAGGCAAAAATGGGCGTGGCCTATATGTGCCGGTGCATCATCGTCCTACGAATCCAGGCTGAACAACCTGGTTCAAGAGTTAATGAACAAAATGTAAAGCGGGCTGGTATAGCACCACCATGAGAAAAATTGGAGTGGATGTACTTCCTTGATCTGTGTCTGTATGCACAAAGGTTTGGTGCCGATCGTTCCATCTGTTTCCAAGATTAGCCTCAAATACACAGACGGACACACAGAAACAGGGTCTGGCTGAGCCAATAGAGTACATTGTAAAGGCTTGAATATGAAATCTAAATAGATTGTCTGAATATAAAGTAAACTTTGATTAGCGAACATTTGACTGACTATTATAGTCAACATTTATGCGGCTGGTTGAATTCAGTGTGGTCTAATCTTGTAGGGCAGTAAACATCGATTCCAATTAAAGATACCAGTCTAAAAAGACTTTTTTCCCGGACAACCGCATAAAAAAAATAAAACTCTTTGTTACAATAGCTATCGAATCCCTGTCCATGCCTCGTAGCGCCCTCTCCTTCTAGATTTAACGATTTAAGCTCCCAGGTGGCTTATCAACCTGGAAGTGGTAATTATCGTATTTATTTACATATAAACATTCTGATTTGGTCTATAAAGCATTGCTTTTATACACTTGCATACAAAACCGTCTAATATCCAACAATCAGTGGTTTATACTATTTCTTTTATATTTTTCATCTTCACTATGAATGTACACACACAGGTAGGACACTGTCCTGCTCTCCAGTGAAATGCTACGCAGTTTTGGGGGAAAAGGGAATAACAGAACTGTACCCATTTCCGACCTCCTTTCTGAGAGGGGATGTGCACTGGATGGGCGCAAACCCCTATGAACAGAAGTATAATAAGATTACAAAGTTATGTTCATTCAAACTTTGCGTGCAAATTAAAACAAAAAAGGAACCGTGCATGCGGTGCGAGAGAGTTGGTACACGCTCCTTTCTGGATTAGGGGTTGGAAACTAGGTTCATTCTGTCAGGTGCCTTCTTGTTCCCGGTTCAGCAGCTTTGTCAGTTGCAGTAGCAGTGAGAAGACATTTGCAACAGTAGCTATTCCCACACCAGTGGAGATGGGGGCATTTCAGATGGCTGGGCCACTGTGGAACTATACAGAGACAAAAAAATACAATGTTTATTTCAACTACTCATCGACTCGCAAACTAGGTTTTTCACTTATGTTAAAATATAAATATGATATATTTTCTATATTTATATTACAACTACAGAATAATACATCTTCAACTGTCATTTACAGCACATGAATAGAAGTACATTATGGAGAAATGGTGTTATAGTTTGTAATTCAATATCCAAATTTGTTGATTAGTTTTGTCTAGACTTTTTTGTAAACGGCTAAATCAAAAATTATTAAGACTAGTCTGTACCCGTTCGAATATATGAAAACCAAATGTACAGTGTGGGTATTTGCGGCACCCCCTATGGATGAAAACGGAATTGCTTTTGTCTCTGTCTATTAAAAGGGTAAGACCACTTTTTTAGAGGTTTGGGTTGTTTTCTTACCTTATTATGGGCAAACTCCACTCCATGATTTATTTCGTTCCGTACCCTATCACCCTATTTTTTGAGTGGTGCAACCACTCCCTTACGGAGCTATGTGTGTGGGTGCCTGTCTGGGTGGGTATGAGCACGAAAAGGGTGGGTATGAGCACATAATAGCATGGTTGTTTTTCACCACCTGTGCGCAACCTAACACACACACAAACACACACGCACATATTAACTGTATATATGATGATTTCGGGTGTGCCAGTACAGTACAGTACTGTAGAGGCCGGGTACAGTAGAGGGACCCCCACACGGTAACTCTGTCATTTCTCAACCGTTCCGGACATGGGGCAGCTCGCCGGAATCGGCCTGGCCCCTTGGGCCCTGTGGGTCGGGATGTTCCGGGGACCCCCCCGGGGACCCCCGGGGACTCCCCGGGGACCCCTGGCTGTGGTCCTGTGGGTCTGGAACTTCCGGAGACCCCCGGGGACCCCCACACGGAGTTGCACCACTCACTTCACACAGGTGTGATTTTTATTTCTTAAATTGCTAATAAACAACACAACGGAGCGAAATAAATCATGGAATGGACTAGTTTGCCCATAATAATGTAAGAAAACAACCCAAACCTCTAAAAAGTGGTCTTACCCTTTAAACCACCCTCGACATGTGTTTAACCTAAAGGTTGGGGTGGATTGGACATAAACATTTGCCCCTCCCACTAACTCAGGAAGCAGATTATGGCAGAACGATACAGACTATCAAAATTCTGCCTGTTGTGTTTTAATCAGATAGACCAGAGATCATGTGTACCAATTTGTGAGATTTAGATCAAATCTGTAGGTGGAAGAGCAAAAAGTTTGTTTTGAAGAAAATTCTAAATGGTGGAAAATCTTTCCTGGCCTTTCCATGACCCAAGGAATCCAGAGAAAATTGCCATTATAAGTCAATGGGGAAAATTAATTCACTAATAAATGTAATTAACAGCGTTAAGTTTGTTAAATTGAAAAAAGGGCGTCGTTGACCTCCATAAGGTAATGGTCAATGTCCGTGTGGAAATTCAGAGCTATTGGTGCAGCCAGGGAGGAGACAGACAGTGTTTCATACAGACAGACATTCCCTTAATTATATGTTAGATTATCCAAGAACACACTGTGCTCATTTCACACCAAAACTGACCCCGGGCACTTCATGGACAAAGCACTTTTAATAGAGGAACACTGTGTTACTTTCTTGAACTTCATCAAAAGTGTGAAATGTTTACCTTGGCCTCTACATTCTAACTTCTCCATGAAGTCACAATCAAATAATAGATAACACAATATTCCCCTGTTAAAATATCCAGAAAGCCCGTTTTTGATCTTGTTCCACTGGTTGAGAATGACTATGCTAAAAGCAAACAGAGCATTCCTCTTACCTAATAAAGCTTTTGAAAGCAGCTGATTGTGGGTTAATACAGAGAGGTACTCTGTTCCCTTTCTGCTGTTCCAAGATGAACTGATGGATGATGTCTGTGGAGAACAGAAAAGGGCATCAGCCACATTAATGTATAGTTATGATTACATTCAGCACCATGTCTCTGGCCAAGGGTAAAGCCACCAACCTGCCACTCCCCAGCACCATGTGATCACAAGAGACACTGTTATACATGAACATAGCATACCAGACATCTGCATAAATCTTAGCTACAGCACAGTGGGTCATTTATCAGCCACCCAAATCCACCCATTCAGTATAATATACACCAGCATATGTTATAAAGACCAGCTAAAGGAATAGCAGCAGCTGGTAAATGGTGCATTTATATAACACTTTTATCCAAAGCGCTTTACATAGATTGTGCATTACATTCACACACCGATGGTGGAGGAAACCACGCAAGGCACCAACCTGTACATCAGGAGCAATTAGGGGTTCAGCATCTTTCTCAAGGACACTTCGACACCAACTCTGGGGGAGCCTTTCCCATCTGGCTGTTCTACCAGACAATCTACCCCTAAACCACTGCCGCCCCAAGTGGTAAACATGTCCATTTTGTATCACCTCATTGTTTTAAAGCCCAGCTTATTATTTAGTCATAAGTCACACACACACACACACACACACACACACACCCCCCCCCCCCCCCCTACTTTATTTACAGTTTGCTAATAAATACAGTGGTATGCGCTTTCAGTTCACAACATTTAACGAACACATTCAATTGTTTCAGCATCTTGTTTCAACATTTCAGCATGATCAACAGTAAAGCCTCTCCGCTGACTAGTGTTGTGTTGCTGCAGGAGACGGAGTGTGAATGAACCGTGCGGTCACTGGAACAAAGCCACCGTATTAGCATTTGAATACCTGTTCTGTGAACACCGTAAAGGTGTGTGCCTATACGTGACAAAATGACCAGGGGGAGGGGAGCTTCAGCCTTCAGTCAGTGGGTCAAGCACTCTCGAAGTTGGCACACACACACACACACACACACACACACCACCCCCCCCCCCCTGGTCGTCATGGCTCACTTGCAAATGAGATGTAAATCACAATGTGATCTCGGGTTAAGTAGGAGACATAATCCAACTCACCCTTGACCTGCCGCACAGAGCTGAGATTCTTCTCAAAGCCATCGTCAAACTTGGGATTGGTGACAGGCTCAAAGTCGCTGGTGTAAACGCGACCAGAGGAGGTTGTGAAGCAGCACTTGCACATGCAGGTGTGGTATCGCAGTCGGCCCTCATCCAGGTAAGGATGAGCCAGGGCGTCCTTTGCTGAAATCCTCTTCGACTGAAGATCAGAACAGAGATGTCAGACTTCCTAAAACAGTGATTCTCAAACATTTTCTTGTCAAGGACACTTAAATTGATATGAATATCGGCACAACTCTAATAGTAATCATTGCTATGGATGGAGTGTTTGTATTATGTATAATGACAATGTTATTAATATTTTCCAGCAAAACAACCACACAGGGTTTGTGCATTTTCAGCTCAGGATACCAATTTCATAAATCAGGAGAGAGAACTCCTACAGGAAAAACAAATGCAATTAGAAGCGATGACACACACGACACACACAAATGAGCAGACAAATTTGAAACTGGAACACTATGAAGATCAAAGCTGACAAATTGGTACTCTCTCCTGATTGGCTGAAATTGGTAACCCACCTGAAAATGTATGTTCTGTTTAGAGACAGGGACCCCGCTACTGAACAAACACTCTATAGCAGTGGTTTTCAACCAGTGGTCCAGGGACCACCAGTGGTCCTTGAGGAGGTTCCAGGTGATCCCCAGCTAAATGATGCAGAGTTGGTAAGCAAATGGACCCTTATTAGATCTTTAACTCTTGAGAGCGTAAAATGAAACCAAATGAGTTACATTTTTGTTAAATATTACTTAATTTACGAGAAGTTTACACAATTAGAGAATGTAGAAAAATTATTATTTTGTTCAATGTTCGTTACTGTATCTCTCCTAACAAAATGTTCCGATAACAAAATCTACTAAGTTTTGGATATGAGAGGATAAATCTCATCAAATGGTGGTCCATGGCTCAAATTCCACATAGATAATGGGCCTTGACATGAAAAGGGTTGAAAACCACTGCTCTACAGCAATGATTACTATCAAAATGTAGAGCTTTAAGTTTAACAAAAACACATTTGTGTTAGTGTTTAAAAACGTACCCTACCTTTAATTTAGATAAATAAATGTACAGTATATAAAGATTTAAAGTCAAAGTGAATTAATAACCACTCACAGGGTCAAACACCAGCATCCTGCAAAGAAGGTGCACAGCTTCATGTGTGGCTTGGCTTGACAGAGTATACAGAACAGGAAGGGATGGCTGGGAAATAATTCAACAGGTCATGATGTGATACAAGTATGCAAGCATCATCTGTTAAGAGGAATACAGTCACGTTCTTTGTCCTGGCTGAATGTCTTAATATGAACAGTGTTCAGAAGGAGAAAGCTTCTCTGCCTAACCAAACATCAGCGTTCTCCCTTCTAGGTAGAGATGGCCAGCATATTATGTACCTGTCAAAATACTTCCTTAATGTCAACGAAGTCCATGGTCACAACACCAGAGGGAGTACCACAAACCACGTTCAACCCCGATTCGGCTCCAACAAATGGTTAAATTAATTTGGCTCCTATGCCACTAAAATGTGGAATGCCCTACCAACAGCCATTAAGAAATGTGAATCCCTAGACTCAAAACCGCTCTTAACACTTTCCCTCCCAAACATGACTTACACGAGTTGTGTTTTCATTGTTTAATTAAAGACATTCAGGGTTTCCATCGGACAGTGTGTGATAGGTGACACGTTTTGATGACGTCATTGCAAAAACATCCGTCGCACCGGCATGATGATTTCCTGATTATTTCCTTTTTTTGCATATAAGTGTATATCTACATCTTTAAATGATTCTGATGAATTGAAAATGGAGGACCCTGATGTAAACAAGTCTTAGTGCTTTTGCTGGCGTTATCATCAGTAGCAGATTTTGTATTGACCTGTACTGTCGTTGAACTTTCTGTACCCATTCTACAAACAATACAATTTCAAATCAATCAATTAGCAATGCATCATGTAGCCATCGTTTACCTGTTTATGAGGTCCCCTGAGGATGTGCGCGCGTGCGCCTTCACATGCTGTCCTCATAGCTTCCAGAGAAGGAGTCCCCAAAAGGTCGGTGATCAAATCCAGCTAAGATAAATGCGTAACATTAGAATTTGTTTCATTACATTCTCAGAAGAGATAATCATTCCTAACTGGCTCAAACTTCTTGGAGTGATTCACGTTTTGTCCTACTTTTATAGCGTGTATAGTTTCAATGTACTGCAGTATAAAAACGAACTTTCTTAATCTAGGAAATAACCTCTCCAGCAGGGTTAACCAGAGCTTGAGATGTGTCTTCTTAAACCATTAGATCCCCCAACAGATCCAGGAATTACATTTGTTTTTAAATGACCTTGTACAGCAGGAGCAATATTATAGGTTTGAATATCGAGTTGTGATTTTACGACCCACTGCAATGATGTAACTGGCATGTAATATTTATCCATAATGTGTTAAGTAATACACAGCAATCACCATGCTATTTAATATTCATAGTTAACACTACAACCCCCCCTCAAGGCAGATTCAGAGCTCTGCAGCTGAATCTGTCGGCAACTCCTATTACACCGTGTTGTTATTAGGAATGAAAACAAAGGAACACCACCGGAAGAGGAGAGCTGAAGGAGAGTGAAGGGGCTGACATCAGTTTTATTTTTATTTTATTTTTTTTGGGGGGGGGATATCATATTAGCTCATTCACAAGAGGAAAACAACATGTGTTGCACTAGCAGAGGATGTAACGTAAGTCAGAAATGTAATTGCCAAAATGACAAGCAGCATCAACACCTACTAGCCAGTGGCAGCACCACCTGGGGAGGCCAGCCAACTAACCATCTCACAGGCCAATGTAGGTAGAGTCTTAAAGTGTGTGAACAGCCGTAATAAACACCCGGTTTTGAATGACAAAAGACAATGGGAAGTGTGTTTATTGTTGTGCTAGCCTATGCGTCTGTATAGGTGGTTGTGTGTGTTCAGGTCAGTTACCTGCTGAATGGGACTTTGGGCTTGGAAGAGGATGCGTCGTCCCAGCAGCTCAGCGAAAATGCAACCCACCGACCAGATGTCAATGGCATTCGAATAGTGGCGACTCCCCATGAGGATCTCTGGGGCACGGTAGTACTGGGTCACCACCTCCTGAGTCATGTGGCGTGACTCGTCGGTCTCCTCCACCCGCGCAAGACCAAAGTCACAGATCTGGAGGACAATAGTTCACAGACTGTGACAACTGAAGGGATCTGTTCATTCAGACTAAACTAAATCTCTTTCATTTTGCACGTTGTGAAAACAGGCATTCCTGGCATTGCATAAATGCAGAATGTTGAATAAATAGTGATGTTTCTGCTGCAATCTTGATAATGGTAATTTGTGATGCAGATACCTTTTATGATCTAGTTATTATTTGCTTCAACGCATAAGATAGAAAAATGTTCCGTTTAGGTTTTGGCAACATTTGAAAAGAATATAATATATTGTGGAATATAGTTATATAGCTGTAGCTGTCTAGATTCTAGAATCTTAAAATTGCATTAATATGTTGCCGTCATTTTACAATAATCACAGCTGTGCAATGTCAAAACGCACCTTCAGCACACAATTGCTGTTAACAAGGAGGTTTCCAGGTTTGATGTCTCGATGTAGAATGCCTGCTGAGTGAAGGTATTTAAGTCCTGCAGGGAACAGCAAACCATCGGCAACGAATTAAAAGACCAGGAACACACACACAGACACAGACAGACACACAGAACATATGTATAGCATAGTATAGTATATATGTATAGCTTCATTATATAGATATTCCACTGTTACATTCTTAGCTTACGGTACGCATGTTTCATGATAAATGCTTTTTATGTGATGTATTCCCATGCTTTTTTGTTCTTGCTTAATGTAAGTCGCTCTGGATCAAGAGCGTCTGCTAAATGCCTAAATTGTAAATTGTACAGACAGACAGACAGACAGACTTTATGTTGACCTGGATCAACTCCTTAAAGGCATAGTTCAGCGTTTAAAATGTGGGTTTGGTATTGCATAACCCAAGGTTCTTGTCACATAGTTGTAAAGTCTACAGTTCCTCATAAATGTCCACTGGAAAAGCTTGATAGTATATTGTAGCAATGTTAATGGAAAACAAATGCGATCAGCTGGTTAGATAGACTCGCTATCAAATACTCGGGTAATACGTTCTGCCTCAATCATGTTGCATTATATCGCAGTGTCATGATTTCGCATCATTTGTGGGTGATGCCTGGTTTGAATTCACATGTACTAGGCACTGACTTTGCATGCAACAGTGCTGCACAGGTGTCTATTGCATTGACTGTATGTAACCCTCCATTTACAACAAAATGAAGTTCTCTAATCTAAGCTATCATTTTCCAAATATACCAAATGCACAGGAGTATATTTCATTTCAATGTAGGAATAAATTAGGTAGTAAATGTTTGATGAACATCAAATAATTTCATTAATGAGAGCTACTGTACAGGGCAGGCGAACTTACCTCGGAGGATCTGATAAAGAAAGACTTTGACATGGTCAGAGCTTAGAGGCTGTGGTGATACAATGATCTTATGGAGGTCACTTTGCATCAATTCAGTCACCACATAGCTGTAAAATGGCTAGTTAAGGCAACAATAAAGCAAAGCGTTTACTAAAAGAAGCTATTGAAGGGACTAAAGGGCCTGAAGTAATAATTACGTGCCACTGTGCCACAACAACACTCTCACATGGGCTTCATCTAACTTTTAATAATAATCTTAATTGGTTTTGCTCATGTTAAACCATGTCTTTTTGTATACCATTTAAATAGTCTTGAAAAAAAAGCTGCCATTTGTCCCAAAGTGACTGCAAAAAAAAGCAATTTGTTTCAAAAAAAGCTTTATACCCTGTATAACATGTATAACGATGCAATGTGACATACAGTAGCTGTTTACAAAGTGCTGTACCCCCTCCAACTGTATATACTTTCTAGAGAATCACGGTCATACAGAAGTCCCAGGACATGAACAAAGACAGATGTAATTGGGCTGCTTAATACTGGCCAAATGCAATATTGAAGGATACATCTCTTCAAAGTAGTCAATGTGTGGAGGCTGTAGAATGTCCAGAGCAGATAATACCTGTGGACAGAGAACAAGGCCAAGTTAAACCCCTACGGAATACAGATTCAGTGTGTGCATGCGTTTGTGCCTAAGTATTGCAGTTGGATGAAGATAAAACCATTTTTACTGTTAAATCAAATCTGACCATGTGTCCCAATCCTTCACTTAAAGGTCTTAAAGGTTTATGCGCAGCATGTATTATTTATTTTATATACGTTATGTACTGTATTATGTTCTTCTGTGTGAAGTGAGCCTTAACAATGAGATTTAACAAAATAGGAAATGTCAAATTGATTTTAGTCGAGTACAACGTGTAATACATTCCCCCCCCCCCCCCCCAAACGCCCTGGGGATCAGGACAGGACAAAATACACAGGGAAATAAATGTCATGCAAAATGTTGACATATTTCTGGGTTGGAGAAGTGTTGAATTCTGATGGGTTTGCTGTGACACCAAGTTTTAAAACGATGTTCAGAATCTATGTTTCATTGTCCAGCTTCCCGTTTCCATTCAACTCTAGAATATAATAATAATAGAATAGCAATTTACTATTGGCTTCACTGTGGGAAGAACCTGTCCGAAATCACCTCTCTGAGTCTGCACAATCACCTCTCTGTCTGCACAATCACCTCTCTACGTCTGCACAATCACCTCTCTGTCTCTCTGCGTCTGCACAATCACCTCTCTGTCTGCACAACCACCTCTCTGCGTCTGCACAATCACCTCTCTGTCTCTCTGCGTCTGCACAATCACCTCTCTGTGTCTGCACAATCACCTCTGTCTCTCTGCGTCTGCACAATCACCTCTCTGTCTCTCTGCGTCTGCACAATCACCTCTCTGTCTCTCTGCGTCTGCACAATCAACCCTCTGCGTCTGCACAATCACCTCTCTGCACAATCACCTCTCTGCGTCTGCACAATCACCTCTCTGCACAATCACCTCTCTGCACAATCACCTCTCTGCACAATCACCTCTCTGCACAATCACCTCTCTGCACAATCACCTCTGTGTCTGCACAATCACCTCTCTGTGTCTGCACAATCACCTCTCTGTGTCTGCACAATCACCTCTCTACGTCTGCACAATCACCTCTCTACGTCTGCACAATCACCTCTCTGTGTCTGCACAATCACCTCTAAATCAGTAGTCACGGAACTTGTACATCTGCTATTTTTATAGCCAACACAAAAATCTAAAATGACACAGATGCTTTCCCGGTTTTAATGGATTCAATATCACATCCTTAAATATTTTCGTTTATCTCGAGTTTACGACCTGAGGGGCCAATAAGATAAATGTCAGAAGTCCAACGTCGTGTAATTAACAGTTTGACAGCAGAAACACAATTTGCGTCCTCACTTTTCTGTCTTCACATTTCTTCCCTCACTTTTAGCTTTGCTCAGCCAATCAAATCATCACTATGGGGTGATCAGCCAATCCCAAGCCAATGTTTGTGTCTCAAAAAAACAAACAGGGAAACAAGTGCATCTTAAAGGAGAATTCCATACTAGAAGGCTTTCTTACCTTTCTTTGTAGTTGTTACGTCCCCACCAAAGAGGTCCAGGTGTTTTTTTGTGCAAAAACTCCTTATTGGCCATTTCCCCTACCATAAGCCCTCAATGAATTGCATTGCATTGAATGGGGCTATGGGGTGTTATGCTAATTCGCTTATATCCATCGAAATAAGTAGTAAAGTGTGCCGCTTGGGATATTATTTACATTATAAAGAGAGGATATATACAAAAATAATAATAATTTTGAGCGATGGAAATAAGCGAATTAGCATAACACCCCATAGCCCCATTCAATTCCCATTCAATTAATTTAGGGCTTATGGTAGGGGAAATAGCCAATAAGGAGGTTTTGCACAAAATAACACCTGGACCTCTTTGGTGGGGACGTAACAACTACAAATAAAGGTAAGAAAGCCTTCTAGCATGGAATTCTCCTTTAAGCATAAATGACGAAGAAGACATTTTACAGGAGGAGGAAATAATCTAGGCTTCTGTGCAGGACAATGTCAGGTGCTACTCACATTATCATGTTTGAAGAAGCAGAGCATCTTCAACTCTCTGAACACCCTCTTACAGGAAACAAGGTTTTGGAAGACATTGGGCATCTTTTTGAGGGCAACACGCTTTCCATCTCTGGGGTCTGTAACTGACCTGTGTGAGGAGAGATAGGAAGACAAAGTTAAGTCAGTCCTCATTAATCCAGTGGCAGTGGTGGTGTGCAAATGCCTCACACTTAAACAGGATTTTGTTTTTGCATTGTCCATGTTTTTTGAGGGGCGCTAGCCCCTCCTATATACAGGTTTAATGTTTGTCTTTAGTTTGTTTGTTTTGTAAATGCCATTGACAATGAAGGGAAAGTTTACGTCATAATGTGCCTCATTACGTCATATTGTCTCTTTATTGTTAATGGCGTTTAATGTAATGTGTGTGTCCTTGATTTTTGTTGTCCTATTACAGAGACACTTTGAGGTGATGATGTACCGTAAACAAATAAAACTGAAACACAGGACAAAGTATCATGTCATGTCCCACTTTGGAAAACCATTAGTACATTCAATACAAGGCAGGAGGTACATCTTCAAAGAACTGCTGAAAATTGTGAACATTTTAAATAAAACAAATAAAAAGGAATTCTCAACTTTTTCTTAGTGAAAACAGATATTCTACAAGCTCATAACGTGTTGCATATTAGTCTTACGGTGAAGTATTTGGCTTCAGTGGTTAAATGTCATGGCCTGAATGATGGCACTAATGACAGACAATTAGCACAATTACTACAAATAATCTCCGCCACCGTTCGCCCGGTCGATGCCAAACTGTGCACACTCCCTGGATGCCAACGATGAACTGGCAATTCTTTGCATGCACAACATTGCACATTCCCACTAGGCCGAGGAAGAAATGCCACTTGAAAATGTTCACATCAGCTTCATGGTGACGCTATAACTGGCCCATGTGTGTTTTTACCTATAACTGCACCGATCTGTGTAAAACTTTGTATGCATAGTTACTCCCTAGAGGCCATGGAAGAACCTTTGTCCGATTGTGGTGAAACTGTGTGCATGCATTCCTCTAGGCTGAGGAAGAAATGCTACTTGACATATTTCCCAAAACGCTCCTATCCTGGTGGATACGTTTCTAGTTTAGCAATAAAACATTTTCTTTTTCCTTCCATTTGTCAGTCTGTTTCTTCTATGTGAAGTGTAAACCACACACACACACACACACACACACACACACACACACACACACACACACACACACACACACACACACACACACACACACACACACACACACACACACACACACACACACACACACACACACACACACACACACACACACACACACACACACACACACACACACACACACACACACACACACACACACACACACACACACACACACACACACACACACACACACACACACACACACGTTGGCAACACTGCTTGTGAGGGGTTAAGGTCCCAGTAGTAGCAGCTGACCTCAACAAGGCCTGAACATGTTGGTTCTGGGACACCAGAATTAACTTTTATATTGGTCTAATAATAATTCAACCCAGCATTTGTTATGAGGTGTCCACTACAACCAACCCCCCTTTTACTTGAATATTTCATATAAACTATCTTTTGCAGGAGGTGAGGTGATTATCAAGTAGCACATAGAGGATACATCCGTTGTATGGTAAAACAATAAGAAAGTGCTGTGATAGTTTATTTAACTTTTTCCTTTATCTGGTTTGGCTGTTCGAGGAAAGGAGTTACTTCAGTAGCAATAAGAACAATGATAATAGCAACATAAACATACTAGAAATAATTCTTATTTTTCGAGCATATAAAAACAAAGCGTAAACAATGTGCTTTAATAAAAAGAACAATTCTTTGGGCCAGTGACAAACCGATACTGTGGCCTAGATAAAGAGACAGAGGGACTGACAGAAGAAAGGTAGACTTAACAGTGAGGAGAGAGAGAGAGAGTGTATGTGTGTGTGTGTGTGTGTGCGCGTGCGTGCGTGCGTGCGTGCGTGCGTGCGTGCGTGCGTGCGTGCATGTTAAAGAAAGGCTTAGTAGGACATGGCCAGGAGGATTGCTATTTAAGCTACTCTGATCAGCAGCACATTGAGCACAGTAGTGTATGAGCACTGCTGCTGCTGTCACAAGCATTCAGGTTTACAGAACCATTATTACACACACATCTTTCTCTTGATATATTTTTAAATATATCAGCTATATTTATTAATCAACATCATAGAAATTGTAATTAAATCATACCAATATTTAATTTTGGATATGAAAGGGAAATCTGTCAGAAGCTACATTGGTGTAATACCTACATGTCATTTAAACTTTTAATTCTTTATATTCTTCCAGGCACACAGAAATCTTTTTTCACGATTTTGAAAAACATTTTTAAATAGTTCAAATAGCCGATCTACAAGATCACAGTGTGTCAATGTAGATGGGCTATTTGAAGTATTTGAATGTTTTTCATGGACGTTTAGGGATAAGGCCCCATGTTCTCAGCCTTCAGATGACACACGTTACTATCCGAGTCCACAGTTCGTCCAGACGATCTGAAAGTAATAAAAATAGCCAATTTACAATTGACGCGCCGCAACGTGTTATGAACTTGCATATTGTTTTTTTCACTAGTTTTATATTTTGTTAACGATAAGAAAGACATACAAGGTTTCCACTCGACAGTGACAAGTTGATGAACCTGATGGCACAGTGACCTCAAGTGCCCCTCAATAAGGCACGTGCACAGATGTACGCTGTCAGAGTTAGGGCTGTTATCAATTCAGACTGGTAAAAAGCCTAAACCTTCCTCACCTCCAAAACCCTGGGGCATGCTGGGTAGCCAGATGATGGCCAAGCATATAAAGCATATATAAATGGCCAAGGATATAAAATGAGATATAACGTGATATGAGCAGGGCTGCACACAACTGTTTTGGTCTAGTACTCAGAGGAGCACCTGGAGAAGTTACTTGGTACTCCAAAATGCGGCGACCTGTCTCGCCGGATGGATAAAAGAGGGATGCATGAATAACTTATAGAAAAACTATATTTGTCCATGTGTGGTCCAGCCCTAAATGCATATTCTAATAAAAACAACTTAATACTTCCTAAGGATAATATGAGCATCAAAGCAATATTTAGGTACTTAAAATATATATATTTAAATAGCCGATCTACAAGCTCACAACGTGTTGCGGAGGCGACACGTTGTGAGCTTGCAGATCAGCTATTTGTTTAACATACACGTTGTACGGCGAAGCATACGTCAGGCTTCCCTTTTGTTTTTACCGAGGCAACGTACAGTCAGACTCAGACAGTTAGACACACATGGCTCCTCGGTGCAAAAATAAACAGTGTACACTACCCGAATTTACGATAATAAAGGGACAGTATGTCGGGACACGGTGTTGTCATGTTGATAAGCTTCATGTTGTGCAGCAGCAGTGCCAGTCCGCAATGCTTTGCACTCTTCCCACTGTCGGAACTAAAACCTGTACCCGTAAAAAGTCAGTGGCTGGTGCCTATAAGCCAGACTGAATCACGACAGTGTGATTTGAGTCTGGCTTATTAGCCAGGCTACGGTGCCTAGGCTGTGAGAGACGGCATCGCACACGAGCAACTTGCTCCAGCACCCGGAAAACAAACATAAGCACAGTGGCGAATGGGAAGAGTGCAAAGCATCCAAAGCATCCCCTTTTACAACTTTTACTTTTTAGTTTGCTCCACATCTGAAACGGAGAAGCCGAACCATTTGTGTCAGGATTTCTCAGTAGTAAACTCCTGTCAACCGAACCGCCCTCCTCCCAGCAGCGAGCAGCGAGCAGCATGGAAATGGATCCTCCCTCGTTTGAGTAAGGACACGCTGTGATTGGCCACAATGGCCAGTGCACTTGTGCAAGACCAGAGTAATGTAATAAGAGAGTGGTGACACGCTTTGATCTCGCCGCAAAGCGGGTGCATATGGGCGATAGTTCCAAACATTGCTCCTATGGCTGGAACTATTCCATTGAGATAGAATGAGCACTTCCTTATTCCATTGTTACAATGAGAGTCAACGGGAGTGTCATTACTCTCTTTTATACTACTCTGTGCAAGACGTACTTTGATTGGCAGTCGGTGGGAAATGCTCTCGCTACAGATTTTACTAGTATTCTGGCCATAATAATCATTCTAGGCGGCCCCAGCAGGCGGTACGCAGAAGCGCTTCCCGGCGCTTGATTGACAGCACAGAATTAATTTTGACGACGCATGCGCACTGGCGTAGCGCCTGTGTGCAGCCCTGGATATGAGATTGTCATATCGCCCAGCCCTAGTCAGAGTGCAGCTACATCCTGTGGAATGCATGGTGGGTGTATTTAAACACCGGAAGCCCTGGAAGATGCTAGCCAGGATATGCCAGCTTGAACAACAAATTATTTCACTTTCACAACACATTTCCCAATGTCGGAATAAAGTAATGACTGATCAAATCAAACGTTTTAATATTCTCGCAAGGCATCAGCATGCTGCATGTTCAACCAACAACGAATCCCTTTGTTATTTCCCTATTACATTTTTCAGGTTTTAGCCCCCCCCCAAACCCATAAATCAATGCTATTGAACACCCTTAAAATCTGTGCGTTGGTTAAAAAAGATATTGATAATATCAATAAAAAAGTGCTTCTGACGAAACCAGCCAACTCCATTGGATCCTCAAACTGTGTGCAAAAGCAGCTAACTCAACCCTCTCTCCTAATCTCTAATGCAAGCATCTGACAATATAAAAAGTCACAATAGCAACTTTTATGAGGCAGTATTGCTTTGTTTTAAAAAAAATATAAGGTTTTCTTAATTTCCTAATGTTATATTTTTCATTTCCTAGTGAAGTATGAACATTTTGGAGTTAGGTGGTTTCTGCTTGTATAGTTGCTGGGGGATATGGTAGACATTATCCAAATGTATGCATGTTCTTTACAAAAGACCTTTGCTGTTAGCTTGTATGTTAATATTTAATATAGGTTTCATGTTTATCCTAGTTACTTTGTAGCACACAATTGTTTGGAACTCTTGACCGCTTACCCTACCCTGTTGTTTGTTGGCTGACTAGAGTTCATGCCATTTACTCTTACTCGAGGCACTCTGGAGTTTCTTATAAATAACTAAATTGTAATGTGTAGTGTTATATTGGGGGCCGGAGGGGAAACACCAAAAAACGTTTTTACCTTTGCTTAAGTGCCCTTCAAGGGTCAGGTGTTTAAGAACTCTACCCTACATTGTTCTTGGATCAAATGCAGACAATGCCTTACTTTCTGTCTTCTTTCTTCTCAGTAAACTAAACGGCGGGGACTTGAGTATCCAATATACCGTAACTTAAAAACCTAGCACTCAGGGAGCCTTTTAAAAAGTCACACCTTATGCCAAAGAAGGCTCTGCTAAAACTTGACTGTATGCTGCTGCCTGTGCCAAACACTTTGTGCCTTATTGGGACTCCAGGTGTTCACTCTTTAAATGAAAAGGGAGATATTTCCTTTTACATCAAGTCTCCCTTTCACATCAAGTAAGAGCATTCTGTCCTACTCCTCTCTGCTTTAGCCCTCCCTGCACGATCCTCAGTAAACCTTCCAAATAGGATCAGGGAAGACAACCAGATGGCAGCAGCCTAACAACCTGGGATATTCTAGGATCCCAACACGTGCACCTATGACTAATGCCGAAACAAAGGCTCATGAACAACTAATTAACCACAGTAGTAGTAAACGACAGCCCTTTCAAAGATACAAAACATCCACCCATATGTACACAAACAAACACACGCACACGTTTTCGAGGTACGCTTTAAAGAGGTCTAGCCTAACTGCAGATCAAATACAAGCAAAAGTAGTTGGAAACGTAAAAAATAAAAATAAAATAAATGTTACATCTTTACTTTTAAGTTATTTGAACTAATTGTGGAAATCTTCAGCAGCGAAAGCACTAGCAGATACTTGTGTTCTCTAGGCCCAATAAATCAGTTATTAATGAGGAGTTTTTCCTGAATCACAGTTACTGTATAACAGTAACAGAAACTTGTATTGCAATGTTACACAACTTACCCTAACTCCCATTTAAACAGTTTATATGAAATGACTGGTGAATTAATATTTGTAGTTTATTCATTATGTACAATTGTAAACCAAATAAGATCTTAAGGGCTACATAAGCTAGAACAGACTTAGACTACGGTTTCTGTCATTGTCATTTTTCTTCTTTTTTTTTAAATACAGGTTTGCACATCATTCTAGTGATATAGATGGAAGTGCTCTTCACCTCAACGCTCCAAGAAATGTTCTGAAAATGTTTCAGTCATTATGCATAGACATTAAGATTATATCACAGTTTAAACCAACTACAAGCCTTCTGAATCCTATTAAGGTTTGTGTCCACATCTGTGTTAAATATTAAACAGCTGATGAGAAACTATTATTGAAACAAGTACTGCTCTCATATCCCCGAGCATGCTGTTCTATTTGAATCATAATTTAGTCCTAAACTAGGGTCATTAATGATTTAGGCAATTAATTAGGCAGGTAATTCTTATGGAAATATCCTGACCTGAACTCCTGTGGAAAACGTTTACATTGTTGTGAAGGGTAATCTGCAAACAATTAGGCTAGAAATATATTCTCACTAATATTTTAATTTTTAACAAATATGTTACATACAGTGATTTGAAAATGTGGAAGGGTTTCAATGTGGTAGTTTAAAATATTCTCCCTTTTTTCACGTTGGTGAAAGAATGGTGAAGAATGGTGCATTTATATAGCGCCTTTATCCAAGGCGCTTTACATAGATTGTGATGCGCGCACACACACACACACACACACACACACACACACACACACACACACACACACACACACACACACACACACACACACACACACACACACACACACACACACACACACACACACACACACACACACACACACAGCAATTAGGGGTTCAGTGCCTTGCTCAAGGACACTTCGACACTAACTCTGGGGGAGCCCAGGTTCAAACTGGCAACCTTGCGGTTACCATCCAGCCACTCTACCCCTGAGCCACCGCCGCCCCGCCTCTATAGGTGTACTATTGTTTAATTACTTCCTCTGCTTATTCTCTTGTTTTTGTATAAAACTTTGTGCTGCTGGCTGGAAAGCTGCTATAATAATAAAGGTATAATGAAGTTATAACAAAGAGAATGCATGTATGTATATATATATATATATATATATATATATATATATATATATATATATATATATATATATATATTATACAAACTTAAGGCAGCTTGACAAAATAAGGAAATCAGATGTTTAATACAAGTGACTTACAGAGAGAAGAGGGATTTTAGAATTTGTGTTACCAAGACATACTTCCACAGGAAACGAAACAACTGTTACGACTATAGTCTACTGCAGGTGTTGAACTTTGTGTACTTTTGGTTTTGAGCTACAAGTGACAGTGACACCACCAGCACCTTGTCACTCTCCTCGGTCTGCTCCACAGGGTGCTGCACAAGCAGAAATAATAATGTAGGCCACTTACCAGACAACCCCAAAAGCTCCATAGCCAATGGGTCTGTCAGACTCGATATCCAGCTGTGGTTGTAAGTGATGAGAGTGTTGTTGCTGCTGCTGCTGCTGCTGTTGTTGCTGTTGATGATGATGGTGGTGATGGTGGGCTTTGACAGCAGCGGCTTGAAGCTGGGCAGGTGCTGCAGCTGCCATGGGTCCGGGGGCTTGTCCAGGAGCAGGAGAAGGGAAGTAGGGTTGCTGCTGACTTGGGTTCAGCATCACCGCAGCAGCAGCCGCCGCCGCCGCAGCGGCGGCCGTGGAAGTGTGCTGCTGAACAGGATGGACGGCAGCGGCAGAGCCAGGGTGCTGCTGCAGGTGGTGCTGGCCTGTGTGGTGGTGGTGGTGCATGTGTGGGGGTGGGAGATGTGGCAGCTGGTGGTGGTGGTGGTGAGGATGGTGGGCAGCGACCGCCGAGGAGCCACCGTTGTAAGCAGCCATCATCTTTGCTGGGTTTGTGGCAGTCGTTCCACAAAGAGCCATTCACTCAACGGGGATGAATAGAATGGACGAGGACGAGGCAGAGAGAGGATGGGGAAGTGTGCCTTTAAAGAAACCACTTCCAAAAGTGAAGATGAATGGCCAGAGGGAAACCGTTGGCCAAGATGGTTTGCAGTATCTCGATTCATCAAAATTTAAAAAGAGATGTAAAATGGATTTGCTTAAAATTAAAAAGATCAAACTTATCAGTAATTTCAAATCTTTGCCAGACACAAAACCTCTCTCATCTACCACCTTATCATTAAGCCTCCAAGGGTTTGACCCACTTCCTGCAAATTAATTTCCCAGCTTGCACACCATTAGGCTTCTGCAGCCCTGGCTGCTAACGGAAGGCATGTCGTGATCATTTAGGGGGAACACTATGCAAGTCTGACTTCGACTACATAGGCCTTCCAGTGAGTGCACCTGTCAAATAATATGAAAAGCAAAACATGCAGATAGTAAACAACCCTCACCCCCCTCAACGCCACCCTATATTTCCCTCATGTTCAAAGTGGCATCTCCCTCTCCCCCCTACGACTAAAAAACAAATATTCACTTTCCCTTATCTAAACAATGTCACATGGGAAACAGTGCCTTCATCTTTCAAATTCAGACAAGTTTGCCATGAGGTCTTGTCCAGCACCGAAGCTGTGTCCGCTGTCGGTCAGCTTTGTGTTGTGCTGCAAAAGGGAGATTACAGATGTTATACATAGGCCTGTATATCCTAAACAGTGGCAATGTCCCAAGAAGACCGTGGTTCCTGACCAGATAAATCAGAGGTGAAGCCTGGCCTAGGCTAAACCACCACAACGTAGCTTATACACTCCAGGCCTCGCCATCCACTTGAAGTCAGAGAGCCAGACTGCAGCCGGCCGAGAGGACACAAATCCACATCATTTTGGACAAAACGACGAAGCCTTTGGCTTTTAATCCAACGCGAAAACAAATCCTCCTTCCAGGCAGAGTCAACTCATTTTCTTCTCATCGGTTCCCGCATGTCTAACGCTGGTTAGACACAGTGTCCACTTGCGCTGCCCAAGACATACATCCACCATCCACAAGAACGGAATGATATATTTATTTACACAATAATTAATGTGATTGGTTTATTTCTGTAGCCTACTCTCTCGCCGGATGGTGCTGCCAGGACCGCGGAAGAAGCCAGCAGGGTACCCAATCGGACAACTCGTGATGGAAGCCTGTATCTCCGAATCCTCTTTGTGTAATGGTCCGAGGACCCGACAGCTCGGACTGGCAGCCACAGGGGTCTAATTTCGGTTTAGGCCCCTAAACGTTTAGGAACTGTCGCCGTTGAGGTGACCATAAAAAACTACAGGTCGCAAATGCAACTGATTGAAGCAGTTGATCCAACATGGTGAACAAAACCCCAGCAGCTACTCCTCGACCATGGGATTACATGAAGGAGGGCATCGAACCAATCACATAGCCGCTTCAGTACAGCGTCACCTCAAATGTCGTGTGATTGGCTCTGCATGGAGCCTCTCGCGAGCAGTGCTTTGATTGGTTAGTATCAGTAACAGTCCACTGTAGAGATTCTCTGTTATGTTATGTTGTATAAACATAATAGTTTACAACTTAGTCTAGGCTGGCAGATGGACACCCACCACAACTCTAAACGAGTTTGATGTATGCGTTTACAAATACACAGACTATATTGTGTATTAATTAATATACTATTACAAATTAATCTAAAACTCATTAGATCAGCTAAAATCGGTTGCCAGACAACAACCTAGCCAATCACAGCGCGGTTGTTTATCTGACCTATGCTACACTCGTGACTCAACTCAACCTATCACAAAGTTTATTAATCACGCTTATTACATGACTCAAACACATTTTCCCCCAGTTGTCATTGGACATTTTAATTAAGAAAGTACTGTCCATCCATGTTCATCAGGTAGCCTACGCACCATGGCTTGGCCACTACCCAAAAGAGGAATTAACTGAGGCTCTTTCAATCTTTTTTTTATTTTTTATAAACGGCAAACACGTGCTGTTTTGACAAGGCTAAAAGTGAATATTACATTTTCATTTGAATTATGGGTGCACTTACTGCACTATGCTTCCATATATAATAATGTAGGCTACATTACTACATTTAGTTATTACATGGGCAGACGCCGACGGTTTGAAGTCCAGACTGACTTGTACAGTCAACTGCCATGTCATTACACATACAGTACCTGTAGGGGGCACATGAGTACAGATCTTAGGTACAGATACGTTATCAGCATAGCAACAAAACAGAAGCAGGGCAGGCATTTCAGGGAGGCCACGAAGGCCATGGCTGTGGTTCAAGTGGTTGCCCCTCAGTTTGGCCTTGTGCCCCTCAAAAAATAGCATGCCCTGAGGCCACAGTGGCCTTAATGTCCCAGCTGACTGTACTACTTGCTGACTGTACTGTAATTGTATTGATACATTGTGCTGCCTATTTTCCCGTTTTTGAGGGGCGCTATACAGCTTTTGTCCCCACAAAAATGTCCGCAACACAAACATTAACAATGAAGGGAAAATGTACGTAATCTTGTCCCCTCTCCACACGTCTCATATTTGCCATCGACAATGAAAGGAGAAAGTAAGTCAAATGTCTGCCAAATATGACGTAAACGGTAAATTTGTGGCAACAAGCATTCTGATTGGCAAGTATGAGATATATGATGATGTACGGTGATAAGCTAGCGCCGCTCACTTCACACGGGTGTGATTTTGAACTTGTTTTTGATTGTTTATACTAGAGTGAGTTTGGAAATTCACACTGGAGTACCCCCTTCTTGTTTGTTTATTCAGTACACTGGGCGGGTTGTCGTAAAAAAATCTGGTGTGCTGCGCCCCGGATGTGGTGTGCCCGCACTGACTGACCCTACTCAGAAGTTGGGGTTGTTCAGTATGAGTGCGTCAGGTGTCTCGAGCACTCAGCTAGCAAGGCAAGCATTTAGTACATCACCATCATTTACCTTGGCCCTTGTTTTTACTGGTTAAAACGACCATTTTGAACTGGTCATTCGTAAATAAACCACACTCGGTGCGTTGTGACGTGACCGCCCAGCACACTAAAAAAACAGAGCACATTCCTGCTGCGAATATCCGAACGCACCCTAGTCTCCATTGTACAGCATCTTGTAACATTGCTTCGAAAGGTGCTTTATGAATAATTGCGAACCAAGTGGGCACTAACTATAGAAGCTGGCCAAAACTGTCTGTGTGTCACGCTGTAACACCACCCGCCCGCCACCAGAGGGCAACTGAAATTGGAATGATACAGAGGTGTGTGTGTGTGTGTGTGTGTGTCAGACTGCCACAACATCTTTGTTCGCTTCCCGCGTTTACGCGTCTTACTTGTATGTACTTACTTACTTTCTCCTCTGTCTCTTTCTTGTCAATATGTAGACACTCACCAGTGTCTCTTTCTTGTCATGTAGAGTCAGACGTAAACCAATCCAGTGACTTTGATTGGTGCAGGGCTGGATCAGATTGTAAATACTGCATCCTTAACCCATAAATTCAATTAATTATTTCAATGGATTTGTTTGATGGCCTTCCTGCCCTGGCATTTGGTCTTTGTGCCCTCAAAAAAGGCCAAAGGCCAACAAAGGCCAAGTGGTCTTGCCCCTAAAATGACGAAATTCCAGGCCTTCCTAGGAGAAAATAATCTGATGCAAATTTATTTATTCAACAAGGTAAAAACATTGAACTTCATACAATGTTCATCGGATATGGATAACAAAAAAAAGCATATTCCCAAGTGAAAACAATTATCCAAATAATTAAGAACCAATGAGGAGAATGGGGTGAGTGTGCGTGTGTGTGTGTGTGTGTGTGTGTGTGCGCATGCGTGTGCGCGTGTGAAAACATATTTTCCCATCTCAGGCTTTCGCACTTTGACCCAAAACCAAGACACAGCAGTTCGCCCGCAGGCTGGATTTATTTAAAGGCGATCGTCAGGTAAGAGTTCAGAGAGGTTTAAATATAACATAAACAGTCTTTTATGTTATGTCTTTTATGTGGAAACCCACAGGGTCGGCATGGGTTTCCAATACCTATCGAACAGGATGCCGTCCACGCCGGAGGGGTACAGGTAGGTTGGGCACCACTCCAGCAGGCACCACGGCTGTTCCTCTTGGCGTTTGGACTTGAACTTCGCTGACCGGATATCTTTTCACATCTCCATAGACACAGGTCACTGGGACTGTCTCTCTGGTGAGAGAGTCGGTGGTGGTGACCATCCTTTGTCCCGCCCGGGCCGTTCCTCTGCAGGGGGTCTGGACGGCTTGCGGCGGGTGGCTTTCATCATTTCGGTGCTCACCTGGTGGTTTTCTAATAAAGCTATCAATGCCTCAACCGAGGTGGGGCTCACCTGTGAGGCATATTTACGGGCGTCTGGTGGGTGGCAGGGCACAAATACATTTATCAATGACCATTCTTTCTACATACCCTGTCAGCCAGCTGGTGGTGAGGCGCATAAGTGCGACAACTTGAGGGTGGGGAGACTGGTTGGCTTGGAAGTTCCAGTTATGGAAGCGTTGGGCTCTAGCGGGGAGGCTCTAGTGGGGAGACTGGCCAATATGGCATTCTTTCATTTTCTAAAGTCGCGAGCATCGGCCTCACCGAGAGAAACGGTGCCAGGATAGTCCCCCAATCAGCCACCGGCCAGCGCTCATGGGCCGCCGTGCACTCAAAAAGCTCTAAATATGCTTCCACATCATCAGCGGGAGATAATTTAGTGAGCACGTCCCCGGGTGCTCGAGTGGCTTGTCTTTCTCTAGCTACGCGGTGTGCGAGCTCCTGTACTGCTGTTTGTAGATCGGTCTGGCTCTTTAAGAGAGCGGTTAGCGCTTGGGCATATTCCATTCTTTCTTACATTTGGTGTGTTGTTAGGATCAGTGTGTCGGGGTTCAGAACTCAACTGGCCGTTTGGACTACAGTCAGTGAGTTCATGTTGTGCACATCGGGGCAGGATGACGACGACCTCCAAATGGAGGTATTAAGTGAATTTGAACTTGAAGACATAGACAAGCATCCACTTTTCTGGAAGGAAATTCTGTGAGTGGTGTTGCCAGAACTTCAGCAGCAGCAGATAGCTTCTGTCTGGATGCTGAATCCAACACCAAGTTCTCAGTCTGGGTTTCATTCTTCGAGATTTACAATGAGAACATTCATGATCTGCTGGAACAAGTTCCCAGTGGAATCAGCAGGAGAACGGTTCTGCAGCTGTCTCAGGATAAACATGGAAACTCCTTTGTCAAAGATCTGTGTTGGGTGCAGGTGAACACGTCAGAGGAAGCCTACAGGGTAATGAAAGTCGGCTAGAGGAACCAGAGTATCTCTGCCACCAGACTCATATGTCCAGCAGGAGCCACAGCATCTTCACCATTTGTGAACGTACTTAAGTTCTCCGCCATCGCTCAGAAGGTTGTGTTGTTGAGGCCCGTCGAGCCCTCAGTCGCCACCCAGCGGGCGTCCAGGGAAGTGTCGATGCGCATAAACAATGCGGTCGGCAACCGAGGGGGAGGGACACCATCGCCTGGGAGAGATCCAGCTGCCTGGAGGATGAGGAGGAAGACTCCATCTGCCTGGAGGATGAGGAGGAAGATGAGGAGGAAGAACAGGAGGAGAGTGTGATGGAGAGAACTGTTGTGGGACAAGGAGACGACGGCCACGGAGGTCCAGCATGACCATGCCGCAGTATTTGCCAGCATCCACCTCGTGTTTGATGTGGTCACCAAATAGAGGAGGCATGTGTCAGTGGAGTGGGATGTTCTGAACCCAGATTGGAATTCGTACATTAGGTTTTTAGTGGCAAGATACTTTTCAACCTATTCATAGACTATTTTTCCGTCACTTTCGAGATGGAGCTAAGAATAGAAATAGGGCGGTAGTTGCCGGGGTCTAATTTGCTCCCTTTCTTGTGCAGGGGGGTTACTTAGGCAAGTTTGAAATCTTGGGGGACCTGTCCCTGTTTGATGGAGAGGTTTATTATGTGGGTGATGATTGGAGCTATAGAGATGGCTGAGTCTCCAGCGGAATATTGTCATGGCCAGGGGGGAATATTGTTGGGTTGTAGGGCACTCAGTTTCTTTAGTACCTCATCAGTTGATTACCATTACCAGTTTAAAATAATCTTTACAAACACCTTCTGTAGAAGGTTTTAATGTGCTCTACACCAAAAAGCCAAGAGTGGGAGGGCAGTTTGTTAACCAGCGTTGTTGTTTGTAAAGAAGATGTTCAAGTAGTTGGCCACATCAAGCTTGTCAGTGATGAGAGTGTTGTTCGATTTTATGTTCATGTTTGTAAACCTGGTTTTCAGTTTCTGACCGCAGCCTAGTTGGTTGTTGAGTAGCTTCAGCTCCCGATGATTGTTTTTGTTTTCCTCAGCTTTATCATTGATAAAGTTTCTTTTAGCGGATTTGGTCATGGCAGTAACAATGTTTCTTAGCTTGTTTCGTCGGGTTTTTAGGTTGTCCAGTTGAGCTTGGATATCACTGTCGAAGCGCTTGGCAAGCTTTGACTTGCATTTTAGAAATTCAGAGCATTTTTTGTCTATGGCATTCATTGCAGTCAGTATGTCCGAATGTATCTATTGCTCAGAGTGGGTTTTGACCCTGATGGTTCTCAAAGGAGCCATGTTGTTCGGTGCTGATGTAAATTTGATTTTGAAGCCAAGCCATGCTTGGCCATGCCACGACAAGTGTGCTCTTAAGCTCATCGGACCAATCCAGACTCTCCAATTCTTGGTTAAAGACCTCACTAGAGCATAGGTTTTGAGGAGAGGTCCCTAGACTGCTTTGTGACTTAAAACTTAAGTTTTAGTTTTTTGCGGGTACAGAATATTATAAAATGATCGCTAAGCCCACATACAATAACACCTTTCTTGGAGATTCTGGAGGTCAGAATGAGATCAATGACAGTTTGAGTAGAATCACACACTCTAGTGGGTTGGGTAATTAACTGGCTGACACTATGCAGATCACAAAACCTACTAAATGGCGCCTCTTTATGTTGTACGTCTGTATTGAAACCACCAATCAGGATTTACTCTGCACCCTCCACCTCAGCTAAGCATCCCTCAAGAATATCATAGAAGCCTTGCTGGTCAGGAGGTCTGTAGACTGTGCCAACTATTACTGATATAGCATTTTTGAAAATGAATTCAACCCACACAGTTTCAATTTCATCATGCTGCAAGTCAGTACGGGTAATGAATTCAGTATCTTTGTGCCGTTTGTGGATATACATGCAAACACCACCCCCATTCCGGTTTCTATCATTTCTGACTATGGAGTAGTTCTCAATTTCAATATCAACGTCCCTGATTGATTCATCTAGTTTGGTCTCAGAAAAACACAAAATGTTTGCCTTGCCGTTAAGGAATAAAGATTTATTAGATTTATTAGATTGCATAAAGATTGAGGCCATCATCACACTATAATATGAACACAGCATTGAGATTTGGGTGGCTTTATCTACAAACTGTACGCATGGAAACTTTGGAGCAAAACATTAGCTAATATCCAAACAGTCTGTAGGCTTACATTAGAATTGAACACATTCACTATGGTAGGTTGCTTCAAGCAACTTGAAGCAAGTACCCCTCCCTCGATGCAGTCTACAGATGGGCCAGGGTCATCAGGTATACGATACAGGTCATCAGGGTCAACCATTGAGCTAGGGATCGACTTGGAAACCATAATATCACTAGCAGGTGGAGTGGAAGACTCCGCCAACTTTGGCTCCCTGGCCAACCAAGTTGTTGTATTCAACAACAGCCTTTTCTGTCTGTAGAACTCTGATCTCCACCCCTTTCTGCTTCACAAAATCCAGGGTGGAGGAAGGCACCTGGGACAAGGGGAGGACAGCGATGGTAAGAGGTGGTGGAAGTTTGTTAAAATAACAAACACACCAATGAGGGCAGGTCTTTTAATATACAAAATATAATACATATAATAAATTATATATATATATAATATATATATAATATTTATTATATTTTTAAGAGTAAAGAGAGCCTACTGTCAGCTGTCCAGCAGTCCAAATATTATTCAATTAAATTTCAGAATGGTAGACCTGAGGCCTGAGGCCTACCATACCAGGCCTAACCATTGTGTGGCACATCTATGCACGGAATGTCTATGTTCACAGGCTTCTGTGTGCGGCCTAGAGGGCATCTGAGCATGTGCAGCACTACAAGTCTTACACCATATGCGTTTGGGAAACCCAGCCATTTGTCATTAACCAAATTGGGGTCGATTTTTTCCGCAATGTCCCGCCCCATATTTGAATACTGGGCCCTGGTTGGTTATAGCCTGGTTTCAGACGAATCTAGTTGGCTCGTCATCGTTTTAGCCGTGAAGTCCTCCAACAATTGAGAGGGACCAGACTTAATCTGCCTGGGGCAATATGCATTGCAAAGGCAGATGAAGGCTGGTTACGCAGGGCTAGGTCGATTTGGGCATGTCAAAATATTTTCTAATTTTATTTTTTAAAATAACAGATCTACTAATGCACATGTCATGAGCTTGTAGATTAGCTATTTTCACTGTGCAACACCATCATAAAACAAAATATAAAATAGGGTTTAAAAGTGGTTAATTAATAAGGATGCTGGAACCAGCACCTTAATTCTCGAATTAAGCAGCCCCAGTACCTTGTTCTATCGTACGGCCTTGGAAAGCCTGGTCAGATTTAGCATCACAGTTTGGTTCGGTAGCAACTGAGGTCCAAATTGTTCAGATTGGTGCAAACCGCAGGGAAGATCATAGGGGTAAGACAACTCCCCTCTCTGCAGTCTATTTATGAGCAGGCTACATTAAAACAGGCCCAAAAAATTGTCAGTGGTGTTACCCATGTTTTAAATGGAGAGTTAAATACTTCTGCCCTCTGGGAGAAGGCACAGAAGTGGAAGTACATCAGGTTTAAAAAAAAAAAATTGTACCAGCGTCAACTAAAATGCTGAACAAGGCTCTGAAGCAGCAGTGACTGTAAGAGGTTAGAATATTCACACTATGTGTGCACTTGTGTAATGTTGTGTCTCCCTCTGTTATGTATTTTGTTTGTCACTGATGTTTTGTGTGTGGCTGCAGTAGGGTGAAAGCCCAAGACAAATTTCCCTTGTGGACAATAACGTTTACCATGACCTTGACCATGGTACTTTAAATGTGAACAAATATTCCACATTGCTATAGGCCTACCTGTAGAGCTTCACTCATGCCTCTGCCAATGACTAATAGATGGATGCCCCTCCTCAGAACCTCCTCTAGATCCGCTGGTTGTACTCCTGGGTGATGCTGCAGCAGAAGAGTTAACATATCGAAACAACACAATGAATTAATTTACACATTGTCACCGTTCTCTAAATAAAATACATTTTATGTTACCAAATGTTCTGGCTATCACACTATTGAAATAATGGACATCTAATTTTGGACCACAGCTCTCCAGAAATGTCTTGTTTCCCTGACAGTGCGTTTTAACAGCGGGCGAGCATCGGGCGACACATTGCCTAATCGCCCGATATTGGGCGAAAAGATGAATCATTTTTATCTTTTCGGGCGACGTTCCTCTGCCCACTTTTCGATTATCGTCCGTTCACCTGCTATAGGCGGTAGTCACCGGGTCCCATAGACAAATAATGCACTTCCGGAAAATTCATCTGGCTGTCGCCTGCTGTTAAAACGTACTGTTAGATCACATGATGTTGTTCCCTGGGGAGGTGTATAAAAAAAGGTTCTGCTCTCATACACTAATCCAACCCAAGTTGTGCAGAAAGAACATATTTGTTTCCACCTGTCTTTGTGATATATCAAAATCTAAAACAAATCTCTATAAAGCTGTATTAAATTAACAATTATAGAATTTACTTTTAGATTAGATTATATGGTCATAGAATTTAATCCAAATAAGTGTAAAGTCAAAGGACTCGATAAAGAAAGACCCAGTCTTGCCACTCACATTAGTCCCTGTCTCTCCCCAGTCCCAAGCACTGCTGCCTCCAGGCCACACCTTACAGTCCTTGTAGGTGGAGGAACATCCCTTCACCTTCATGTGACCCCAGGAGAGAGACGTGATCTCTGGTGAGGACATGGTGTACACTTCCTGCTGGAAGGGAAGGATAAGGAGCAGAAAAGTACATATTTTACACTTAACAAACACTTTCATAATTTCAATGATTTTCCCATAATCTTATACAGTAGCTATACTATTGGTCTCTCAAGACAAACTTTCAATGGATTGGGAAAAGACTGTATCCTACATTCATTATTCTACAAGCATGGGTAACCAGAGTGAATCACTTCATAGATAAGGAATTTATTTTGACATTTGGTGCTGTAACACAAAGATGTTTAACAACCCATCACACGACTACTGACAAGGAAATGTTCATACAGGCCTGACATTAGTGCAACATTGTGTTTTTTCATCCTCTTTACTTGAATTATACTTTTTCCTTTTAAAAAGTAGTAGATCTAAAAGCTCTGCTATTTTCAGCATGCAACACTCATAAAACAAAGTAGGCCTATAAATCAGACATTATATTTACATACGTAGAAGAGCATGCATGCAGACTTTTATTTACTAGAATGCCTTTGATTAAAGATGTCAGCGTTTACCTGTTACTTTTTGTTGTAGAATGATGAATTTTAACGTTTGTATTGGTGAATTTTGATTCATTGGTTGATTTTATTTGGTGACATAAAAACAGAGCACCAAAGCATCTTCCAACATATAAGTTGGGGCATTTCTGATACTTCCGTGACCGTGGAGAGCGAAGGTCCGTTTCTCAGTGGATTTACCATCTATGAAGGTTGTAGAAAACATGGTAATACATCAAATAGTCATCAATAAAAATAGTCATCATGAATCATAGTCTTCTACCTGATGACGACTCACTGAATCTTCATCTTGAAAGGACAAACTACCTTACATATTGTTAGAGCAGGGGTTCCCAAACCTTTTTGGCACAGGTACCCCTTTCGGGAGAGGAGAATTTTTTCATGTATCCACTCATCCTCGCAACACTGATAAGCATATTTACAACCTTACATTTAGATGCCATTGGAACTATTTGTATTAAAACTTTTCAAAGTCACAACACATTTTCACATTTATTTAAGATGCTATCTGAGAATATACGTAGACCTATTTGACAGTGCAGAAACATAATTGCCATCAGCCCTAAACTGATCACAGTCACAGACACTCTATCCAAAAGCCCTTGAATGATAGAATATGAGGATTACTGTGATTGTGGTTAGCTCACATATCACACATGCCATAATACACTGGCAAAAAATAATCTGAGTGATTTCGCAGACCCGACAATATTGAAAAATTGACCTTTCAGAGCTGATAATTGGCGGCCATCTTGGATAAGAAGAAGTTTAAATCATTTATGGATTCCTCAGCCCCATAAGTAATAGAAAACAAGCTCTACACATCACTGGAGGGCGGAGGCCAAACCATTGAAAAGTTAATTTGTGTCATAGCGGGTGGTACTGTAGCCATTTTGGGCTCTGCCAAATTTTGCTCACATTTTTGCGAGGGGCATGGGGGCTCAATTTGTTATTTAACCTTCATAGATGGTACAACCACTGAGAAACGGACCTTCGCTCTCCACGGTCACGGAAGTATAAGAAATGCCCCAACTAATACAATTGTATCACAGAGAATGAAAACAAAACACAATATTTATTATTTCCATTGTGGTCCAAGCTTCAACAAAAAAACAGCATAACAAACGCCAACACATCAGACATATGAAACTACAGTATACGCTAATGATGGGCAGTCAATGCAATTTTACACATTTAACCTATAAATGTGCAGTCAACGCATTTAACCTATTTTAAATAAAGTGATATGTATGTAACTACACTATAGTATATAATAAAGTTCACATACCATTGTGCTATTGTTCGATTAAAACACAGTTTTTGATATGGTCTCTCTAATCCTACTGTAAATCAAATTAGTCAAATCATATACAAGCATAGTATAGCATGGTACTGATTAGCAGAAATGGAAATTTTCAAGATATTTTAAAATATATTTTCGTGAATGGAAATGAAATGACAGATGATGAGCACTTAGGCAAGATGGAAAATATATTGCATATAATTTAAACTGTATAAGGCAAGCAACACTGAAAGATCCATAATGGTACTACAGCTACAAGAGGAAGAGCTGTGCAACAGATAAGTACATTTACAAATATGGAGTCATGGTTAGTTATGCTTATGGCATAAACTCTAGTACTCTACTGATCACAGTATGCACTAGCAGCTAGCACTAACAAAGGCAATGATAGTAGAATGTATTTGGTGAACAGCATCAATGGTGAATTACCAGTGTAGTACTAAACTCCTGACATTCTGCATGTATCCTGGATTGGTATTGTAGTTAAAGTCATGGATCCCCTGGCAGATTTTGTAGACCTACTTATTTTCCTAAACTGTAGACGTCCTGACCTACACCCTAAAAATGTCTTAAAACATAAATTGGTCATATAGGCCTCGGTGTGCCATTAAATCTTCAAAGAGATTTAAGCCATTCATACTGCCAAATGTTGTGTTATTCATAGCTGAATTTGGCTAGCTAGTTAGCTATATTGTAGCTACTGAAGGCTACACTGTGGCTAAACGAGATTTCTATGGAAAACTTATGTTTCTATTAGGTCAAGCTAAAATATATGAAAAGGTAATGGTATATATGATCATGTTGTTAGTTTAATTGCCTATAGGTCTATAGGGAGATTCTGGGAGAATTAATAAAACAAGAAAGATATGGCCGCTTACCCCCTTGCTTAAGTTGCTGTCAACCTCAACAGAGGTAAACGTCAACAGAAAAGCCACACTCCAAACTTCTGCCTCCTACTTTTAAAAAGGGACTCAATATCATTATAAAAGGTCTAGGACTGAATAAACTCTAAACCTCTCCCAAAGCCAGAACCATGGGCCTAATTTCTAATAACAGTGTGCGTGCGATAGTTGTCCTATTATAAATAAGAAATTAAGAAAGAAAAACTACTATAAACAAAATGCAAAATTAAACAAAACAAATGTGCTGAGCAACCAGTTAATGGTTACCGTAATACATCTATAATTAAATCAATATACTGGCAAATACTGAACAAATAACAGTTAAGTTCGCATATCTTTTCAAGAAGACAAACATTATTTTTACAAATTAGGGGGGTGCACCGTTCCTGGAGATACTGCAATACCAGGTCGATGCGTGGAGTGGACGGAGCAAGCCCCTATTCCATCTCCCAGTTCCAAAAATCAATTTAATATATGGTCCCCGGGTAGGGGACGTATCAGATATTAAACTGATAAGAACAGATACTACACTTGATCTTAGCCAAAAGGCCGAGAAGCGATGCTGATGTGCCTCCCGAGAAAGTGAAGGCATTCTCGGCAATACCAGGCGGGGTCATGGTTTCTTTTGGACACAAAATAACTTTAATAAACAAATACGTCAAAAATAACGTCGACTAGTCTGTAGCTATTGCCGTTATGCCATAATACGGTAAATAAACTGGTTTAACCGTTTAGAGATTTTATCTACAGGCTGATTCATGGTTCTTCGTCGTACACCAAGAACAATCGATCTACAAGCTCACAACGTGTCGCGACGATCACACGTTATGAGCTTGTAGATCAGCGCATCCTGATGACGCGTGTTCACTGTGCACCAATACAAATGTGGCAGAACTATATTATCAAAATATCTTTTTACATCGATGAAGATCATTTGTACTTCTATTAAAATGCGTTTGTGTGAACACTGAACACATAATAAACATTAGACTATGGTTATTTAAAAGAATGGCGAAGTAACAGACAAACATATGATTCAAAACATATAACTTTCTGATGCACTCTAGTGGACAACCAAAACAACTGCATCGTTACAGGTTCCCTATGCTTTTCCTACTCATTTAATTCTATTTTAATTTAGGAAATAATAGCAACGTGTGAGACTCACATGCCCATGCAGCCGCTCCTATGACCTATGCCACTAAAATGTGGAACGCCCTACCAACAGCCATTAATAAATGTGAATCCCTAGACTCCTTCAAAACCTCAAGAGACTCAAAGAGAACAGGTCTAGGACGGCTGCAATTCGAAACTGCCCCCCCCCCCCCCCGCCCCACAATACTGTACGTTTTCCCTTTTTTACTTTCTATGATGATTTCCTTTTTTCATAGAAGCGTATATTTGTACGTCTTTAAATGTTCTGATAAATTGAAAATGGAGGACCCTGATGTAAACAAGTCTTAGTGCTTTTCTTAATACGGTATGTCCTTATGCATGCAGTAGCAGTTTTTGAATTGACCTGTACTTTCGTTTGAACTGTACCCATTCTACAAACTGTGAATAAAAACACCATGGATTATATTTCTTGAATTATTTCCTTTGTGGCGTCACAAATTGTTGTAAACAAGTTGTAACAACAGGTCAAGTAAAACAGACACATTCTGTTTTACTTGACCAGTCCCATAACCATTAAGGTTGAGGTTATATTCACAAAGCATACTAGTGCATTTTACTAAGGGATTTTAATAGTTACTATATGCTACTGTGTGTGCTCTTATCATCGTACATCATGACGTAGCATGTCGATATGACGTAAATTCTCCATTCATTGCCAATGGGAATTTAACAAAAATACCGATTTGCTCAGACACATAGGATGTAAATTTGCGTAGGATGCATATTATGACGTAAATTCTCCATTCATTGTCAATGGCATTTAATGTTTGTTAGAACAAAAATCTATAATATAGACTTTTCACAAACAAGAGAAAAATCACACCCGTGTGAACTGAGTGGTGTAAGGTCTTATATAGACTGATCAGCTGTGGTCTGACGTAATGTCTGACGTAATGAAATCACACCCGTGTGAACTGGGTGACCATAGCAACCGTGCTCATTTTTTGGTACGAACAGACAGACAGACACGTAAACTAACAAAGCCAGTCGTAGGAGTGGTTTACTTTACACCACTCAAAAATAGATATCATGGGGGGGCAAAATCGGTGAAAAACGTGGCTATACATTTTAAAATATTACAAAAAAAAAGTGAAGTGAGGGGGCGCTCTTATCATGACGTAAACACGCCAACAGCATTATTGTTATTCTGACTAACCCTTTAGAGTTCAGTCAGGTTTGTTTCTAAACTGTGGAACCATTGGCGTGTAAGCCTGTATAGTATGCATTTGTGATTTTATGTAGACAATGTCTGCCTTTTGTTTGTCTCTGTATTTGTATGTTTTTTTTATGTCACTATGGACCTTGTGTCTTTAATAAAGTTTGATTGATTGTACAGTAGAGTATTTCCTGATATTATTTTAATTTCAATTAGTTTAAATACTGGCAATAATATATATCTACAGCAGATATGCAGCTGTGAACTTTGGTGTTGGGTAGTTATCCTAATCAATGAATTGTTGATTGTTGTCAAATAATTTCAGACTGTATGTGACGAGGCTAAGGGCCGATTCATACTCCTATTTTACCGCTGTTTCGGTTCTGTAGTGCCGAAATGATTTCGGCTCGTCAGAAATTTTCAGTAGCACCGAAGAGCCGACTTTAGGACGGTACCCGCCCCCCCGAACCTCAAATTACGTCACATTGTAGGCTCTACAGAGCCGAACCGACTTTTATTCGGCTCCAAAATAGGAGTATGAATCGCGCCTTTAAGGTCCTTCACTCAACGCCGGAGGGGCGCTAAAACAGCAGCACTCATGCTCATGCATGAAAGATGAAAAGGGAGAAAATACATGACTACGTTTGCAACACAGCATTTTAATGAGAAATGCCAAGAATTGCTTTTACTAGAGAAAAGGTGGCGATCCGAGCACTCAAAAATGTTTAAAAATGAGGAGAGGGTGGTTAAAAATCAAGGTACTTTATTTAGAAATGTAAAAAAGCTTTTTTACATTCTAAATAATGTACCTTGATTTTTCTAACAAATGTACCTTGGTTTTTATCCACCCATCGCCTCATTTTTAAACATTTTTGAGTGCTCGGATCACCGTATTTTCTCTAGTATTCCAGTCCCACTGATCTTTGAAGCACGAGTCTACTTTACTTTTAAACTTTTATTGGTTGATTCTCTTTGTGAAATTGCTTGTTTTTACTGGATGAAAAAAAGAATCCGATATATCACCCAAATATTCGGCTATTTTAATACTTTTTGGTATTAAGTCAAATACTAAAAATCACACCTGTGTGAAGTGAGGGGCGCTCTTATCATCGTACATCATCATAATTTGCTCAGACACACATGACGTAAATTCTCCATTCATTGTCAATGGGAATTTAAACTTTGTGTAGGACAAAAATACAGATTTTCTCGTCCACATATGACGTAAATTCTCCATTCATTGTCAATGGGAATTTAATGTTTGTGTAAGACGAAAATCTACACTAATAACTGAATATAGGAATCAGTATTATTCATGATTTCTGAAAGCCCTAATTAGAAGAGATTCACAGTTTGTCAATGAACCTCTCCAACAGGGAAATTAGTCTCTGCCTGGAATCCTGACTGTCTGCATCCAGTTCTCCTCCCGTATCATCAGGCTTTTCTTTTGGGAAGGCCTCTTTCTGGTTGATGACCTCAAGACGCTCTCTCTCCAGAAGAGCTCGGTCTCGCTCCATTAAAGCCCGGTCTCTCTCTAGAACGGCTCGGTCGCGCTCCAGAGCAGCACGGCACCTTTCTACAGCAGCTCTGTGTTTGTCCAGTGAGGCCCTCTCTCGTTCTATAGCTTCCATCTGCTGTCTGAGCAGCTCTCTCTCTCTCTTCAAGACCAACCTATCTCGGTCTAACTGCAACTGCTCTCTCTCCAGTGCCCGTCTCTCTCGCTCCAGCTCCACTATCCATCTGTCCGGTTCCTCAATCTCCATCGTCATGTCTCTCTCCGTGTTCACTGGTGTCCGATCCATCACATCATCGAGCTGAACAGAAGGGTTCTTTTGACCGGTTCCATCATTGTCACATTCTATGGTTGCATAGAGTACAGTACCTACGTTAACTGAACTATTGGATACTTCAGTGGTGTAGAGCAACGTAGGAGGTTTAGAGCATGTATCCACAGTCTCTCCACCCTCCTGCTTTAAGGCTTGTAGTAGTTCGACTGCAGCCTCATCCTCCTGCTTAAAGGATCGTACAAGTTCCACTGCAGCTGCATCAAGTTCTACTGAACCATCTGCTGTTTGTCCAGAGAGGGCCCCTTTATCGAACCCTGGGATAATCCTGCTGGACCCAACAATTCCACCTGTATTCGATTCCTGTAGCTCATCCTGGGCAAATAGGGAGGGGTTGAGGACACAGGCAGAACTGACCAGGTGACCGCTCATGGCCTTGTCCATGAGATGGAACCAGCGCCATGAATTAGCTTTGCTCTCTGTCCCGGGCAGAGGGTTCTTCAGTTCCTGAAAAGAACACAGTAGAGATCATGTTTTATTAGTTCCTACAGAAGTTAATAGATACTATTATATATATTGCAAATGAAGCTGCTACAGCAGCTTTTAATCATTTTATATAGGTACAATAGGATCTATAAATGTTAATAATATAGATTGAGATGTTACTGAATAACTTAATGTGTTTATATATTTAGAATTAATTAATTAATAGAGTAATTTTCATTACAGTAACCCAGGGGTGCCCACACTTTTTTGACTTGAGAGCCACTTTCAAAATGACCAGCTCAACAAGATCTACCCACCAATATGATCATTGCTGAAATTTGTTTAAAAATGTGCGGGGGCTTTGGAATAGCGTCACTGGCGTTACATACAGCAAGACATAACACAAACACACTTGGAATGGGGAAATAGAGGGACAAATGGAATTGGTAGGGTGTTTTTTGTGTTTTTGTAATACAAGTATTGCATTGTGGGTTTGAACTGACAAGTCACCATAATTCAAGTGGCAGATTCCCAAAAGTTATTTTTTAACAGCCTATTTAAATGAAATATATTTTTAGGACCATGCCATGCTGTGATCTACCTGCACAGCCTTTGTGATCTACTGGTAGATCGCGATCTACCTTTTGGGCACCCCTGCAGTAACCCCTAGAATACCGCCATAAGACTAAACATCACAGGTCTGGACAGCTGGCAGAGACTTCCGGGCACCTGGGCTGCTAATCTAGCCTGACAGTGTGTTGCGCCACGCGGGTTTGAATCCCAATCCAGACTTCCTTTGCTGCGTGTGTCTCTCTCTCTCTCTGTCTCTCTCTCTCTCTCTCTCTCTCTCTCTCAAAAGAAAAAAAGACTAAACCTCACATAAATCTTACCCTGTACTTATCTTTAATATTTTCCCATTTCTTCTTCAGCTGTAAGGGTGTCACCTTCCCCTGGAGTCCCATCTCCTGTCTGATTGCGCTGAAGATTAACAGTCTGTTTAGTTTAGTGCCTTTAAGTGTCTCACATGATCTTTCATGTGATTGTATAGCTCTTCTCCAATAACTTTGTCCCAAACAAAAGAGAAACATGCCAAGAATAATGCCAATATCATAAGCCTATTATTGTTTTGGACATGCTGTCCATGGAAGTATAACTTCCATCAATGACACATTTTGTAGATACTAAAGTCTAATCCATAGTAAAGCATCATGTACAGTATCCATACTAATACTTTAATTAATAAACAATAACATAGCCTACTATAGAATGTGGGCTATGTGGCATAGTGCATACTAAAGATTGGTATGTGCACATTGTTACATAGTAGTAAATACTATGAGGTATTGTGTATGTAGTAGTACACTAAAGTATAGTAGCTAGCTGTATTTACGTAGTAGTACATACTAAACTAGAACTGCACTGTCGAGTGCCTACTTGCGCGTTGCACACAAGTGCACAAGCGCAAGTAACAAGTGTCATTCACATTTCACCTCCATGCACGTAGAGCAGAGTTCCGCTTCCCGGTGAAGAGGCCATTGTTGGTCGCACGCAGCTTGATCAGGAGTGTGATGTCTTTATCTGTCACTAGAAGAACAATAACATGATATCGATGTTAGTGGGGTGACTGTAGCTTTGTATTAATGGAGAATAATTTGACAGAAACAGATAGCCACCCACGTTTGTAATGTGTCATCTTTATCTTTTCACCCTTCCAACCTAGAACCTAGTTAGTACCTAAGGCTAATGGTACAACGAAAGTGGTGTCTTATTGCAATTTGTTCCACCAGGCAGCCAATCACTGCGCGTCCCCTAGCGGAACAAGGAAGTGACCTCGAGCCGGTCCAATGCTTATATATATACTCTATGGTCCAATGACATCAGAGCAGAGATTTCTGTCCAGTCGTGTAGTGACGCGGGAGTGAGTAGTGACTTTACACCGCTTTGCGAGGAATAAACGGCACCAAATGGGTTCTTCCTTTACGAGGACACGCTGTTGACACGTACGATATGTCCGGAGAGAGCACTAGCTGTCAGGTAGGAAACCATCCCGTCTCCTCTCACTTCAAACACCGCATTGAGCGCTGCAGACGGCGGGCGCCATGTTGGCCTGTAGATAAAGCTCATTGGCTTATCGGTGCGCCTGTCCCGCCCACTCTACGCTGCAATTGGACAATATTTGACGAACTGTCAAAACGTGGGAATGGCATGAAGCAGAAATATGCGCCGTGTAGATTGAATGAATATTAGTGGTTTATTAAATTAACTGGCCAGTGGTCAACTTGTCGATAGAGGATCTTTGAAAATGTTTTCCATGATGTCAGTTTAGATCAACTTGCATGGTCCTATACCAGCCAAATGTATAGGACCATTATTTAGCAGAGATTGCCATTTGCCACTGACAACCTTTGATCAAGAAAGAGTCAAAATAGACTATCAAAGATGTAGTATATGTGATCGATTCTGACATTTGCGTAGGCTATCATAGACACCAAAGTGAAAGTCAGACGAGGAGCCCTCGTACAAGGCTCCAGACTTCCCAAAACAAACTGGTCAGGCTCCTACTTGGCCTCACCCCCCGAACCCACCTCACCCCTGCCCACTTTGACAGGCTGGAATGGCTCAGGGTCGACGACAGAGTACAGCATCGTGCAATGGGTCTTGTCCACAAGATTCGATACACCACCAAGATACCCATGTACCTGTCTAAATACTTCCTTAATGTTAACGAAGTCCACACCCACAACACCAGAGGGAGTGCAACAAACCATGTGCAACCCAGATTCGGCACAAACAAGGGACTAAATTATTTTCGCTCCTATGCCACCAAAATGTGGAACGCCCTACCAACAGTCATTAAGAAATTAAATTAAATTAAATGAAATCTATATTTACCCAGGGTATCTGGGCTAAGCTCAAGAACTTGTTTCCAGCCAGGCCCTGCTCATAGAACACATTTCATCGTAGTGGTTGATGCCTTGTTCAAGGGCATTTCAGCGGTGGTAATTTTAACGTGTCGGACGGCTGATTCGAACTGGGAACCTTCCGGTATCTAGACCGCGCCGCTATCCGTTCGGCCACCGCTGCCACAATACATGTGAATCCCTTGACTCCTTCAAAACCGCACTCAAAGGGCACCTACGGACGGCTGCAATTCGAAACTGGCCCACGTAAAATCTGAACCCCCTCACTGTATATGTTTCTTTTCCCTTTTTACCTCCCTTATGATGAATTCCTCTTTTTTTTTGCTATGAAAAACACATGGTAAACAAGTTGTCTCACAAAAGGTTTCTTGAGACAAAAGAATGCTAAGTGTCTTCAACACCTCACCCGAGCCTCAAACAGATTGAGAACAATGCAAGGTACTCAGGCTGAGTGATTGCTCTAGACCGACCGCCTCCTAGCTCACTAACCAAATTAACACATGTAGTGACCAAAATGTATCTAGTCTAATTATTGCAAATATAGCATTATGGCTTATGGACGACTATATTGATGAAATGTGGTTCCACCAGATACGACACTATCTTTGGAAAATGAACCCACTGCACAGTAAACTTGAATATCTCAGTTGCAATTGAATTGCAATTCATGTGGACAATAGAGTAGGGGTTTTCAATTGATTGTGATCAGAACCGGGGACCACCACCCTGAATCAACCTGTTGGGTGGGGATATGGCATAAGATTAGTGCTTTTGGTAACACCTGCTATGCATTCCATGTCTATAATGCATTATAAACAGTTTATAACACGTTTGGATTATAACGGTACACTTTCCCTGGCTTCTTGAGATTCTAACTCTAATTCTGTGGAAGTTCTTGACTTCCTAACTGCTGTCTACTACATTCATGCATCATCTTAGGTCACCGTGTCATTGAGTGAATTTTACTAGTTTCTCAAGACAGACTGTTGACTTGCATCAAAGAGGGCGCTGTCTTTCCTTTGTTTTACAATTTCCCAATGAGTTACCAGATTGATCAACTAGTGGTCATGATTGCGGGTGGTCCATGTCTGTCTGTCTGTCTGTCTCTGTCTCTGTCTCTGTCTCTGTCTCTGTCTCTGTCTCTCTCTCTCTCTCTCTCTCTCTAGTCTCTTCTTGGCTATTAGTGGAGTCTCATGTCATTTTCTGTCTAGAACCTCACCCTGTACATGACAATGATCTGATCCTCTTTTGTAGTTGTTAAGCTTTCAGTACTTTTTGAATTGAAGCATAATCCTCCCCAAAGGACCAGTATTAATGAGGATAATGTCTTTAATTCCTCTGGCCTGAAATACCAGGCCTACTGAATGCATGAGCAAGGACCACCTGCAAGTTCAGGTTTATCGCCTTGACAGTTATAAAGTCGACGTCTCTGGTTCCAGTGGTTAACGTTTCACTATCACTACTACCCAACATGATCTTGATTTTAGATGTGATGATATGTTGCTTCGTTCATCAGAAGTTCCAACATTCCCCCAGCCTCACACCAGTAAGAAAGAACCTCCCATGGTGCCCCTCCCTTATAACTGACTCAGCACACTTATCTTGTTGAGCCAGAGATTTCTTGGAGGGTGGAGCTTCTGAAGGGGGATGCATGGTTTAAAAAGACTACTGTTCAATTCCCTTATCTATGAGTTATATGACCTCACCAAGACGTAGCAGTCATTCAGAGCCACTGTGACACACACAATAGCCCACACAGTGCAGACAGAGTGCAAGGATACGGTAGTAGACAACTATGGAAGTAGGAATGTACATTAGGGTAAGATCATTAGTGCATTATTGTTTAGCCTCATGTAAACTGGTTAAGTGGTAAAAGATAGGCCTAGATATGAATGTGCTGGATTGGATGGTGGTTGGGTCAACAAACAAGGAAACTCCTGTTATTGAAGAATTCTAAATTAATTACTTTTCTCCCCCAACAGGATGACAACGGCAAAGTTATCAGAGTCATTCGGATTGGAACACGCAAGAGTCAGGTATGGCCAATCAAATTATATTTTTGATTAACTGCTAACCACTTGAGCCCCAGCATCAGAACATTTTCAGCGAAGAGATTTGGTGTGTAGAGGTAAAAAAGGGCACACCAAAATGACCAAATACAGTTGCAACTTATTTACTAAGAATAGAGTGCTTAAGTGGTTAATGCTGATGATCTGAAGCACTCTTCATCCGTTTCTTTACATACAACACAAGAGGTTGAGATAGTAGTCCTGCTGCTTCTCAGACAAATGGTGTCTGTCTAGGTCTAGTGGTTAGAGCTGATTATGGACTGGTTATCAAACATGCAATGACTATGAAAATATTACATCAAATGTAGAGTACTTAAGTTAATGTGCTACTTAAGGATAACATGAAATGACATAGAGAAAGTATAACAGGGAAGGATTATGTTATTTTGCTCCAGTTGGCTCGCATCCAGACAGACTCTGTTGCTGCCAAGTTGAAAGAACTGTACCCAGATATCCAATTGGAAATAGGTGAGATGATGTGTACCAGCTTTTCTTTCTCTGGGGATATTAGGGGTACAGCACTTAATCAAACAAATCAATGTAATCGTTAATTGATAATGTAAATACAATAATAATTTATTCCTATTTAGGCATGTCATTATAGGTGTTAATACATAAAAAAGAAAATCCAAAATAGTGATTGGTAAATGAGTAGTTACTGTTAGTTACTGTTATGCATATACATGCTGACAATTAAATCCTTTATTTCAGTTGGCATGACAACAACAGGAGATAGAATCCTTGACACAGCTTTATCGAAGGTGAGCTTTATTAATGTTACATGGTGTATCTAATACATGTTTAGATTTCTTTTTTTAAACAGCGGGAGCAGGATTCGATCCCAAGGCGCTGGGATCGGAAGTCTAATACTTAACCTTACACGCCATGGAGCAAATGTCGTATTGCATGGGTTTTGGAGTTATTTAAAAAGGGGATCGATTGGGGGGGGGGGGGGGGGGGGGGGCATATAAGTGGGGGATTATAAAATGATTATAAAAACATTTTGTCTCTGCGTGACGTAGCGCTCCACTAATTAAAAAATCCACAGTACACTACTGGGGAAAGTAACTGACTGCTATCTACCTGGGGTGCAAGACGATTCTAGTCTATCATAATACTGTAATGCAGAAATTCTGTTTTTGATTACAGATTGGAGAGAAGAGTTTGTTCACCAAAGAGCTGGAGAATGCTCTAGAGAAGAATGAGTAAGTGGGTGTGTATAGGTTTGTTGTGACTATGTATTTATCCGTCCGATAAATCTCACAAGTCATTCACCAAAGGTGGTGTAATACTTCATTTCAGCATATAACATAAGCTAAGCAGTTGACACATTTTCTTTTGTGTGTTGACAAATGCTGGTCACATATCGTTTTTGAGGTTTGGGGCCTATTAATTGATTCAACATGAAGACTAAAGCCTTCTAAATAAATATACGCATGCTTTGATCACTGGTACACCACCCTCTGAGCTGACTTGGATCTGAGCGGATTTTACGACCAGCGACCGTCAAGTTCATGAATTCCACACGTAACGTGGCAACCCTCGTAAATGTCCGTACACTCACGATGTGAGCGTAAATGCCGTTGTGAATTTGGCCCTTTGTGTGTAATAACAACACTCCTCTGAAACAGGTTGATGACTACAAGTATTTGGGTTCATAATATATCTTCTTCCCAAAAGGACTTTCAAACTAGGAAAGCAAACTAGGTATGGCCTGGTCAGCCTGCAATGACATGCATAAGATCTGGTCATCCCAGCTTAGTAAGATGTTAAAAGTAAAAATATTTAGGACGACCGTTGAGCCGATTCTACTCCGAGACATGGACACTTTCAAAGAAACTAGAGAAACGGTTGGATGGCACTTAGACCCACCTTCTAATGAGAGCGCAAAATCTGTCATGGAAGAGCCACCCATCGACTAATCTAATATACGGCAACCTTCCCCGTGTTTCTTCACTAGTCCGATCCAGAAGAACACAGTTTGCCGGCCACTGCTACAGAGCTGACAATGAGGTTATATCTTCCCTTCTTCTCTGGAGTCCTGCCTCAAAGTAGACCAGAGGTAGAAAACTGTCGTTCCCTGATGTCATCGCTAGGGACACATGCATCAGTAAGCAGGAACTGGGCATGGCAATGAAGGACCTGAAAGTGGAATTGTGAAATCCATGATCTCGACCGCGGTCGAAAAATGATGATGATGATTGTGTGTAATCATGTGAAAAATGTGTGTATACAGTAGGTTATTTCTGTCAGTATCTTTCTCCTTGTCCGTTTAGCATCAAACAAAAGTGCACATTTCCGCCTTGCGCTAGCTCCCGTGTCAAGTTCTTCAGAGTCTGTGACCCTTTGAACATCTCATGACCTTCTTTTGGTAGCTGACCCACTAGTTGTGACCCACACAGTACTCCTCTTTGTCCCACAGAGTGGATCTGGTTGTGCACTCTTTGAAAGACCTGCCCACCACACTTCCTCCAGGATTCACCATTGGGGCAGTGCTGAAGTAAGCCACACACACACACACACACACACACACACACACACACACACACACACACACACACACACACACACACACACACACACACACACACACACACACACACACACACACACACACACACACACACACACACACACACACACACAAGCATCTCTATTTAAGACAGTACAATGACATAGTATAGTAGATATATTCAGTTTGATTTTAAGGGAATGTGTACTAACTCACTGGTTCTCAACACGGGGTGACTGCTCTAATGGAAATTGTATGTGTCATCTACATCACTGCTTCCAGACGAGAAAACCCCCATGATGCCATAGTCCTACACCCACAGAATGCAGGCAAAACCCTTGACACGCTTCCCCAAAACAGGTATGGGATGAGAGACTGTATATTTTTGTAAATGTTACAACAAACTGACATGCATACAACACAGTATGGCAGCCCCCTATAGTACCCCCTTCACATTTAGTAGATCCTGTGATCTTTTGTGGCCAGATGTAATATAAAATAGTTAAAATCGCTAAAACTAACGAAAGCAGCAAATGAAAAATGTTTCTCTAATAACCTAAAACATGAACCGTGGTTGAAAAAAACTAAAGTTGTCCTTTAAGCCAAAATAACCTGTGATTTACAACACACAACAATTACCTAAACACTTTTAAACACTATCAGTTAAATTATTTGCGTAGTTACTGCAGTTTGGCTTTGGCAGAATAATGTATTTATTGACAGATTAACAAATGATCACACAAAGTTTTAGGGTTTTACTTACTACACTTACTTGTATTCGCCCTTGCCCTTTTTCCGGGCCTCTTCCGACTTCCTGGTATTACCGATGATACCAATAGAGTGCCGAAGTCCTGCCGTCACTCGCTCACTCCTGGTTCATGGAAGTTTTTCTTTGATTGATTGATTGAGAAATGTATTAACAGTTTGCAGAATTACAGTACATTTCAAGCACAAACTCAATACAAAGGCTGTTAACTGTGAGTGGACGACCCAATTAAGCATTACACTTGTTTCCAATAGGGTCCACAATGTTCAAATCATCAAAAACATTTAGAGACGTACAAATAGACACTTCTATATAGACAAAGGACAGGACAGGAATTCATTCTCTATGGAGAATAACATGTGGTCATCTTAAAATCACCTCATATAAGCACTGTCGTCCAAAACAAATCAAACTGCCTCTGCGAGATTGTCGGGGAGGTGTCTCTGTATCGTTTACGACCATCAGTCAGTTATAATTGATACAGTCTGTTTCTAGCGAAGATTTTACTAATTCAGCAGCAGTAACATTAGCGTTTTCTCTCAGTCAGTTGATTCTTCATAAACGGCCTGGATGATTTGTTTATTTTTCAAACACAGTTCTTATATGAGGCGAACTAAAATTCCCCTATGGGGATTACAATGCAAATAAAAAGTACATGAACCTGTGGACTTACCGATATTGACGCCAGACGCCAGGTGTTCTATTAACTAAGGCTCTGTTCCATTCTGGTCATGTCACGGTGGCAAAAAGTATTGAACCCAAGTGCAGAGTCACGACCAGCAAGGCAGAGTGTAATCAAAGCATTTATTGAATATTGCAGAAAAAAGGCAAAACATATACAACTAGTAAAAGGCAAAAACTAAGCAGTCCAAAAATGCAAAAACAAAGAGGTACAAGCAAATTACCAGAAGCTTCAAAGCATAGTCCAGGAACAAGGAACAAGGCAAGAGATCCCAGGTACAACAACATGACATGAAAGTATGATCCGACAAGGTGTGTGTGCAATGAGTCCAGTCTTATAGGTGGTGGGTTGATTGCAGTAGTGTTCACAGGTTTGTAATGGGCTGGGCTGATGAGAGTGGAACCAGGTGTGTAACTGGGACTGAAGTGTGGAATGGGATGAGGGAGTGGCCGAAGTGGAAATACAGACAGGGGGAGACTCAAATCATGACAGTACCCTCCCCTCAAGGGGCGGATTCCAGACGACCCATGACCTAGACCAGGAACGAGCAGGGTGGGTGGAGGGGGTCTGGAGGAGGGAGACTGTGTCATGGCACCAGAGCAAAGGGATCCGGGAACCTGAACCTCAGGCGGACGGCCTGGAGGATGGACCCGGGCTGAGCAGCTTACGTCTGGAGGCCGGCCGGGAGGCAGAGACGAGACGAGGGAGGCGCCGTGTGGAGGTCGGCCGGGAGGCCGAGACGAGGCGAGGGAGGCGCCGTCTGGAGGTCGGCCGGGAGGCCGAGACGAGGCGAGGGAGGCGCCGTCTGGAGGTCGGCCGGGAGGCCGAGACGAGGCGAGGGAGGCGCCGTCTGGAGGTCGGCCGGGAGGCCGAGACGAGGCGAGGGAGGCACCGTCTGGAGGTCGGCCGGGAGGCCGAGACGAGACGAGGGAGGCGCCGTCTGGAGGTCGGCCGGGAGGCCGAGACGAGGCGAAGGAGGCGCTGTCTGGAGGTCGGCCGGGAGGCTGAGACGACGCAGCGGTGTCATCCGGCGGACGTCCTGGAGGCCCAGGAAACGGGGCTGCAGAAGACGAGGATGCTTCAGACGGAGACGGGACCCCAGAAGACACTGCAGGCTCAGGAGACGGGACCCCAGAGGATGCTGCAGGCAGAGGCGAGGCCGGAGGTGCTGCAGGCAGAGGCGAGGCCGGAGGTGCTGCAGGCAGAGGCGAGGCCAGAGGTGCTGCAGGCAGAGGCAAGGCCGGAGGTTCTGCAGGCAGAGGCGATGCCGAAGGGGCTGCAGGCGGAACTGCAGGTGGAGGGGGCGGAGCTGCAGGCGGGACTGCAGGCGGAGGAGGCTGATTGTGGAGACTGGACTGTAGGTGGAACTGCAGGCAGGGCTACCGGCACCGGAGGCGGGGCTGCAGGTGGAACTGCAGGCAGGGCTACAGGCACCGGAGGCGGGACTGCAGGTGGATCTGCAGACACCGGTGGTCTCCGAGGCCGAGCAGGGGCTGACTGCAGACTCGAGATGGCTGACCGGGTGGGCTTGGTTGCTTGGCGATCCTGGGAAATTTTGCCCCGTTTGTTGACACTACGGGGACCTCCCAGAGCCAGGCGTGTGCCCAGATAAGGATTTGTGGCATGAGGTGGCGCTGAATAAACAGGTATCCTTGCATGTTTGCAAAAATAAGACAATAGGTCTAATGGCTTGGCTTTCTGCTGGTCATTATTAGGGCTGGCAGGATTCAGGCTCAAGACTCCACACCTAATGGAGTGAGGGGCTTTCTGGGAAGTATGAACCAAGCTGGTCTCAAAGTCATTAAGCTTAGTACGGACAGCATCCAAACGGGGCACAAAATGGCTGACCCAAGGCCTCTCTTTAAGCCACTGCTGCTGGTTTGAAATCTCCCCCTCAACCTCAGCACGCAGGTTAGGAGGAGAGGCCATAAAACGATCAACCAAACATTCAAAGTCTGCCACTTTTAGGCAAAAAAGTTTTAACTCTGCTGGGTTCATAATGGTCGGATCATTCTGTCACGGTGGCAAAAAGTATTGAACCCAAGTGCAGAGTCACGACCAGCAAGGCAGACAGAGTGTAATCAAAGCATTTATTGAATATTGCAGAAAAAAGGCAAAACATATACAACTAGTAAAAGGCAAAAACAAAGAGGTACAAGCAAATTACCAGAAGCTTCAAAGCATAGTCCAGGAACAAGGAACAAGGTGGTGGGTTGATTGCAGTAGTGTTCACAGGTTTGTAATGGGCTGGGCTGATGAGAGTGGAACCAGGTGTGTAACTGGGACTGAAGTGTGGAATGGGATGAGGGAGTGGCCGAAGTGGAAATACAGACAGGGGGAGACTCAAATCATGACAGGTCAAACTGCTGCTATTGTATGTTGGCTCACTGGAAACACTCTGCGACTGCTCCACCAGTGGGTCTCAACTCTCAAAGTGTCCTTTTTTAATTATTATTATTATTATTATTTTTATTGAGACTCTGAAATTTCACATTTGTTCAGTTGTAATATACAGTGCATATTGAACCACCCTTTTGTCTTTTTTTCTTTAAAAACAAAAACACAACATAGAGAAACAACAATAACAAGTACCACAATACAAACAGACTTGAGTGTGTTCCAAATGGCCCTATAGGCCTATACGGGTGTGTAACTCTGAGAGTGTACAAATGGAACCAAATATTTCCATTTGTACACTCAGATTTATGGGGGTCCTTGAAATTAAAAAGTTTGAGAACCACTGTCCAGTGTACACTAAATGGAACAGAGCCTTAATTGGTATCATTGGTAAGGTAAAACACCTGTGAAGGAAGTCGGAAGAGGCCCGGAAGTAGGAAGAGTTATTTCCAAAATGTTGTACCTGTAGGTGCATCAGAGCATAGACATATAAAGGTAAAAGGTAGACGCCTCTTCCCCCTCTGGGGCGTCCGTAAATCAACATGGAGGCAACGGGAGACAATGGCAATGCGTGATTGCATTGGCAAGAATAGCGGAAGCAAAACGGAAAAACGGAAGGGGCCAATCAGAGGCGCATGCCTTCAAGATTCCACTTGACTGCCAATGAAGCACCTATATTTTTTTAATATCTATTGTGCATAGAGCCTATTGCTCAGATCAGAGTGTGGATGGCTGATGTTCCTGATATTTGTGCTTGCAGTGTGATAGGTACCAGTTCATTACGACGTGCTGCTCAGTTGAAGAGAAGGTTTCCCCACTTGGACTTCAAAGATATTGTATCCTTTTTTGTGTCAATAACAAAATGAACATTTCAATACAGATGTTGACAGACAATTATTGAGGAGCAATAATGCTTAATATAAGGCAGATCTAAATATTATTTGTTGTAGTATTTCATTGTGATAATGATAATACTACAATACACATGACCTTGTCTAGGACGGTGGCCATAACTGTCATGGAGATTTTTTATTTTGCCTTAACTTGCCTCTTAAGCGTGGGAACCTGAACACCCGTCTGAAGAAACTGGATGAAAAGGAGGACTTTGCTGCCATCGTCCTGGCAGCTGCTGGGCTCAAGAGGATGGGCTGGGAGGACCGGATTAGCCAGGTACCCTCTAGAAAACCCTTGTTAGACTATGGACTTTACTATTGAAGTATACCTAGAAGTTCTCATATCAGTTTTGTCTCTCTAGTCCTATGTTGAGGTATTCTTATATATTGCACAAGTGCTTCAACAAAAGTACTAAAAATGTTTATTTGCACTGGTAGATCCTGGAACCTGAAGACTGCATGTATGCTGTGGGACAGGTGTGTATAACTGAGGATTCTGTTCGTTATACGCATCAAGCGGTTATAAGGGTATTGTGGGACAGAGAAGCAAAGGACAATCCACATTTTTTTGATTGCAATATTTTAATCAACATCTGTGTGTGTGTGTGTGTGTGTGTGTGTGTGTGTGTGTGTGTGTGTGTGTGTGTGTGTGTGTGTGTGTGTGTGTGTGTGTGTGTGTGTGTGTGTGTGTGTGTGTGTGTGTGTGTGTGTGTGTGTGTGTGTGTGTGTGTGTGTGTGTGTGTGCGCGTGCGCATTCAGGGAGCCCTGGCGATAGAGGTTCGAGCCGTAGACGCAGACATCCTGGAGATGGTTTCTGTCCTCCATCACAGAGACACTCTGCTGCGCTGCATTGCAGAGAGAGCATTCTTAAGATCACTGGTAAAACAAACACACACACACCCTTTCACACCTTTCACCTTTTAGAAAAGATAGTGACAATAATGAAGGCAGTCAAGGTGATTAAAGCTGCACTATGTAACTTTCCTCTTCTACCCTGGATTTGAACCCGGTTTCCTGCGCAAGTCCAGATTCCTGCCAGATTTCTCAGGGGATAAATTGAATCTTGACCATCAGGTCAAAATTCGTATCAGATCCTGTCTAGTTGAGACATCTAAATTAACTAGAAGAGCCAATATACAACCAAGTTATGTTGTATTAACATACTCTACCATACAGATTTCATTCATTAAAAAATGTTACGTTGTGCCGCTTTAAATTTGAGCCTTTAGGGTTTAGGTTTCATGTGATTGTTGTTATTGCTGAAATTAGGGTATTGCCAGTCTCAAGTGGTTGAGATGGTACAGTATTTGATTTATTAGTGTGTATGTAAACAGTGTGACTCATGTTTTAGGAGGGAGGCTGCAGTGTTCCAGTTGCTGTAAACACTGAAATGAAAGACTCACAGGTGAGTTTTAATTATATAAATAATAATAACACAGTCCAAGGATAAAGTGTGGGTTAAAGGAGCATTCAGTGATTTGGGTGATTTGGAAAAAAAACCCAGTCAACCCGGTAACAAGATGTGCACATGCACACGCTCTACAGTGGGGAAAGTACAACAGACCAACAGCACGTGCACCAAGGCCCGCCCCACTCGATCATGATTGGAGGAAGGCCCCTCTCATCCTGATTGGATGAAGGCTTTGCCACCCAAAGCCCAAACCGAAATTAGGGTTTTTTGACCCCATGGGTTAACTGGGGACAGGGAGGAACTCCTTATATGGTTATAGTAGGGAGGATTATCCAAAAAATAAGAAAAAATAAGTGATATTTGAATTAAGTGAAATCACTGAATATACCTTTAAGAACACAACTACATTACCTGTAAGGGGTGCATTTTAATTCCTAAATGTTATACAGTACGTGCCGTGTCAAATTCCTAGTACCTCCAGTTGTAATTGTACTGTGAGTGAATGCTGCAGGCGTAAGAGTGTTTTACCGGTAATTCTACTGTGAATGACCATTGCAGGTGTGATGGTGTTATTTGTGTGTGATTTGTGCAGCTTTACCTGACGGGGGCGGTATACAGCCTGGATGGTTCAGACAGACTGAAGGACACGATGCAGACCAGTGTAATGGACTGTGATAAGGTGACTAGTGATAAGTGTGGTGTTCAATGTACTAACTAGTGTAATGGACTGTGATAAGGTGACTAGTGATAAGTGTGGTGTTCAATGTACTAACTAGTGTAATGGACTGTGATAAGGTGACTAGCGATAAGTGTGGTGTTCAATGTACTAGTGTAATAGACTGTGATATGGCACCTGCACCCCCAACATCCGTCCCCATGTTAAAAACCTTGGCATACCGTAATTATCGACAGCTCTTTTAAATTCGACAAGCAAGTATCCTCCATCATCAAAACCAGTTTCTTCCAGCTGCGTTTGATTGCTAACGTTAAACCATATCTCCCCCCGAAGCAACTTGAAACATTAATTCACGCTTTTATTTCTTCTAGATTACACTACTGTAATGCCTTGTACTCTGGCATCGACCAGTCCTTGGTCAGACGACTGCAGCTAGTCCAAAATGCTGCCGCACGCCTCCTCACAGGCACAAAAAAGCACGACCATATCTCCCCTATCGTGGCCTCACTCCACTGGCTACCTGTCAAATTTAGGATTGATTTTAAAAATTTGATAATTGCTTTTAAATCCCTCAATGGACTGGCCCCCTCTTACTTTGCAGAACTACTTCAATACCATAAGCCAGTTAGAGCCCTGAGGTCAGCGCACCTCTCACTATTGACCCCCAAAACAGCCCTACTTAAAACCAGTTCTTACGGTCCGTAAGAACTTGGCTCGAACACCAGGACCATACCATAATAACTCAACACAAGGCAGTTCAAAAGTTTACAAAAGGTTTATTTAAAACTGAAATCAGGCATATAAAACATGTACTGAACACCAAACAGGCAATGAATGAGTTAAGGGACGAATTAATGAACTCAAAAGGAATGAAGTAAAAAAGGAACGCTGAATAACCAAATGAATAAAGAAGTGAATGAATGAACTTCTAAACTAGTGGATTAATGAATGCCGAAATCAATCATAAATGTAAACTAAAGACCTAACTAAATATCCTAACAAACAAACCAAAGGATGGGCTGGTCACAACTAATAAGGTGGGGAGCCTGGGCAGCTACGCACTATGTGCGTGTCGGAGTGCCCAGACTCCTCATAAACTATCAAACATCAGCTTTCACTGTGGCTGCCCCTAGGCTCTGGAATAGCCTTCCCCATCAGATCCGCCCAGTCCATTGAGACTTTTAAGTCTCTGCTTAAAACCCATTTTTTCGACCTAGCTTTTAATCACAACCTAGTTTAAATTCCAACCTTTTATTTTGAGCACCTCTTATCTTAGTATCTTATGGGTTAATAACTAGTGTAATAGACTGTGATAAGAGTAGTGTTCAATGTACTAGTGTAATGGACTGTGACAAGGTGACTAGTACAGGATGTATTTGTCATGTCTCCACAATGACAGCTTTGTTTTACTAGTGAAGAACCCCTTACTATGAACGAATTAATATTTATTTTGAACATTAAAAAAGAGAGTATAAAATACAGAAAGTCACAATAATAATGTAAAAAATAAAATAAAAATAAAGCAAAACACACAATTATGCACAATAATAATAATAATAATTCCAATTAAAAAAAATGTAATTGTTTGAAAAGGAGTAGGAATGAAGCCTATGATTATCTGGTCCTACCCCTATTTTTAATCATTTCTGCATAATGAGTATTAGTATTTATATTACCGTTTAAGTACATTTTTATGCCATGTAAAAATGAATTCCAGACTTTCACTTGTAATGGAGTATTTCTACATTGCACTATTGATACTTTTACTTAAGTTAAATAAAAGGGAGTACTTTTTCCAGCCCTTACTGAATGTCATGTGTCCTGTGTGCTAGCCCTCGGAGGATGCAGACGAGCTGGTCCAGCACGTGGGCATCACCGCCTGCAAGGTGTCCAATCCAGCACAGGACAGCGCAGAAAGGCTGGGCATGGACCTGGCTAATCTACTGCTGAGCAAAGGAGCCAAGGAGATCCTGACCGTGGCCAGGCAGCTGAATGATGCCAGATAATGTCTGTATGAGGGGTGGGAGGGTGGGGGGCGGTATTGAAAAGGATTCCAAGTATTACATACAGAGAGTCATGTTCGGCACTTCGGGATCGCTTTGGGAATATTATTCATTCTTTATTATGACTTTTATTAGGCAGAATGGCCTAGGTGTTTGTGTGACTATCCTGTAACAGAAAATGTGCAGGTTCAGTGCCTGCTGCAGCCATATATAATATATATATAAGTGTCCTTTAGCAAGGCATTCTGCCCCCAGCTTATCCGTAACCACCGTTATTAAAGCTACAATCTGTACATTTTTATGTACGTTTTCTCTCTCTTGACGGAGATCATTGCAAAGCTGCCTGAACTACAATAAAGATGGCACTGTCTGCTTCAAATAACTCTCTCACATTAGGTAACAATGTGTTGAAATCTATCAATGGAATAGACCACTTCTAGCCACCACAGATGTACATTGTACTCACTAATAAATTGTGGATTGTAGCTTTTTTTCAACAATAATTTCCAGATTACAGTAAATTCAAAGCAATCCTGGTATACATATTCAGGATAAAGGTGCCAACTAAACCCCCAGAGTTTCCTTGATCATAAAAATGGAAATTCACAACCAGCTTCAATACTAGAGAAGCACTAACCCCAAACACTCTGCAAAATGCCATTGGAATTTACTGAGGTCTTTTACCAAAGATATGATTTCTGGATCCCAGTTGATTCCACTATGATGAAAATCCACTTCATTTGCTTGTACATAGTTACAGATATATTATATGCAAGTTATAAGAAAAAAGGTTCTGTTTTTGGTCCACAAAGTCAGTCCTCCAGTCATTGGGGTGGCCTCCTGTCTCTAACATCAGATTATTTTTAATTTCCTATTCCTATTCTATTCTATAAATCTAAATAGATGCAGCTCAACCATGCTCTGCTGATGTGTATGACATAATGTACTAGCTACCTCTTTTACCAACAATAATTATTATATCCATTACATCAATTTTACTTGACTTGGCCTAGTGCCTTTTGTACTCTCACATTTTTCCTTAGTACACATAACAATCTTTACTGTTGACTCTTGGGCAGTAGAGATTGAAGCTTGGGGTATAGCAGTAGAGGCCATTTATTAAGCAATTTAACTGTTATGTGATAAACATTTACACATTTCTTGGTGAGAACTAGATACAACCTGCATTCAAGCCATATTACTGTTTTAGACTAGCCAACAGTTTGATGTTAACCCTCATTTTCTGCAGTTGTGGTTTAGTCAACACAGTGCACATAGGTCTGGCGATGTTTATATATGTGTCGTTTTTTAATACCTCCAATTCCACTACTGAAAGTATACTCCTAAAAACTGCATAATGAATAATAACAGAATAACTTCCTAAACTGTTACAATTGAATTCTTAAAAATACAGTAGAACAGCAGTTGAACAGAAGCTTATTCAAAGTCAGTAGTTGTTGAGACCTCTTTGCTGTATCTTGTTGGCATCGCTTTCAAAATGTGACATCTGTATGAAGTTACTATCTTTAATTAATCAAGTAAACACAATTGTCTGTGTTTCTTAACTGGAATAATCTCTGCTTTCTGTGCACTCTCTATCACAGCTATTATATATGTCACTGTACAGTTTAATGAGGCCGTTTTTGTATTTCATTATAGCCTATATGTGTGTTTTGGTCTCCGCCAGGCTGAAGGCATGGGGATGGGGAGAGAATACGGTATGTTTTTCACCCCACCCCTCCGTCCATCTGTCCTTCTGTCTGTGTGTGTACACTGTACAGCTGATCTGCCAATCTGTGCACACACACTCCCTGGATGCCAATTCTGAACATCTGCCCCAAATCTTCCAGAACAGCCTGTTATAGAGCCACCATGAGGCTGATTTTCCATATCCATACATCACGCAAAGTTTACAGGATTGGTCCGTTTTGAACAAAATGAACACTGTGCGATTTCTATGAAATTTTGCATGCACATTCCCACTAGTCTGAGGGGGCTAATGTGTAAAAACATTTTTTATATTACTCCTTTTTTCCCATTTTATCCAAATTTCATGCAAATCTGTACACATTATCTCTATAGTCATGTGATCAATACGGAGTTGTTTGATTTTTCATATTCCATCCTGATTGGCTAAGATTGTCATCTAATGTTTGCACAACTGGTCCATTTAGAACAAAATGCCGCAAATCATGAACTCAGCCTTTTGTTTTGCAACTATATTCAATTTACTTGAATATAAATTGTTTTTACTTTTTTCTCAGTACTCAAATTGCCAACAATCAGCTAAAATGAAAAATTTTCATATGCAATCGCAAAGCATCTTGGCTTTTTTATTTTGTGAAATATGTCAAATAAAACTTATTATGAAATGTCAATGCTATGTGATACTTTGTACTTTGTGTTGGCCTACTTAAAATTGTCTTTTATTCAGGAAATTGTGGTTTCACAACCGTTTGTGTTAAGGTGGTAAGAATGGTGCTTAGATAATCCTTTTTTAGTCCCTAATCCAAACAACTTGCATTATACATAAAGATTGTAAAACTGCCCAGATATCATGCAATACCATTGCTGTCAGGCAGAAACCTTGAGTCCATATCTCAACTTTCTTAATGTTTGTCTTAAATTGCCCTATTGCCACTTTGTGCCAGGTGAAAGTAGCCTAAATAACCGATCTACAAGCTCACAATGTGTGACGCGTGACATAAGGAAGTGAAAGCTCAAGTGGTTACATTGTGGATCTTTATAAACCAATATATTAATCAGTGTGTTACTAGAACAACATTGGAACACAGGTTATTTATTTTTTTCCATTTCCTGAAAAGTAAAAGTTATGGACAAATGTTTCCACCTGATATCAACGATATCAAACATTTTATATGGAGGACTGTTTTGATCGAGTATAGTTTCAGTTGTCCACAGATGACCTCTCCAGAGGACTCAACATGTGGCTGTTGAGAAGGTGACTTGTCAAATGCTTTGACCGGAGGAAAGTATATTCATATTTTGCCAAATGACAGCACATTTCTGAAATTGCAAAAATATGTTTTCCCCCAAAAAATCACACCCGTGTGAAGTGAGGGGCGCTCTTTTCGTACATGTATCATCCATTCATTGTCAATGGGAATTTAATCTTTGTGTAGGACAGAAATAGCCGATTTCCTCGTCTACATATGGCGTAAATTCTCCATTCATTGTCAATGGCATTTAATGTTTGTGTTAGGACAAATATCTACCTGCCACTGTGCCACATCCTCTGAAGTAGCAAAATATTACTTTGGTCAATGGTCATTGAGGTGTGTTTAAATCAAATAACATATGATGCAGTATTATACAAAAGCAGAAGGATTCCTTTTATTGTAATTAAAAAGGTGGATAGTATTGGTAGCATAGTTCCAAATAATACATTAAAATAACCTGCCTTAACCGATTTATGTTATTGCTGCAGTATCCACACAATACTGTAATTTGATATTGTAGCATCAATAGACTCTCACTCTCTCTCTCTCTCACACACACACACACACAAACACACACACAATGTGGAACTATCACAGCCTTTTTTTTTACAAAATTATGGAAAAACAAAATACAAATATTCATGAAACCACCCAACCCTTCTTAAATTACAAAGAAAATGTTGCATTTGCAAGAAAACGTTATGAGGAAATGTCATTAAATTAAGTGCTGTACACATGTGGTAATAATAAATGATAATAAATTAGGAATACTTAAACTTCTTTATATCGGTACATAGCATGGCTTCCTCCTTTGAACGTCATTAGCGGTATAGTCACATAATGGCTGTTTCCTGTCATAATGCCAACATGTCTGTGCTTGGCTTTGTCTCCACTTGTGCATTGTTGCATCCTTGTGTCAGAGGTCGTTTTGAAATCATTGACATTTTGTCTCGTAACCCAGGAAAAACAGAACAAATTAATACATATTTTAACAACAGATTTTTCCACAGTTCAATCCCTGAAGACAAAACATGGCAACCCTTATTTGAAATTGCATAAGTATAAGGGAACATAATACAATGGATTATGAATTACACATTCTAACCCATTAGCAACAAGCCAGACAATGCCTTTCTGCTTCATAATTTTACTATGGCTATCAAAGGCCCGATGTCATTGAGGGTGTCTCCTTTCACATAGTGACCAGGGTTTGTCCTTTGGATAAAAATAAATGCAGTTCGTAAAGGTACGGTGTTCAATACAAACAGGGAGATAGATGAGACAACAGTTCAAAACAAGTTGTCCATCAGTAGTTTGGTGTCTCAAAATGTTTACACATTTTTGAAAGATTTTCTCTTAAAAAAAAATCAATACAAGTTTGTGAAAGACACATGCTATTTCCTTTCAACAGATTGAACCAGGTCCATGACATAATCGAATAGTCAAATTCATCCTCCCTGTTCCTCTGGAACCCATGCTGCTGGTTTTCAGAGACACGTCACACTGGGACAGTGATTGCATCCACCTGGCATGCTAGCTCTAACTAATCCCTGATTAAGACAAGACAGCTAGGACAGCAGGTGAATGCACAGACTTGAAAGCCAACAGTACTTTGGGACCAAGGGTGGAAGTTAACCCTGCGTTAAATCAGCAAGAATCAATGCATGACACTTCTCTGTGACATTGTCAGGAAATTGATAGGCTACACTGCTATGATACAGGCCTGTATATGTTGGTTTAATTAAACAGTGGTTCTCAATTTATGGGTCCCCACATGTTTTTTGGGGTGTCCCCAGATGACAGTGAAGTGACAATTTAAGCTTTAAGGGCCTTTAAGAGTGAAGACCTTTTTAATACCTTAAAAAAAGTAAGTAAGAAAAGAAAAAGACTATTACTCCATCAAAACATTAAAAACTGGTCAAACATTGGCCAAATTGTCATAAGAAATACGCAAAAATTGTGAAAGTAGCCAATCTACAAGCATTGTCAAGCAATATATCTGTGGAAGCTTGTCAGGGTGGGGCGTCCCCAGTTCAAATTTTATAATTTTGGGGGGTCGCAGCCTGAAAAGGTTGAGAACCACTGATTTAATATAGTGTATAAGATATTATTCAAAATATAGTAGTATGGACTCATAAAACAACAATAAGCTTGCTTTGCACATGCTTATGATAAGCAAGTGTTAAAAACAAAAACAAACATTTTAAATAATTTTGATTTACAATTGATGGAGTTTGTATAAATATGTATTTTGCTACTAATTAGGCAGTCATGAAATCAGATGACATCACTTTTTAGTTCCAAGAGGCACTAACAATAATACTGTTACTGGTCACAGACTCACAGCACAATGCTGCAAATATGAGCTAAATACAGTCAACACCTGAGAGGCAGCGCAGAATTCCTTGCATGCGGTTAAAGGGGACAATTATTATTTTTCATGAAATAAAGTTATCAATAAATAGATATCAATTGGACAACCCCCCCACCACCCCCTTTAAAATAATATTTACAGCTACCTACTCCATTTGACCCCTTAAATAAGATATGTAGCAAACATGACCACATGTCACCGTTGGACAAGATTCAAAGCATACGTGTATGATTGTCAGTTGTGCATTTTGTGCTATTTTGTTGTTGGGACTCTTTGATATCGACCTACTTACATGGATGTACAAGTCAACATGTGGACCACGTTATTAAACATTATATTGAACATTGTTCCTAGAATTGGGAAGCTCCTGATAAGGACTTTAAAATGACAATGGACATCCACTACACAGAACAGAGATTCTCAAACAGTCCAGGGGTTGTGACATGCATCTCTAATGTAAACAAATCCTGTCAGTTTGTATTGAATTAGAACATTTCACATTTTCATTTAGCCTAAGATTTAGACTCTCGTAGATGTATTTTATTATGTGTGGTAATATGATGATGTTAAAACTGCCATGACGTTGCCCTGCTGTAGTGAGATTTATGCTTCAGCAACAAAGTATCATGCAGCATGTCGCTACACAAAAGTAACGTAATTTCAATGACACCGTGTCGCTGACCCATAAAGCAAGCTTAATACCTGTATTAATATATCGTTGCTGTCCGGCAGAAACCAGCTAACTCCATTTTTCAGGTTTTAGATTTTTTTCTTCATACATTAGTGCTATTGAACAACCTGTCTGTGTGTTGGTTTATTTCTTCCTTCTTTTAATTTCCTGAAAATTGTACATTTTGGGGTTAGGTGGTTTCTGCCCGACAGCAGAGAACATACAACACCACACAGGCAACATCTGTGAGTCAGGCTCAATCCATATCATCACACATCATGATATCCAATATGAAGTGGATTAACTCAATTATTGTTAGTTATTATTATGCTCATGCTCAACACTTCTGATATATGCAGAGAAAAATATATGATGAGTCCATTCACTGACTGAGGATAAATTCAGGCAGAAAGCTATTTTAATTTGATTTGTATCAATGCTAAGCTTGGCAGCTTAGCAGTAAGTACTGTATGTGTGGTTATAAGGTGATGCACCCAGAGAGAGGCACTGCGTTCCAATCCACTAAGTACTCGTCCCCAGCCCTGGTCCCTCATACTGTATGCAGGAACAAATGTTACACGAGTAGCCACTTGGTGAAAAGGTACAGTGAGGCGGTAGATGGGTCTCGTTGTAATGGAACACCCTCAGAAGAGGAATGTTGCCATTTTTAAAGTTACGGAAATCAAATCACAATGCATTATGGGCAATTTAGGCGCTTAGTTTACAGTTTTGCAGACCCGTTCCCTTGGAGGGGGTCCATGGAAACTTCACTTGAGTTATTGGCAGAATGGAACGGCACTTAAGATGATGACAGCTCAACATCAGGTTTCGAAAGGGATTCCCTCAAGAGGAAGTGGTTAGAGGAAGTGAATATATAGCAGATTGGAACGTGTGTTTGGGTGTGGGGGTGGAGGGGGGGACCGGCACCAGGCCAAACCACCAGCCACTGCAGTCTGTGGAAGTGTGTTGTTCATTCATCTAGCAGGGTCTCCCTCCAGTTGAAACTGTGGTTGGGTCCATGCGTAAGGGGGAGGATGGGTGGGTCCACCAGCTGCCACACCCCTGTGTCCCCCTGCTCCTCACAGCAACAGAAGCCCAGATATGGGATCTATGGATGGAAATGAAGGTTACGTAAATTGAAGATAATACAATCGTGTCCGTGAAGTGAGGGGCGATCTTATCATCATACGTCAACATACATCATCTCATTCTGTCCAATCACAATTTGTGTTCTCACTTTTGTCTTCAATGTTTGTGTTTACACACTTTTGTCTTCAATGTTTGTGTTTACACACTTTGTCTTCAATGTTTGTGTTTACACACTTTTGTCTTCAATGTTTGTGTTTACACACTTTTGTCTTCAATGTTTGTGTTTACACAGACCCTCAAAGCTGGACATAGGATGGGCTAGCGCCCCTCAATAAATGTGAAATTTAGTGAGGTGATTCATGGTAACAAACTAAGATAACATAAAATAACAGAATTACAATAGAGACCGTTAAAAAGAATCGGCTTTGATAAGTACTCGTTTATATGATGTTTTTGCATATTGTATATTTGTCTATCGACTATGACTAAATGTTTCCATGAATTGAAATACCATAGCATTGTATTTGTATTAAACTACTCTTCTGTGCTGTTAATAAAGTATTCAATCAATCAATAAATCAATCAAGCTTCACAACAGAACTGCAGTCAACAAGATGAGAGAATGTTCATGTGATGCTGATCTGAATTGTTGGAGGCTCACAACAATGTGTGGTGTGGCCATGTTGTGAGCTGCTATTTGTGACTCTTTTTGATAGAGACAGTCATGGCGGCAAGACTAACTGTTCAGGAGAGGAGAAAAACAGATTTTCTTTTTTTTAATGCTAAATGAGTTAATAGCACAGGCTTCACATACTATTAGAGCATGTCAGAGCTGAAATTGACATTCATGTAAATATGAAATAAATGCTTAACATGTAGCTAGGTGTAATGTTAGAGTCCACATAAGTGAACCTTTCAAGCTTGTTTTCTCAACTCGCTGTTTTCTGCAAGACATTACTCTTTTAGCCATATCTCCAAAACTGGTGGGTCAAACTGAACAACCAATATGTCAATTTGAAGCTATGATTCCCTGCTTTCATATGACATGAAAAAATGAAGAAAAAAGATCAATGACTTAGACCATTTGTGGTGCATGACAATGACACAGAACAAAATCACCCTCAAAATAAGTGAATACCTCACCCCCAAAATGACTTATTCACCTCATAAAGCCTTAATACATGATGATTAGCTTGTTTGGTCACATTTCACTAAATGAAAAATCTCTGTTTTAAGATTCTTCATTCACTGAATGTAAAGTAATGCAAGAAGTACTCAAGGGAAAAAAAATGTAATTTAGGGGTTATCCTTCTACCCTAATTGAAAGGGGGTGCAAAACAATATGCCCATATCCGTTTCTCCTACCAAACCACTCCGTTAGAACACATCTCTCCATGCACAAAATATTCTGCATGCCACAGGAATTCATCTGCACTATTTACTGCACAAATATTGCTTTAGTGTGCCATACTGTCATTGCGCAACATCTTGCTGTGATTCAAATTACATCACAATTTCCACATTCACCTTTTCACTGCACGCACGCACGCACGCACGCACGCACGCACGCACGCACGCACGCACGCACGCACACACACACACGCACGCACGCACGCACGCAGTATTCATTTATGATATATTTTCTCTATTATTAAGGTTATTTTTGCAGTCAGTTTGTATTGGGGGTACAACATGTGTACTAACAGTCCAGGCACTACTCTCCCTCTGCTAACCTGGGGAGAGCCCTGAGCTCTGAGCTCATGCTTCCTTCAATGCATGAGGAGTGAGCAGGCCGCTTCTTATCACCTGACAGAGGTGAATTTCCCCGGTAGGACGTAGCACGTGGAAGGAACACTTTATTCCAACCAGTTCCTTTCCCCTCCATCAGGTGCCCCGGCTGACCAGGGGGAGGCAGTTTAGAGACCAGGATTACTGCATGTTTTTTGTGAGGGTACCTACCCTAGGGGACATGGGGAGAATATGCAAACTCCACACAGAAAGGCCCTTTCACCAACCCCACCTAAGGTATGGGCACTGATGACGTGGAGGAGAGAACACGCCCCCAGTGCCCATAGCGTCCCCGGCGGGAATCAAACCCGGAACCTTCTAGCTGTGAGGCGACAGCGGCAGTATGATTCAATATGGAAAAAGTGATTAATCACAAATTACATGCTGTTTTTAGACATTAACTAGAATGAATCATTGATCTTTTCCGAGGTGGGTTGAGCAAGAAAGTATAAACCAAAATAAAAAATCACACCCGTGTGAACTGAGTGGTGCAACTCCCCCCCCCCCCCCCCCCCCCCCTCTCTCTCTCTCTCTCTCTCTCTCTCTCTCTCTATCTCTCTCTCATTAGCAGGCAACAGTGCAGCACTATTTGTCTCTCTCTGTTTCTGGCACAACAGTGCCCCTACTGGTACTCATGAGTCACAAACATAGTCACAAACATACATAGGTTAACATCACAGACATTGCTGTTCGTTGGAGTGGTTGCACCACTCAAAAAGGTCACTGATGCCAAATTGGCCAATTTGTGACAAGTCGGATTTTGGTCACAAAATTTAGTCACAAAATTAAGCCACTGACGAGATGCAGGCATACCATATATAGTGTTGGTATAGTGTAGGTTCAGGAGAGACTAGACTAGAGAAACTAGGTTTATACAGACATATTTGAGAGGTAGAGGTTGTTAAGGTATGACCTTTAAACCAGACATATTTGAGAGGTAGAGGTTGTTAAGGTATGACCTTTAAACCAGACATATTTGAGAGGTAGACGTTGTTAAGGTATGACCTTTCGGACAACTTGGATGAAGTCCTTAGCATTCTGTGGGCTGCGACCTTGCAGCTGCCGCGTGCATGCTTCCAGGGAGGAGGCGTGGGCTACGAGCAAAACGTTGTTTCCTGTGGAACGAGGGACACGCACGCACGCACGCACGCACGCACGCACGCACGCACGCACGCACGCACGCACGCACGCACGCACGCACGCACGCACGCACGCACACACACACACACACACACACACACACACACACACACACACACACACTTAATATATTTTAATAACAAAACACTCCCCTTATTTATGCCCTACACCGAAACCCTGGTGCTAAAAATAGCCTAAACCTTTGAAAGTTGAGGACCAGCAAAATGCCATGACAGGATTTTCCTCACTTTTCTATCCACATTCTGTCACACATAGAAGGATAAGGAAACATAATGAAAGAGCATTCATGTGTGCACACACCCGCCATACAAACGCAAACACGCACGCACGCACGCACGCACGCACGCACGCACGCACGCACGCACGCACGCACGCACGCACACACACTTTTTCAGTAACAGGAGTAGTGTGTGTCTGTTTGTGTCTAAGATTGTACATACCTGTGTTTTTACAGTCAGACATGATGTCTTTGGTCACTTGGTAGCTGCGACTGATGTAGCTCTCATAGCACTCTGACACAGTGAGTTTACTGACTGGGATGAGAGGTCTATGGAGGAAACCAACAGTCATTTACCATAGCAGTGGTTCTCAAACATTTGCATGTCAAGGTTATGTATTTTGATAAGGATATTGTCTAATACATACAAGTGGGGTCCGGGGACCCCTAGGGGTCCTTGAGAGAGTTCCAGGGGGTCCCCAGCTAAATGATAATTAGGAACCAAATGAACCCTTATGGGTCTGTATTAACTCAGAGAGTGTACAAATGGAACCAAATGGACCCGTTAGATTTTTTAATTTAATTAATTAATTAATTTTATAATATAAATTGGGGGTCCCAGAGATAGAAATGACATTAACCTAATGTATGTCCAACTGGGTGTGCTTGAAATTAAACGGGTTGAGAATCACTGCTAGAACTGTAAAAATCTTCTCTTATGGGGGGTCACTGGCATATCTCTTAAAATGGGGGTCCGCGGGCTGATAAATGACGATTTAGGGGTCCTTGACATAAAAAGTTTGAGTGGTCCAATAGACGACTATTGCTCAGTGGTAAAAGTATGAAGACAGTTGTTTGCTATAGGAATGTGTTGCATAGACAATTTCATTTTCAATATCAGTTAGAATGCTGCTCAATAGGATGCTGCTTTTTGAATATAAACTCTTTAATCCAGGAGCAACAAAAAAGTTTCTAGATGTGATTGTTTTAGAAATATTGGGTGCCCAGAATAAGATGTTGCCATGGGATCCTGAATTCCAGTCACCTGTATGTTGTGTCCACACTGAAGTGAGCTGTGGCCAGATCAGTAGGAGAGATCCATGCAGGCAAAGAGTTGCCAGACACCCATTTGGTCCATTCAAAGAGGCCTGGTTCCACTCGCACCTTCATCTTTCCTTCCTGCTGCAATCCTACAGTAGATAGGAGCACAGCAGTGCTAGATAGACTTTAAGACAACCTGTAAATCGCTGCCTAATAATACATGCTTACGTAATCTATTTTATATATAGTCGCTGTCCTACAGAAACCAGCTAACTTTTTTTCATAAAATAATGCTATTGAACACCCTTCGGTCTGTGTGTGGGTTAAAAGAATATTGAACCAATGAAAAGTATTATATATTATATATTATATAGTATATATTTTAAAAATATAAGGTTTTCTTCATTTCCTGTGAAAAATTAACATTTTGGACTGGTTCCTACCCGACAGCAGAGATATACTCGATGAAATGAAGGAATATATGTTTCTTTATTTGAAGATGAGCTCACCTTTGAGAATGTTCTGAGCGGTCTGAACACATCGCAATGAGGGAGAGCAATAAAGAAAGTCTATTACTGTGTTACTCTCCAACAGAGCTTCACCTAGACAACACACACACGCAACACACGCACGCACGCACGCACGCACGCACGCACGCACGCACGCACGCACGCACGCACGCACGCACGCACGCACGCACGCACGCACGCACGCACGCACACACACGCACGCACACACACACACACACCATAAATCATTGGTTGTCAAAGTGGGGTCCAGGGAACCCCAGGGTTCTTTGAAGGCAAAGCAAAATTAGATGCTATGGTATCAATATCAATCAATATGAATCTTGGGAAAAAATGGAATAATTTGGAATAATTTAGAACATATTGGGGTCCCTGGCACAGAATATTTTCAGATGGGGGTACGGTAGATCGTGTATTTTCCCTGTGACTACAGGTGAACCGTGACAATTTGACCTGTCCACCACTGGGATAGACAACCAGCAGTATTATATTGGGATCACTCTTCTACATGCAGTCATGTGTTTGGTTGTGTAGACTAGAGCTAACATACCTACTAGTCGAGCCTGAGTGGATCCAAATACAGTGATGGGAGAGTCCATGTCGTAATCTGTCTGCCCTCCTCCCCACAGGGGCAAACTGGGAGGCATATTCAAGTTTGTACGCACGTATTTACCTGGGAAAGACAGCAGACACTCATCAAAACGCCTCCTCCTTTTACCATATTTTGTATATGTGCAAAGAAAGAAAACTAAACTAAACCAACTAATGTGGCAGTGGCATATGTCTGGGGTCCGGGTACAAGAGTTGCTGTGGGACAGCATACTCATAATAATTATTTGGGGTAAAGGGCGAGGGCACGGGGGTATGGGGAGGTTCTCACCTTTACTGTCAGAGCACAGTGACTGCCAGTGTTTACCAAACACCACGTCCATCCTCTCGCCATGCCGACAGACAAACAGCGTCCGCTTGGGCTGCCGGGAATGGCCACTGCTGATTCGCAGGACCTGGTGTCAATCAAAAGACGTTGGTAGTGGAGAGGCAGAGCGCTTCATCAGAACAAAGGGTTTCATGCAGTATTTTTTTGCCAAGTTCTCCTTTCTATTCCTGATAGAACAGACGGTCCAGTTTGAACTGTGTCACTCTGACCTGCATAGGATGGCAGATGAGACTGAGACCCGGTGTGTCCCCAGGACTCGTGTTGTCTAGGCGACGGCTGTCCAGCAGTCCGTCAAACATGCCTCTGTCCTTCACTGCCTTGTCTGAGGGCCCACAGCTGAAGAATGAATGAGATCTGCGGGAGCAGAGTTCATGTGTTCATATGTTCACTACAGAGAAGGGGTCATCAATGTGTCCGTACACAGACAAATGTGTCTATGGCAAAGACGTTGATCGTGGCAAATGTTAGATTTTTTATTTTGATCATGAGACCCAATTACTGAATGCCAAGTCGATCGTTCAAATGCTCCACAGTTCCTCCGGCTTGGCCGGGCACTCTCTTTCTTCACAGATATTACCAATGATACGGTTGGGTTCCATTCACATTAAGTCAGGGCGCTGCCGTATATTGGCTGGAAGGCTCTGCAACAGTACTACATTAAATGGAAACAAGAGTGTGTTCCTTTGTGTTCCTTCGCTTGCATTAACAACAACCTCCTGGTGAAAAGGAGGTCCAACAGCTGTCAAGTCAAACAGCTGTTGACTTGACATGTGTAACATGGTCGTCTACACCCTCCTCCCACATGACCAAACTGAAACTGTAGGGACTAGCAGTGACATACTTGAGTAGCCTATTGGGGAAAATGACAACATTAAGAAGGGGAGGGGGGGGGGATCGGTTGCCCTGCTGGGACAAAATGTTCATATCTTCAAAACTCGCTTTAACCACTTTAATATTGGCCAAAAATAGCAGATCTACAAGCTCACAAATGCATCGTGAGCTTGTAGATTGACAATTTTTGGCAAAGAAAATTTGGTGTCGACATAAAAAAGCGGCCAAAGCACAGTTGTATTGTAACTCAAGTCCAGTTAAGTGGTTAACTCTGTCCTCTAGCTGGTTTGCTGCTCCACTCACCCATGGAACACCCAGGTGTCGCACTCATCTGTTCGGCTGACGTAGTTCTCAGGCAGCAGGCCAGACAGTCCTGTGGCCAGGGAGGTCCCATACACCCACCCCTCACTGGCTCCACCCTGGTCCACTGGTGACATGAAGACAAAATCCCCAGGGACCAGCTCCAACTCATCCTCATTCTGGGGGGCATAGGGGTACATCACCCTCAGGCTCTGTGAAAGGAGAGGCGTTTGGATGTTTTCTTGTGAAATATGTCTGCATAAAATGATCTTGTTGTTGCTGTGAGAATTGTATTGACATGGGGAACGGAGCACGTATCATGGACCAGTATAAAAGGAGTTAAGTAAATTACTGTGTACTTTTTATATCTGTTGTAGCGTATGTGCTTGGAAACAAAACTAGCCACTGTCAACACATTGACAGTGACTAGTCTATTTATTTACTTTTTTATAAGATGAAAATCTACACTAATAGCTGAATATAGGAGAGGCTAGCGCCCCTCAAAAAAGCAATCAGCATCAGTACACCAATGTTGCCAATAGAGGGCAATATGACCCCATACATAAACTGTTATTTCACTAAGAAGACCCTTTCTAGACAAGTTCTATCTATCTCCTAGAAGGTGATGTACAGGTTCCTAACCTGGCATTGCCAAACTGATCACTTGGGTTCAGTCATATTCGTGAGGAACGTGTGTGAGTGATCCCACGTGATCAGTCTGGCAATGCCAGGCTAGTCAGTGGGTTCCTACCTCGTGGTTAGCGAATCGGATGTCCCGCGAGAAGAGGACGGCCAGCCAATCACAGCCCAGCTTTACTTCAATGCCCTTGGCCAGCTTCTCCAGGGAAGACAGGTGATTGGTCGGGAAGTGATAGGCTAGGGTCACATGGAGTTGTTTCTTATGAGGCTCCACATGGACTTCTGAAAGAGACAGAAGTGATAGGCTAGGGTCACATGGAGTTGTTTCTTATGAGGCTCCACATGGACTTCTGAAAGAGACAGAAGTGATAGGCTAGGGTCACATGGAGTTGTTTCTTATGAGGCTCCACATAAACTTCTGAAAGAGACAGTGATTGTGTTTACCTGCACTGTCAGTGATGTAAATAGGTTTTCAATGTAATGAGTCCCGGGATGCAGGGATGGTCTTTTAGATGAGTCCCAGGGACATTCTTATTGAGTCCCACTTCAACGACGTTAGGAGTCATATTTTGCCATTTTTACAAATTGCAGCATTTAACTCCCATTTCATTTTATATGGTTATAATGTGGTTATATTCATGTAGAAAACAGAATAAATGATTATTATAACTAAAGCTAGCAAAATAAACTAAAATTAAAAACAGTACAGTAGTGCATCCCGTGGATGTTATGCAGAGGTCGTTGTTTTATTGCGTCCCTTAACTATAAACTGTGTTTTGGGATGCAAAATGCACCCTATTTTAATCTCTGCACTGTACTACAGTACAAACTCAATCACACTCTTCATAAAACAAAACTTAAACTGATAGCTGATTCGGGGGTAAGGATTTAATAAAGCATAACATGATTGACACAAGATAAATGCCAAGGCAAAATCAAAAATACAAAATGTAATGTTTTACCTGATTACAGTTAGAAATATCAAGTGTCATTGTCTCTGTACAGACCTGACTAAATGCATGGAAGGCAGCCATGTTGGCCAGATAGTTGACTGATGCTGTTATAATATGGAACAGGATGATTGACCTGGTTTGGATGCAAGGGTAAAGTTGCAGCTTGAGAGGATATCGTCACTGTCAGGCAGAAACCTTGTATCTCTATATTTCAACTTTTTATATTTATTTCTTTTGTAAATTATTGCCCATTTTTTTTCTTCCAATTAATAGCCGATACAAGTTCACAAGACATCGCATCGTGAAGCATTGTGAGCTTGTAGATCTGCTATTTTTGAACAATTTGAAGGTGAAAGTGCTTAGGTCTGTCTGTGGGTTTTATATTTATAAATAATAACTACATTGAATTCAATGGAACACCGGTTATTTTTCCCATTTCCCATGATGTGTTCCATTAACCCATTTTGACCTGAGATCAGATTCTAAAAATGTCTTCTACATCCTGACAGTTTTCTGAAAAAGCTATGTGTCTGTCAGTCATTCTTCGATTTTTCAAAAATAGCAGACCTACAAGCTCATAGCGCGCCACTCGGCGGCGCGCTATGAGCTTGTAGATCTGCTATTTTTCAATAGCTAAAGCATAACATAATGCTAACACCAAAAGGGGTTCCCGCCCAAAATGGGTTAAGGCTTAAATGCTTTGCTGTGTGGCTCTGCATTATTTACAGTGTGTCACCATTATTATTATTATAGACGTAACAATACAAAAGTTGAATCGTGAGTCCCCTGTGCAGCTCCCTCACTCATTGTTTTATCCCACCTGCTTTCCTCGCAGCTTCTGCAGCGAAGTCTGTCGCAAACTGCTTGATAACGTCAGCCACTTGCTCCTCCACAAAGAGACCGATGAAGTTGGAGGAGGTGTAGAGCTCCAGGGGCAGTGGACTGGGGAAGCGACCTCTCCACTGGGCTACGCTAACCTGCAGAGCTTCACACAGAGCCTCCACCTTCTGGTCCGCACACTGTGGAGGAGGAAGTGATGGATGGGGGTTATCGTCACACTCAGGGACACCGGGGATTCAACTAATCATTTTCCACCCATGGGTATTCCACTTCCATGTATTTTCTTTCTGTTGTTGAGATGGACAGTAAAGAGGGAGACAACTTTTAACAGGTTTTGGCTCATGGTCACTATATCTCTGGGTACATACAGTATGAACCAAATTGAACCAACACACCACATGACACACAGCAACTTAAACAATACAGCATTTTATCCGGTTATACTGTTTGTCTCAATAATTACAAAATACAAAAGGGGAGTGACTGCCCACTCTCCCAGGATTCACATTATTCACAGGACGTGCTTGGCACACAATATGGAGCAATGCCATGCCATAGTCCATTGGTTGTCATTTGATGATAATCACCAGGATGTCAGCAAATACTATGAATATATGACAAGCTAGAGAGTGAGATAAAAAACACATGTACTGTATGATATCTGCACCTAGGCGTCATGGAAGCCATTCCTGTATGTACTGTACCCCCACAATTGGCTGCAGGAAGGGAGCACAAATGTGGTTTGACGTGATAACTCATTCAGTCCACTACAGCTTGCCTACTCGGATGGTTCGCACGTTGATGTGCAAACTATCGACTGCTCGGCGTGGGCACTCACTCACGGTTCACCTGGTGGCTCACTTGGGTGCACCTCACGAGCCTCAAGGGCCTGCTGTTGGCGCGCTTGCCTTGTTTTAAAGTGATTTAAAAAGGATTTTTTTTTGAGTGAACCAAAATGAGCTTTCCTGTCCGAGTGTCCGTAGGAACAACTACTTAGCGCCAGGGAACTCACCATGAAGAACTGACAGAGGGTGATGTGAGGAAAGATATTGTGCGCCTTGTTCTTGCCACAGGTCACCCGGCTCTGCTGCCAGAAGTGGGAGAGCTGGTTCTGCAGAGGTCCGCTGGGTCTCAGGTAGAGGACGTACTCCCTGGGCAACGGGTCATCCAGGAACGGATCGTCAACGTGGGAGAACAGCCTGGGGGGTGTAGGCATTACATTTCATACACAATCTTTTCTCTATCTCTCTCCTCTTTTATTTAAAGGGGGTGTCAGTTAAATATTTAAGTTGAAAGTGGGAAGTAGAGATGGGAACCTCAAAAACTCTTGAGCAATGATTACTATTGAATATAGAGCTTTAACCTTTTAACTATCAATTACACCCCCTTTAAGGTAAATGTAAACATATATTTGCATTGATGAAGTCTGTATAAACAGTAAACTGCTCAGTGTTGATCTAACTCCGAACAGTAATAGGCCTAGCCTCAGACGCCCTGTCATTGCCTGAGACGGGGGATGGGAGCACTCATTTTGTTTAACGTGATAATATATTCTGGGCAGCTCACTTTGTACTCTCTTCAGAGTTAAACTAACACTGAGTATTTTACTGTGTAGAAGAGGCCAGTGCAATACATTACAATGTCACTTGTTTGGTGCATAATATGTGTATTACACCTTACCAGTCACACGCTGCTTGGACACTGCGGCCTCCCGTTGATACTAATGCTTTCAATCTGTAGAACACACAGAGAAGACATTTGTTATTAATAATTTGTATACATATCAATAATCAACATATGATCACTGTACTGTAGATAACAATCAGAACTAACGTATCATGCATGAGTTAACATATGATATGACATTGAATAGCAAAGAGAAGTTAGTTCACTTTTAGACTGTCAGCGAGTGCATCAGTTTGTCTCAAGTCTCACTTCTCCCTCCTAAAAAAGCCAAGAAGCAAGACACACAGTTTATCTCTCATCTACTCTATCAGATAAAAGAAAGCTTGTTCTGACTCAACACATTTGTTGGGGTTGTGACTCACTATAAAGAGTTTCAAACAGTGAAGCAGCCATGACTCAGTCTCTCTTAAAGCTATAACCCGTAGATGTCATGTCCTATACCACGATTTGAACCTGTATGGGAGACTAAACTTCTACTATCCTTCCGAGACACAGCATACATACTTGGCCTGGGGAGATATTGCATTGATGACTTTCAAGCAGTACTCAGTTTCTCAATGTAAGAATGGGGAGACCACCAGCAAGTAGCAACAACATGCAGATATATTCGTTATATTGTATTACTGTAACATACTCTACCACAGTGGTTCTCAACGTTTTTGGCTGGGGACCCCCAGAAATGCTTTGGCCCCCTCCCACACCCAATACAAACTGACTGCAAAAATAACCTTAATATTAGAGAAAATATATCATAAATGAATACTGAAACCAGCTATAATCATTAAGGAAAGTTTATGCATATACTATGTGTACTATGTAAACTCTTAATTTCCATTTTCCAGCCATTCAGTTGCAAAACAAAAATCATTTTTTTTGTTTTTTGTTATAATTTGGGGACCCCCAAAAATAATTTGGCGACCCCCCCCAGGGGTCGCGACCCACGGGTTGAGAACCCCTGCTCTAGTCTCTACCATACAGATGGGTTCGGTTCAAATAAAGTTTTATTTATTAAAATAAGTATAACGTTGCAGCCTTAAAACAGCAGGTGGGTCCAAGAGAAAGCCAGAAGATGCAAGCAATACAGAAATGTATCACAGCCAATCACAGGGTTGTCTGAGTTCAAGAGTCCGAATGGAACATCTTAATGTCTAAATCAAATATTCTGAACAATATGGATGAAAGGTCCTTTTTGGTCAGACGTTGAAGAGGAGTAAATGGTAAACAAACCACATTTATAGTTTATACAGACCATTTCTATTCTTCTGAACACTCAAAGCACATTACAGTGTATGACTCACATTCACCCACATACTGTACACAGAAACGCCGGAGACAGCCATGCAAGACACCAATCTCTTCGTCAGGAGCAGTCACTGGTTCAGTGTCTTGCTCAAGGATACTTTGACGGACGCGATGTGTCCTACCGTATTAAGACCTGAGGTAGATTCTAAAAATGCCTTCTAAAACATTTTTCTGAAAAACAAACGTTGCTACCAGTGGTGCTAAAAAGAACATATATTCAAAAATTTGCACATATTTTCATGATTTTCAACAATAGCAGATCTACAAGCTTTTATAGCGTGGCACTTCATGAGCTGGTAGATCTGCAATTTTTTAATAGCCAAGGTATAAAATAATGCATTTTAGCTCAAATCTAAAAAAAATGTTTTACCGTAATTTAACTTTGATGCCCACCCCCACACATTTGAGCAGAGAAGATTTTGACAACGTAAATAAAAGCAAAATCCTGGGTATGATTCCCAGTTCAGGACCTCTATTGCATGTCCTTCCTCATGGACTGACTTTCCTGTATGTCTTCCGTATGTTTTCTAATTGAAGCACAAATTACTTTATATACTTTATTGTTTGTTTGTCATTTAAGAAAATGCTCTGATGTCAAGACTAGAGAAGCAGTCCAGATGATTACCAAACATACGGTAAGCCAACAGTCCTCAATGAACAATGAATCCTGAGTCAAAGGAAACATCAGTTTGTAATAAACGCCTCTAGGGTAGAGTGGAGGAAGATAACACTGCGTAGGAAGAGATGGAAATCAACTCCCTGAACAAGAGCAGTAACTGAATAGAAGTATGAATAAATCACCAAGGGATTACTCTAACTTTACCATTACAGACTGAAAGATGGTTCAAAAGACAGCTAATTAGCCGAAGCGAACGTAAATAAAAGCCTGGGTACCGGGGCTAGCTAGTTAGTAACTTAGTTCCCAGTGGGAACTAAGTTACTATCGTCCCGGACCGGTACCCGCAGGCGTTCCCAGTGTAAACACTGTCAAACAGACAGGCCTATTTGACTGGTGAGCAGCACTAACACCTGGCTGGAACTGCAGTTACAATAATGAACAAGAAAGGGAGCTGGAACACTACATTATTAGATTATTCATATTAGGTCCCCAGAATCTCATTAGCAGCTGCATGTTCATGGGAGAAGAACCTATAATGCCATTTCCTCCTCCGGGAAGCAGACCTCTGAGGCTTGTTGCTGCTGGAAGCTGCCTTCAGCTTGTGAAGTCAGTGTGCACAAGCTGGTCTTCTACCAACTTCAACTTGATTTTGACAGCATATATTTTGATGTAGTTTTAGTTTTTTAGTTTTAAGTCTTTTACGGAGCCCTGGAGTGGCCATGGTGAGAAATATAATGTGAGTGGATGAAACTTGACGCCACTTGAAGCGAATGTCTGTATGTGTAGCCACTTTGTATTCAAATGTCAGAGAGAGGGAAAGAGAAAAAAGTGGCAGAAGTGACAGATGGCAAAAAGAGTTTGAGTGATTCTGCCTTGAACCATTTCCCCCCCACCCTCTACCCCTGGGCGGCGGTGGCTCAGGGGTAGAGTGGCTGGATGGTGCCCTGCATGGTATCCGCCGCCATCGGTGGGTGAATGTAATGCACAATCTATGTAAAGCGCCTTGGATGAAGGCGCTATAAATGCACCATTTACCACCTTCCCCCCCCTGGGAGACCCAGGGGCTATGACACACCACTATCTGACTGAAACCCCATCACACTTTCACAATCATGACAGAGGATGTGGAAAAGAGAAGTGGGTCATATGACAGGGTCATCAACCACAGGCAGACATGGAAACGTTGAGAATGACCTAGGGGGGAAGGGGCCATGGATGATCAGAAAACATCCCTTGATGAATAAATATAAACCGTTTGTGCTCCTGCAAAACCACTTACTTAAAGAAACGTTTTGCTCAGCAATCAGCTACATCAGGCAGTAACCCACAAGTATATACCCACAAGAACACAGAACTGTAATTGTGAGGAGTCAAACCATGAAATGAAATGATTACTATATTTACCCAGGGTATCTGGGCTAAGCTCAAGAACTTGTTTCCAGCCAGGCCCTGCTCATAGAACATTTCATCGTAGTGGTTCAATGCCTTGTTCAAGGGCACTTCAGCGGTGGTAATTTTAACGTGTCGGACCGCTGATTCGAACTGGCGACCTTCCGGTATCAAGACCGCTCCGCAATCCGTTCGGCCACCGCTGCCAATTAGTTCTTTGAGAAATCCAAGGCACAACAAATAACTCAAAATGCAGGACCACAGATCCTGCAAATGTGAGCCACGCAATTGCATTCTAACATAGTCCACATGGTGTCAACCACATGCTGTATGTTCTTCCATAAAGTCATTGAAAGCCTGCTCAGCTGCTCTCCATATACAGAGGTATATACATGGGGGAGGATTGGTTGCTTACAGGTTGTTGGTTGTTTATCTCTGCCTAGGGGCCGCGCCGCCACTCTCTCTGACACTCATTTACACAAACACTCTGCTAGGTTGTATCACAGACACTGACAAGACTATGTCAAGACAGAGCTAATCTCACAAAACCTGAGTCTGGACTGATCAGTAGTAAACTTGATACAGCAGAATGCACACTGCCAGTAAGCCACAGAGGTACAGCTACAGCTAGGTACAGGTACTTATGCTTGCTTCTTTTACTGCACTCTTTGAGTTGCCTATAATGACAGGTACCATTACAGAGACACCCAGTTAAACGTGGGTGAATGACTGCTGGTCTCAGGTAAAACAATGTACACTCACGTTCAATTGTTTGTTATTATTATTATTATTATTATTATTATTATTATTATTATTTATTTTGTTTGTTCTGATGAAGGTCTGACAGAACAATATACTGTGTGTATACTGTGAGAGGTACAGTAGTCTCTCTTCAAAAGTGATTGACCTAAACATTTTATCATTTGTGTTTTGGTGTACATTTTAAATTAAAATCTACTGGGGGTCGACGAAACAAAATGTTTTGAGATGGGGGTCTGTGGCCAAATACTGTACATATTATCTTGGGGGTCCTTGACATGAGAAAGTTTGAGAATCACTGATATAGCAACATAGGGTTTTCAGAAAGCTGTTTAGAAGACATTTGTAGAATCGACCTCAGGTCTTAATGAGTTAAAGCAAAATTGCTTTGGTGTACACAGTGGACATGAGTGCCAGTTAAGAAACGTTGGAATCTTTATAGTACACATGCGGAAAAGTGCCATTGGCTTCATCTTGACAGTGCTTAGAAGTGACACGTTTTCAGATAGAAGTGCATAACCCATAACCCAGCATTTGTGGGAACTAACAGATTGAGACATAAAACAAACAAATTGGTGTGAGTCAGACAGTTGAAAACCACAGCGTATACACACACATACAGCATACATATACACAATTATATACGGTAGTAACGCAGTCCACGCACGCACGCACGCACGCACGCACGCACGCACGCACGCACGCACGCACGCACGCACGCACGCACGCACACACACACACACACACTAAAGCATTTCTATGTGAGTCAGTACAATGACACAGTTTAGTAGATATGTCCAGTGGCAACGTTCTGTAACTCACTGGTTCTCAGTACAGGGTTCCACACAGACAAACAATCACACAATTTACAATTTAGGCATTTAGCAGATGCTCTTATCCAGAGCGACTTACAAGCATGAGATTTGAATTGGCCGAGTAAGCATGAACTCTAGTCAACAAACAACATGGTAAATAGTCAATAGTAGAGAGAACAATGTAGTTCCTAAAAGAAACTAGGATAACAGGTAAACAATGAGCCCACCGACCATCTGTCTAAACAACCTGCTATCTAAATAACATTTTTTACAATTGTGTCCAAGAGAAAAACAAATCTAACAAAACAACCAAGACCTGCATAGTAAACATAGACTCTATAAAAACACACACACGCAGGCAGGCAGGCACGCACATATACGCAGGCACGCACCGACGCACACACACGCACGCACCGACGCACGCACGCATGCACGCAGTGCCACGCACGCACGCACGCACGCACGCACGCACGCACGCACGCACGCACGCACACACACACTCGTCATCCTCACTAAAGTGTGTCTGGTTGCCACTCCCTCAGTCCCTCTCATGACATTACTGCTGCACAGCTGTTGCTCTCCCCGTGTTCCCAGCAGACAGGGCAGTGAGTATGTGGGCTCAGCTATGTTCCGACAGCCTGTACAGTAACAAAAGCCTTTGTGTTCATATGTCCAGGTTTAGGTTGCTTACATTAACTTTTGGCAAACATGGTGGAAATTTTAAATCATTAGCATTAAGTGGTCCTCATGAATTTACAGTAGCACTCGTGCGAGGGTGTCGCTTGCCTAAACTAACTGATCGACGAGCTAACAACCCATTTTATTTTTAGCATGTAGATGTGTTCTTTTTGGCAAGTGACACCGTGGTACTACAGAGTATAAATGAAGAGCAGGGCCTTGCAGGAGTATAGTCCTAACATGTGTTTTGGTGTGGGAGGAAAGCCAGCGACCACAGAGAGAGAACACTCATGCTGAGCAACCCTGTCACATAAGTAGCTCATTCTCATTCAACTCAAGGTTATTATAGTTAACAGAAACTATCGAAATAACAAAAACTCAAATTGACTGATCTAATAAAAAAATAACACAAATAATACAAATAACCCTAAATATATAACAAAAAAAACTAACACGAAAAGTAATAGAAACTAACTAAAACTATTAGCATTTTCTCAAAATAAAAACGAATAAAAACTAGCAAATCCGGCTCTAAAAACGTATTAAAACTGACTGAATTAGGGGGGGGGGGGGGGGGGAATCACAACAAACTCCATTTTCAAAATCTAAAACTATTATAACCTTGATTCAACAGAAGGTGAAACGAACAAAACAAAAATGTTTTTCCACATACAAAATGTTTCTGTGTATAGTTCACAACTTATGGAAACTGTCTGTAAACTCCAGCATGTGGACTCTGTTCGTTTGTTCTACTTTTTATGTGCATGCAATTTGTTTTTCTTTAGTTTTAGTTCATAACCTGCAATAACATATTCAAAATGTATTTTCATCACTCAAACTATTTACATCTCCAATATAGGCAAATTACCACACTGTCTGTAGTACTGTTTCCTTTGTGGAACACAACGTACACACTGTTTCTGGTCCATTTTTACAATCTTGTGTTCATTGAATGCTCATGAATTTGTAGGGTGCTCTCTGAGAATCTCCCTAATAATGTCTTTATTACGCCTTAAGTATATAATACACAGCTGTTTCTATGCTCACACACCATATATATTATCTGTAAATATGTTTTTCTTTTTTGTGTGGAAAAAGCAAAGAAACCCTTTGGGTGTACAGCTGTAAATAAGCTAAGAGACCTTTTGTTGTACTGCTTGTCACACGCACGCACGCACGCACGCACGCACGCACGCACACACACACACACACACACTCTTTCTCTCTCTTCTTACCTTTCTTAAAATGACATGATGGGAACTACGCACAAAAACTAATTTCACCCTCTTTTTACCTGTAAAACTGTGATGTGACAATAAAGCTGATTCTGATCAAGTGTTCAACTTGAAACTGTGGTCTGAACCTTTTCAGCTCGAGACCCAAAAGAGAGATTTGGTGTCTCCCTGGACCTGGACCCAAACTTAAAAATACACATTATGAATGAATTGCTCAAAAATAGAGAAAATAGCTCAGCTACAAAGGATACGTTATTGGAATACATGATACTCCATAAACATCCATAAACATAAAAACCACCTAACTCAATTTTGTAGTTTTCTTTCTTTTTTTTCCTTTTTTACATAAATCAATGCTATTGAATACCCTTTATGTCTGTGTGTTGGTTAAAAAAATATTGAACCAAAGGGAATTATTAAAAAGCGCTTGAGACAAAATCTCTTAACTCCATTGGACCCTCAAACTGTCTGCTAAAACTATAGCTGTTTTAGCAGACAGGTTGAGGGTCCAGCTAACTCCACCACCTCTCCCCTCTCATGCAAGTAATTGACAATATATAAAGTCACAACACCAACATTGATGACTCTGAGGCAGTATTGCCTTGTTTTCAAAATATAAGGATTTCTTTTTTTTCTGCAAAAACCTTGTATTGAACATTTGTTAAGATTTTCATCATTTTGTGAAGGGTGGTTCCATTTATGTATCTCCGAAATGTGTGAAAGACATTTTTAGGTATTTGTACTTTACTTGAGTATATCCAATTTTCAATACATCTCAGAGGCAAATATTGTACTTTTACTCCACTACAATTATTTGAAAACTTTAGTTTCTAGTTACTCTGATTATTATTACAAAACTTCACTTCAACCCTACATTTTGACCATTTCGAAATAGCCGATCTACAATCTTCTACAATCTATACGATCTTTAGATCTGTTATTTTCAAAAGATTTTATACATTTGAAAACTTGAAATGAGACGTTCTGCACCAAAGGTGCAATGAGTAGGCCTACTTTAACTTTTGATACTTTATGTACATTTTGATGCCAATACGTCTGTACTTTTACTCAAGTACATTTCGAATTCCGGACTTTTACTTGTAACAGAGCATTTCCTCTACTGCTGGTGAGAACTCTCGCCCACGGTGGAGATGTGAAAGTGAGTCTTCCAACCATTACAAAGGTCCTGTTTGAAACAGGCTGCTCAACACACCGGGACAGGAAGAGGAACAGACAAGGCACTAAGCACTACTCCAGCCCCCACACATACACACACACACGCATGCACGCACACACGCACGCATGGTCGCACGCACGCGCGCACGCACGCGCGCGCGCACACGCGCACACAATCACACACACGCACGCACGCACGCACGCACGCACGCACGCACGCACGCACGCACGCACGCACGCACGCACGCACGCACGCACGCACGCACGCACGCACACACACACACACACACACACACACACACACACACCGATATGATTCACAATGGTTTAATTGACAGCTTACATCTGTGTGTCAAATGCTCTTTACCAACTATATGAGAATATATGTGTGTGCACTCGCTCGCACACACATATACAGTCCATCTTAAGCTATAATTTGACTCCAGTGGCGGAGTCAAATTTAAATAGATTATTATTGACAAATAATTTATTCCGTAGTTGCAACGTGTTGTAGGCTTGAAGATCGGTTCTTGTTGGTAAGCAACACCATCATGTGATGGAGTATAAAGGAAGCTTTAGAGCAGTAGAGAAATATAACATAGCAGCAGCTATATACTGTACTCTATACTTATACACAATTACACAGTACAGTTATTCACAATACACATTTTCACAAATATCTTACGTATATTTTGTCGACTCAAAATATTATATCGTTATTGTTTAGTTGCAAACATGACATATAGGCTATATAATATGTGGTTGGTGTATGGGAGTTGTCCATTTTGAACCAACCACTCCCTGCATTGTTGAGCAACATATGAGACAAGCTGTACCACCAACTGTTACTGGACTGATGCCTGTCCACTTCCACACAACCAGCTGGATCCTCATGCACTGTTGGCACACCACAACATGCATGTTCACACAACTCTCACACACACACACACACACACACACACACACACACACACACACACACACACACACACACACACAAACACACACACACACACACACACACACACACACACACACACACACACACACACACACACACACACCACCTACTCCCAGCCAGCTTCTTCTCATTCTCCGCGCAGACCCCTGGCTGACTTATGTATTGAAATCTGTGTGATTGGTTCATTGCTGAGTGGGTGGTGTATTAAATCTGTGTGATTGGTTCATTGCTGAGTGAGTGGTGTATTTCTCAACACTGTTATCAATATGTGTCTCTCACCTTGCTGTTACATGCTCTGGTGAAGACTAGTATACATCAGTGATGTAAATGGGTTTTCAATGCAATGGGTCCCAGGACCCAGGGTTGGTCTTTCAGATGGGCCCCAGGGACATTTTACGAGTCCTACTTCAACAACGTTACAGTACAGTACACTGTCAGCACGGTATTGCATCCCAGGACCCCCGGAGGGTGACATGATTGCGTCCTTTCTCAATTTATTGAGTCTAAGGATGTAGGATGCAGGCTATTTGCATCACTGATACCTTTGCTGCGTGTCACTCCCCATATCTCTCCTCGTTTCTTCTCAGTCTACTTTCTTATCAATAAAGGTGTAAAAAATAAAAATAAATTTTACAAAAAAAAATGATATATAAAATAATAATGCTGAAGGTAACAACTAGAAACTAGAAATCAACAAATTATATTATAAAAACTGGTCAAACTTTGGCCAAATTGTCAAATAACATAAGAAAGAGGCAACATTTGGGAAAATAGCCGATCTACAGCTTGTAGATCTGCTATATTCATTTATCTGTGGAACCGAGTCAAACACTCAATTCCAAGTGCTTGTCAGGGTGGGGTCCACAGTTCAAATATGATTATTTTGGGAGGTCACCGCCTGAAAATAGTCCCTATTTCACGCACGCAATAACCCACCCGGGAATGGCGGGGTTACTGCCCGCTCTTCCAGCCTCAAGCTCCATTATCACACTTCCTGTTTACAAAGTGACACTCTCAAACACGCATAAACATTAAGAGAAGCCGGCACAACAATGCAGTCAATACAAGGCAGTGGGGAGCAAATGAGACAGTTGTACATGTGTGAAAGCAGTGGCGTGCACAGATAGACACTAGGGGGTGCTAGAGAACCCCCTGACCTTTTCTCTCTGGACAAATGTGCCCTTTTGAAAAAAAAAAAAAAAAAACGTTTGTACAGTGTACACTGTACAGTATGTGGACCATGGTGACATTGATCAATTCTTTATAAAAAGCTTCTAATGTATTATTTTGGCCCAAGAATCTATAAATCTCACACTATTAAGGCAACCGGCCGGTTCCACACGCTGCACAAGGTGCCCTTTTTTTCACTTGAGCACCTGCCCCTCTAAATGTCTGTGCATGCCACTGTGTGAAAGGAAACAAGCACACACATGCACGAACACACACGCATGAACGCACAGTCGCACACACATCTTAGCTCCATCGTGTACAATGATGATGCACACATGGTAAATGGTAAATGGTAAATGGTGCATTTATATAGCGCCTTTATCCAAGGCACTTTACAGAGATTGTGCATTACATTCACCCATTCACACACACATACATACACCGATGGCAGCAGAAACCATGCAAGGCACCAACTAGCACATCGGGAGCAATTAGGGGTTCAGTGTCTTGCTCAAGGACACTTCGACAGTAACTCTGCGGGAGCCCGGGTTCGAACTGGCAACCTTACGGTTACCATCCAGGCACTCTACCCCTGAGCCACCGCCGCCCCCCACATGCACGGCACACACACACACACACACACACACACAAAAATCCAAAGATCTATGTTGCCAATCATGTCCTCTCATGGTCTGCTTCCTTCCTGTCTGCTCGGTCTAATGAATGTTATCTCCAGTTCTATAGGGTTAAACTGACACTGATTTTTCAGTGTGGCTCCTTTGTCACTGTCTCTCTCCTCAGTGTTACATTTGTACCGAGTCTACCGACCGACGTACAATGTGATCAATCAATCAGTAATGATTGATACATTTGTACCGTGCAATGTGATCAATCAGTGATCAATACCGTACAATGTGACCAATCAATCAGTAATACCATGAAAATAAGAGGTTAATTAATCAATCCCTATTTTAGGTATGTCATTATGGGTAAAATATCTTTAAAATAATTCCAACGTGAGTTTGTAGATCGGCAAATTTCACAATATTTTCACAACACTGCTATGTGAAGTATAAAAATAACTAAATTAAATACATACAAATAATCTATAGTTGCGACCGCAGGTCACATTTACTATGAAAGTGTCCATTTCCCGTCAGTCAGTCAGTCAGTCAGTCAGTCAGTCAGTCACTTATTACCCCCATAGATGGTCTCGTGACATCACGTGACATCATCAGGGATGGAGATAGTAAATGCGACCTGCTGTCGCAATTAAGCCCATATATGGAGATCCCTGATGTCATCAATATTGTCCAGCAACTCTACATCTGACCTCAAACCTCAAACCCTTAGATCTCCATATATGGATATATGTCAGAACCTGTTCTGACATTCCATATGTTGATCCTTCCCCATCCATACTTCCTCTTCAATGTCTCCCTTTTGACTGATACTTGTCCATTCCAACTCTAGATGGGCTTGCCCCAAAGTTATTAGTGCAGCTGCGCCCGGCAGCCGGCGAAAACTCAACAGGCCCCCACCTGGGCCCTCATCAAACCCTGTACACTCAAGAGAATGTCCCTGCTACCACCATTAAATCTCCATATGGTCAGTTCTGACATTCCATATGTTGATCTGACCTCATCAAACCCTGTACACTCAATACTTTATTAGGATGCAGCAGGTTAAGACAAATGAATCCAATTAATTTGTCTTAACCTGCTGCATCCTAATAAAGTATTGGCACTCTGGCTATTGCCGTGTGCGGCCACTTTCTTGTTTTTTCAAGATTCCCTCTGCAGTTCTCTCCTGTGGGCCGGCACCGCTACAAGGACTTTGGTGTGCGTTAGCATCTTTGTGCACAGATCTGACCCCCCATGCCAAAGCGCCAGCACTCGCCCAGCAGTCTGCCATCAACGTGGCGGATACGTGAACGCAACTTCGCCCATTAGGGCACGGTCGCCCCGTAAAAAGACTTGAGCAGAATTTAATGGATAGCACACAGCTAATTCACAGAATGTATATTTGGTCGCACAACACTGTCATCATACAGTGCTCACAACACGGCGCACGCAGATACCACGTGTTCTCGACGCCGTCGTATGAATTACGCATAACAGTTCATTCCGTGGTTGAGCGTCCAGTGACTGCAGCCGTCCTAGTTCTATTGACGGAACTGTGTGTTTGTTCTAAGGGCCTTTGTTGCAGTACTGAGCCAGCATTGTGTTGCCTGCAGAGCGACGGGGGGCACACACTTCCTCCTGCTGCTCAATAATAGAACTGATAATCTTTTTCCTGTTTCACTGTACATTGTTGTACAGTCTCAAAGGCTGCCAGCAGCACTGGCACAGGTACACGCACGCACACACGCACGCACGCACGCACGCACGCACGCACGCACGCACGCACGCACGCACGCACGCACGCACGCACGCACGCACACACACACACACACACACACACACACACACACACACACACACACACACACACACACACACACACACACACTTATACGCCTCTCCAAAATCTCTTGGCTTTCCCACAGAGAGTCAGATGTACTGGGAATCACTGGCAGTGCAGATTATTTGCCTAAAACCCTATACTTAGTTGACCGGAATCCCACCAAGGGCTCTCTCCATACTGGGCCTGTTTTCGCTCTACATTAAATATCTTTACTGAAAATAGACAAACGATTTGCTATTTTTGTAGAATGTTCATCCCAGAATAGGGATGCTGCGGTTGTTTTGTTTGTATTAAAAAGGCCTTAAAAGTCTTTAAATTGTCACTTCACTGTCATCAAAAATGGGGTCATTTAAATTAGAAAGGTTGACAACCACTGATTTAGTGTGGTGGGAAGATACTTTACTACTTTATATGCACCTCTGCATTGATGCTTATTTTAACTGCTAAACCATATAATAGAAAATGTGCACACAGTCTGTACCGATTAAAATCTTCAGTGTTAATGTAACTTGAGAGTGTACAAATGGAACCAGATGGACCCATTTGACTGAATAATGTGTGTGCACTTTCCCATCAACCACCTCCCACAATGCCACATTGTCTTATGAAGCGTATAATATACAAAAGTGAGAGTATGTGAATACCCAGCCTTTTAAAATGTCAGTACTGGCAAATAGCTTCCATCCAACTTACATAACTTTACTACACTAAATAATGTAAACTTAGACCATTATTTCAATGTCACTGTATCATTTGGATAATCCATACATATCCCTGTTAAATGTTAATTTAACTCAGAAGTGTGTACAACATACAAATTGACCCACTGTTTGTGTACAAAGTTACATTAAAATATACACTAGTTTATTACCTGGCATAACAGTATTCTGTACTTTGATTGATTGATTGAATATTTCATTAGACAACATTCAAATGCACAATGTACAGTCAAGCATCTTGTCCAAAAGGACCTCACCGAAGAAAGACCTTGCGGTCTTGTTTCCATTCGGGTCCCATACACTCACACACAATCATGACATGAACAACAATCCAGAACAGCAACAACAATATTGATATAATAATAATAATAATAATAATAATAATAATAATAATAATAATAATAATAATAATAATAATAATAATAACTAGAAAAAGTGCCCTTCTGTGGGCACAGGTCTCCACCAGGAGGATAGGAGTGTGTGATGTTTGGCAAAATGTTTAGGAGTAATATAATCATTTTGTGTGTGTGTGTGTGTGTGTGTGTGTGTGTGTGTGTGTGTGTGTGTGTGTGTGTGTGTGTGTGTGTGTGAGAGAGACACGGCTTGGCCTGTTGTAGCCCCACCATGAGGCTGATTTGAAAACTGTCAAGTGGCATTTCTTCCTCAGCCTAGTGGGAATATGCATGCACAGTTTCACCGCAATCGGACGCTGCGTTGAGTAGTTGTGGCGATTTGTACAAAACGGGTACAAAGCGGGCTACTCCTGAAAAGTTTAGATGCCAATCGTAGGCAATGAAGGTGGATTATGAGAAATCAAACAAACCCGTCTTGATCACATGACTATGGAGAGCATGTGTACCGATTTGTGTGAAATTTGGATAACATCTGAAGGAGTAATATTAGAAAATGTGTTTTACATATGTCGGCCTCCTGGTGGCGCTATAAAGAGCAGATGTGAAAAATTCCAGGCAAAGGTTTTTCCTTGGCCTCTAGGCAGTTGGCATACAAAGTTATCCACAAATCCGTGCAATTGGAGGTAAAAACACTTTTCGGCCAGTTATAGCGCCACCATGAGGCTGAGTTGAAAATGTTCACATGGCATTTCTTCCTCGGCCTAGTGGGAATGTGCGTGCGCAATTTCACGGAAATCACACGATGTGTTCATGATTTGCAGCATTTTGTTTGAAACTGAGCACTCCTGCGAACTTTGGAAGACAATCTTAGCCAATCAGGATGGAGTCTGAGAAATCTGAAAAACCCGTTTCGTTGAATGGCTCTAGAGAGACTGTGTACCAATTTGCGTGATGTTTGGACAAAATCTGTAGGTGTACTGTCCAAAAACTTGTTTTGCACAAAGCGGCCTCCTGGTGGCGCTATAACAGGCCGTTCTGGAAATTTTGGGGCAGAGGTTCATCGTTGGCATCCAGGGAGTGTGTGTGCTAAATTTGGCATCGACCGGGTTAACGATGCCGGAGATTAGCTGTTCACAGACGGACGGACACACGGACGGACGGACACACGGACGGACGGACACACGGACACACGGACACACGGACGGACGGACGGAGTGCAAAACATACTCTCTCCCCATCAATGCACAACTAAATTGGGAGAGTATAAAGAAACATGAAAAACTAGAAAAAGTGCCCTTCTGGGCACAGGTCTCCACCAGGAGAGAGTGTGTGTGTGTGTGTGTGTGTGTGTGTGTGTGTGTGTGTGTGTGTGTGTGTGTGTGTGTGTGTGAGTGAGTGAGACACGGCTTTGCCTGTTGTAGCGCCACCATGAGGCTGATTTGAAAACTGGCATTTCTTCCTCAGCCCAGTGGGAATATGCATGCAGTTTCACCGCAATCGGACGCTGCGTTGAGTAGTTGTGGCGATTTGTACAAAACGGGTACAAAGCGGGCTACTCCTGAAAAGTTTAGATGCCAATCGTAGGCAATGAAGGTGGATTATGAGAAATCAAACAAACCCGTCTTGATCACATGACTATGGAGAGCATGTGTACCGATTTGTGTGAAATTTGGATAACATCTGAAGGAGTAATATTAGAAAATGTGTTTTACATATGTCGGCCTCCTGGTGGCGCTATAAAGAGCAGATGTGAAAAATTCCAGGCAAAGGTTTTTCCTTGGCCTCTAGGGAGTTGGCATACAAAGTTATCCACAAATCCGTGCAATTGGAGGTAAAAACACTTTTCGGCCAGTTATAGCGCCACCATGAGGCTGAGTTGAAAATGTTCACATGGCATTTCTTCCTCGGCCTAGTGGGAATGTGCGTGCGCAATTTCACGGAAATCACACGATGTGTTCATGATTTGCAGCATTTTGTTTGAAACTGAGCACTCCTGCGAACTTTGGAAGACAATCTTAGCCAATCAGGATGGAGTCTGAGAAATCTGAAAAACCCGTTTCGTTGAATGGCTCTAGAGAGACTGTGTACCAATTTGCGTGATGTTTGGACAAAATCTGTAGGTGTACTGTCCAAAAACTTGTTTTGCACAAAGCGGCCTCCTGGTGGCGCTATAACAGGCCGTTCTGGAAATTTTGGGGCAGAGGTTCATCGTTGGCATCCAGGGAGTGTGTGTGCTAAATTTGGCATCGACCGGGTTAACGATGCCGGAGATTAGCTGTTCACAGACGGACGGACACACGGACGGACGGACACACGGACACACACACGGACACACGGACGGACGGACGGAGTGCAAAACATACTCTCTCCCCATGCCTTCGGCCTGGTGGAGACAATAATAATAATAACAATAATAACAATAACAAAACAATAACAACATATGACATTTCTCTAAACAAACTTGCTTTGTTCTCAGTACACAGAGATTGTCTGGGACTCAGAGCCTCTTAGGCCCAACTTTCTTCCCATGCTCATTAGTGCTAATTGATATGTGGACAGTAGATAGTCCAGCTGGCCAAACTAACAGGATGAAAACCAGGCCCTTATTTGTTAACAGTACAAAGATACCATCAATGGAAATAAATGAACAATGTGCAACATTCAGGCACGCACGCACACACGCAGTCACGGAAACATGCACAGTTTGCACACACGCATGCGTGCATTCACGCGTGCATGTGCACGCGCACACACACACACACACACACACACACACACACACACACACACACACACACACACACACACACACACACACACAAACACAGCAGGGGTTAGCAACTATGCCTTGCTGTCATATTCGACCATAGTCCTAATATTGCCTATCATTTTGTTATTAAACCCCTCTGGCATCCTCACATTTTGTTTTAAAATGCTAATTTTGGTCATGGTTGACTTGGTACTGTAGCCTATAGGGGATGAAATGTTATTTTAACAGGCTTAAATAAAAACACATCTTGCAGGAAAAGAGACAATGAGATGACATTCATTTATGACATAATAATACTGAGGATTTTACTGTGCACTGAACAGCAACCGGGGAGCAGTTAGGGGTTCAGGGTGTTGCTCAAAGACACTTTGAGTTGCTCGGATCGAACTGTGCAACTGGCAACCTCACAACTGTCTCTGTATTTGTATGTGTTAGGCTCCCTTGTTAAGTGAAGTTTAAAATAATATTTGAAACTTTAATGGACTTAGGAACTTAAGGATGGGTTTATGCAAAGTCGAAGGCAAGAGGACCTGGTTTGACCTCACTGTATCTTATATACAGTATGTTTAGCGCTACTATGTACTTGCCAAACCAGGGTCAAAACATACTGAGAACACGGCCTGTCATTACAGAGCAACAGCAGTGCTTCTAAAGCACTCCTGGCCCACTGCCTACCCTGCTGCGCCACACAGGCCTGACAGGACAGATTGCATCATGACATTTATTTCAGAGCTACACACTCACACAAGTTCAATTATTGAGTATGTTCTCGGCTGATACTTTCTCTCTTTAAACTAAAAAACATATTATATATTACATAACATTGAGTTGAAGAAGTAGGAACACATGAAATATGTATCAGACTGACTAGCTAATGAACATGATTTATGTTAAATATGCATATGTCATGGCTAATTATCTCATGATTCCATTGGACTACTGTAGAAATGTCTCACAAAGAGTGCATGTTGCAGTGCAGTCAGCTCTACAACAGCCATCAATTAAACATTACCTCGTCACATTTCAACTCATCTGAGTGACACTCTAAAGCTGGAGACAAGATGCAGACGAGAGGCTGATTCAAGATAGAGGTTTGTGTGTGTGAGAATGACATGCATGCATGCATGCGTGCGTGCGTGCGTGCGTGCGTGCGTGTGTGTGTGCGATTGTGTGTGCGACTGTGCGTGCGTGCACACTGGGCTTTTGTGGCCAGCCTAAACCTTGTTCTGGCAAAGGTACTGCAGGCACAGATGGCTCTACCATCAATGTATTCACACACACACACACACACACGCACACACGCACACGCGCACACGCGCGCACACACGCACACGCACACGCACACACACACACACACACACACACACACACACACACACACTATACTGAATACAGTGTGGGGACATGAAGTTAAAGCATGAATAAACATACACACGTCAATATATTAATAAATAAACATAGGCTCTGCCTCAGACACAGGGTGGTGTTGTGAATATATGAATGAATGAACTTAGGCTCAGAGGTTGTAACGTGAAAGAATGAACATCTAATGTTATTAGATAGACGCTCCACACGTCCCAAACTCTTCTCCCTTCTGGCTCCAAAACTATGGAATGCACTTCCCAATTACAATCAGAACTGCAGCCTCACTCCCAATCTTCCGCCGTAGTCTGAAAACCCATCTTTTCAGACTCCATCATGGCCCGTAGCACTTGCCCTAGCCCCTTAGATAGCATTTTATACAGACTTATAGCATGTTACGTAGACAGCAGCACTATAATTGCATTTTTATGTAGTCATAGCACATTATAGTATATATGTATGGTATAGTATGTATAGTTTCATTATATAGATATTCCACTGTTACGTTCTTAGCTTACGCATGTTTCTTGATAACTAAAGTTATGTATGTGATGTATGCCATGCTTTTGGTTATTGCTTAATGTAAGTCGCTCTGGATTAAGAGAGTCTGCTAAATGCCTAAATTGTAATTGTAAATTGTAAATGCACCAAGTCTCTGTGTGTGTACGTCTGTACGTCTGTAATCAAGACAAGAGGCGATCAAGAAATACATGTAATCATCCATGCTGGCACAAACATGATAAGGTGCTCGTTATCAATACAAATGAACGAGCTCCATCCCTAAACACGAAGAGACATCCTCCTTGCAGGTTATTTCTGCCACATTGTTTCTGGGTAGAACTGTTGTAATCATCTCACAAATGACTGCTAAAGTCCAGTGCCGTACAGCCTGTCCTGAAGCTCAGGGGACAACTGGATCCATGCCCAACGATCAGCCAGCCGGGCCGGGCCAATGACACACTCCTCCCATTGTACGACCAACCAACGCCCATGTTATAAACTGCACTACATCCAATAGAGGGTATGCGCATGCATAAAGAGAGTGGCAAATCGAGTGGCAAAGTGAGTTTAACGTTGTTTAATGCAATCAGATTTCTGTTTGGATGTATGCGCTGTCAAGGCCAGAAAGTCATTTTTGCCACCAGTAGGCTTTCGCGCATAACTTCCGGTTATGATGATGATGTTGTGCACATACACTCTATACTGAGAAAATGTGTATACTGTGTGTGTGTGTGTATATATATATATATATATATATATATATATATATATATAAAGATATTATTTTCTGTTTTCTACACAAATGAGTCATCTCCGAGTCGCCGCTGAAGTCCAGTGAGCCTTCATCTGATAGTGCTTTCCTTGCTTCCTCTCAGAGCTTCAAGTGAACGATGATATGATCACTGGCTGCAGGGGAAGTGCACCATTGACCAAGCAGCATAGCTATATCCAGCCAACCCCTCCTCTCCTATTTCACAGAAGGACACTAATGACATTTGTATATGACCTTCCTTGTTAGAGATGGACTACTCCCCTGCAAAGCCATGGCACACGCTGACAGGACATTGAGGAAAAACACCCTGCAGGTACTTCATGGCTAACTGTGAATTGTTAGTGAGCCTCAAGAAGAAACGTGAATTCCAATGGGGAGGTAAAATATTAGCCAAAAGCTGTCCAGAAAGCTCAGCAGCTTAATTCTCTGCACACAAAGCTATAACACCACAAGGAAGACTCAATAATTCACACAACTCCACAAGTCCACAGCACTTCAGACTTATCATAGCTAGGAATGGGATTAGAGATGGGAATCATCAATTAATTAATTCATTGATACGTTTTGATAACTTTATCAATCGATAAAGATACAGGGCCAGGCGTGCGTTCCTTGGCCACGCGCGCGCACAGACAGCATTACATTCACAGAAAACCACCCAATGATAGAATCAGAGTTTTCAATTAATTACGATGAATTATTAATTGTTAAGTTTAACTGATTCATTTCTTAACGGTTATTAATCGATTAACGATTAACATCCCCAAATGGGATATACTGTACTGTATACCACCCGCTTTGAATGATATTGATGAATTGATGATTGACAGTAGGTTACTTATCAAGACGATGCAATCGAGCCAGTAGACTCTGCTGGAGCCTACTGGCTGTGATTAGGAAACACAGAAGTGAAATTACTGCCGCGAAGAAAAAACAACGTTACGTTACGTGGCCGATTAAGACTGATACGAGGTTAGGGGACTTACGTGGCCAGTTAATACTGAGGTTAGGGTTAGCGTTAGAGTTAGGGTTAGATTTAGGGTTAGTAATAGTCGTGACCAATGCCACGTTGGATGTCTCCACGTTTCCTAATCTCAGTCAGTCAGTAGGCTCCAGTAGAGCCTACTGACTCGATTGCATCGTTTTATCAATACTGGTTGAGTTGATTTTCATTCGAATCAGCTAGTACTGTATATAGGCCTACTGCAAAGCCTGACTTTATACTGCATATTTAGATATTCAAGTTCAACACTACTGCTGCTGAACCATAACAGAAACATACGTAACGTTTGTGTACATGTTGGCACTGAGAAGCGTCTTCTTGTAGGGTGGTGTGCTGAATCATAGATGACCATTGACCACATGATTGCGACTTCCCTGGATTCCGGCTGTGACCTCTGTTGCATGTCCTCAATCTCTGCACTCATATCACTTTCCGTCTTTCCTGTCTCTTTACTATCATATTTAAGCAAAGCTAAAAGATAAATAAATTATAGAAAATCAACCTCATGGTGGCGCTACTACAGACTGCTTTACATTTTGGCCTATAACTCTGGAACCATAGGTCATACAATCAAAACATTTTTCCTGGATTCCTTAGATCATAACACAACTCCCCATATAGGCCATGCTCATTTACGCCTAACTCGATTTTCCACCATTTATCATTTTCTTCAAACCCACTTACACCTTTAAACATGAAAATGTTTAAAGGTTAAAATGTTTAAGGCCTACCGAAATAAACTATTCATTCAAGAGCGCACTTTTCTTGTGTTACAGAGTCGAGACAATCAATGTGCATTACAACTGTGAAAATTATAGTAGCCTATCTTCTGTGGCTGGCTACTAGAGCAGTTGTGAATGTAATGTAAGTATCTACACAGGAAGCAGAGGCGGGACATCCCCTCTAAATAAAACATACGGTCATTAACCAAAATTATTATGAAAGCAGCAGAAGCAGTACATTGTGTTTTATTGCATTGCTATAAGTTGTTGGTATTTAAAATACCAAAATGTTTCTGAATGACACCTTATGAAAGGTGTCATAATATATATTTGGTTTGCCCTGTAGCCCCGATACGTTCCCTCAGTCCCTATGCTCATTCTGTAGCTCTGAGATGAGGTCACGTACAACCCCCCTCCCACTGCGGCTCATAAACGGTGCATGGTTTCCCACCAGGAACGCTTCTTACCCTTTTCTGCACATTGTATCCAAAAAGTTAATGTCCGCTAACGGGCTAAACTAATTTAAACTTAGGAACGGCCAAGAAAATCCAAGTCACAAGTTGAAACGAACGTTTAAATCGCCTGTTTAGTCAGCCGCTTCCATGTTTTTCAAGGAAGTTGAAAAGCATTAGTGCCTCCCCTGGTCGAATGTGGAATTAGATTTTCCTACTGACTTCAGTTCAGTCGGCATGCACACGGCCACACGCACAACTTCCTTGAAAAACATGGAAGCGGCTGACTAAACAAGCGATTTAAACGCTCGTTTCAACTTGTGACTTGGATTTTCTTGGCTCCTCCTAAGTTTAAATTAGTTTAGCCCGTTAGTGGACCTTCACTTTTTGGATACCATGTGCAGAAAAGGGTAAGAAGCGTTCCTGGTGGAAACCATGCACCGTTTCTGAACCGCAGTGGGAGGGGGGTTGTACGTGACCTCATTTCTGAGCTACAGAATGAGCATAGGGACTGAGGGAACGTATCGGAGCTAGGTTGCCCTGTAACCTATTCTGTTGTTCAACAGGTACTGATTCACACGTGTCATCTTGTTCTCGAAGCTTGTTGCTTGATTACAGAAAAGTACTCATCACTCACTCCTCACTCCTTAATAGAGATATGCTTAAGACCTCAACTAAGGTTTACTTCACAAACATTGGGAACAGTCAACTAGATATTTTCAGTACAGCATCAATCATAATGAGTTCAGTCTGATTTCAGCCACAATAAAGCTATGTTTGGGTGAACCACAACATGTATTCTAGTGGCACCGAGGAAACGGCTGCCATAGAAAGCCAACTACTGTTCAGACTTAACAATGATGTCAGATAACGCCTCGTACTAATGAAACAGCCACAGTTAACACTGAAAAAGAATGGGAGATAATGGAGGGCTGTGAATGACTCTTTCCTCTTCCTTTAGTTCTTTCTTTCTGTGTCTGTCTTTTATTCATTCATACGCAGTTAAAACAATAGCCTGAATAAAACAAAGTATATGTTAAAATATCGTCAATAATGCAGAGAAGGGAAGAAAGTAACAGTGAGTACACAGAGAGCGTTGGGAACCAACCGTTCCCGAGCCATGTGTTTCTGTAGAGTGAGGTGGGTTGATGTACACGCACTATACTGTACATCACCCGCTATAATGTACAAGTGTACACCCCCTGCCTGTACATGACGCTAGTATGTTGCAGCCCCTAACCCTAAGCCCCAGTCCAACACTTTACTGAAAACCAAGCTCCCAATGTGTGCGATACATTGTATGTAGGTTAAAAGTGATGCAAAGGGGCTAACGAACGAGAGCCATAGAGTAAGACAGAGTTACGACATTGAGGGGGCAGAAAACAGCCCAGTCACGTGGTTAATATGTACCGCGCAAGCCCATAGACTCCAATGCATTCCGTAAACTTCCGGTGTCCCTATTCTCCAATAGAAGTCTATGTAGAAGAGCCCCATGAAGTGAACAGAGTTGTCGTGGCTAGCTATATATAAAAGGCTCTAAATGTCCATGCTGCTTTAGTGTCCTCTCCTCCTTCTGCTATATATTAGAGCCCGACAGATGCCATATTTTTGGATCCGATGCTGATGCTGATTTTGGAGAGACCTACACCGCCGATACGATGCCGATACGATGCAGATGTTTTGGACCAATGTTTAGTAATCAATTAAAATAATAAAAAATGCATTTAAAAAACTTCTAAACTTCAAAATGTTGTCTTTTTTATTCAAGTTAACAATAGAATACACTGAGAACTTTAAAAAAAAATGTTTTGGCACATAAGGCTTTTTTTTCCAAAATGAAATGCACCTCATCTATTCAGCTACTAGTGTAGATTTCCGTCCTACATAAAGTGTAGGACGGAAATCTAAATGACAATTTTATGTCATAGTGTCTGAGCAAATAGACATGTTACATCATGATGATGTACGATGATAAGAGTGCCCCCTCACTTCTCTTGACACGGGTGTGATTTTTGAGTGGTGTAAACCACTCCTACAACTGGCTTTGTTAGTTTACGTGTCTGTCTGTTTGTCTGTCTGTCTGTTCGTACCAAAAAATGAGCATGGTTGCTATGGTCACCCAGTTCACACGGGTGTGATTTCATTACGTCAGACATTACGTCAGACCACAGCTGATCAGTCTATATAAGACCTTACACCACTCAGTTCACACGGGTGTGATTTTTTGATTGTATGTAGGATATGCTTCAAATAATAAAGCGGGGTAGTTGCACTGCGCACCCACAGAGTGATACTTCTCCAGTAAGCGGTGCAGAACCGAAAAGGTGATATACTTCTCCAGTACAGCGGTGCAGGACCGAGAGAGGGATATGTGCAGGATGGACTGTAGTAGACATTGAATACTTTTCCCCCTCCTGTATAAACATTGGGACATCAGATTAAATAAACACTGATGTCCGGTGTCCAAAATGACCGATACATCGGTTCGACCGACGGATCGGTCGGGCTCTACCGGTATATATATATATATTATATACAGGACTTTGGAGCAAACCTATTCACTACAGTGATGAGATGCCTGTATGAACAATATAGAGACAGAATAATTGAGGTAAAAAAGAAACAACACAATCATAATTGATGCAGGGCATTATGTGTATGGCCATTGGCCAACATGGTGCCATGCATTTCAAATGATTACTGATAATGAATGGGTAATAGATAGATTATCACCCAGGCAAACCTGGGGAACATAGGTACGCTCCCTTTGTCATTGCTTAAGGTAAACGAACCATTTTCACAACCATCAGTATATTGCATATAGAGGAAGGAATGTCTAAAGTTATAAGTTCATACTTTGACAGCAATACAAAATGAAGTCGCTTTTGTTGTTAACCACTATTTTGTAGTTAAGAGACAATTGCTGAAGCGCCTTTAGAATGTGCCATGCAAATTAAACAGCATTGTAAAGTGATTTTGCTTGTCATTGCATTTATTTTAATTACATTGTACTGTATATGCTCCAGGTTTATTACCACCAAAGAAATTACATTTTGAGCCGGTTAGCTCGTTCTCAGACCACAAATCAAGAAAAGACAGAGACCGCCTGAACCAAAACAATGGATTGTGCGGAGTCTTGGATAAGAATAATCCAGAACCAGGCCACCTGAAAGTGGGTCAGGATATTTAGTGAGTCAATTCTTTAGAGATAGAGAGAAAGAGAGTAGGTCAGAGAAATAGACATTGAGAACACAGAGAGAGAGAGGGCTGTGGGCCAGTGGGGGTATTTCATGGGTTGTTGTCTGAAGAGCTTGCGGTCCCTCTAAGGAACTGTGTGCTAACGGAGGGCTAGCCCGGGGGCGGGGGTGTATCTTTACCCTGCTGTGTCCATTCAGCGAAACCACAGCAGACTTCCTCTGAGGGAACCACACGTACGCACGCATGCACGCACGCACGCACGCACGCACGCACGCACGCACGCACGCACGCACGCACACACACACACGGTGACACACGGTGACACACACACACACACACACACACACACACACACACACACACACACACACACACACACACACACACACACACACACACACACACACACACACACCCATGTCTACCAACATGAAAGTTTCAACAACTGATGGCTAAAGCTAAAGATTGTCAGCTGCTATTTTGACATGACCTTACAGCACAGAACCACAAAAAGGCCACTGGATGGCTCTCAGACGACATGCCAAACAACACTGTATCCCATCTGCTGTCTACAGCAGTTCTCAAACCTTTTAGTGCCAAGTGCCTCAGTAAATTGTCAAAATTGATATGTATTTGGCTGCGGACCCCCATCTGAAAATGTTTTGTGCCAGGGACCCCGACCAGAAGAGAAGTTTTCAAAAGTGGTTAAAGTGATTGCTGGGGACCCCCAAGGACCCCTGAGGGGCCCGCTGCCCCGGGCCTTACTTTCAGAACAGCAGTGGTACAGAACTGCTTTTTCATGTCAAGGACCCTCAAATTAATTTGTATTTTGCCAAGGACCCCCATATGAAAATATGCTGTGCCCAGCACTATACAAACAAATATTCACAGTGCATAGTGAGTTTGTATCAGCTATTTTCAAAAATGTATTTTTTTTATTTCATTTTGCTGGGGAGTGGGGTCCCCTGGAACCACCTCAAGGTCCCCTGACGGTCCTCAGACCCCACTTTGTGAACCACTGGTGTACAGTCCAGGCCTACAGTGAGGCGTCTGTCACACACCAACAGTTGTGAACTCACTGTGCTGACCAGAGTCACACACAAGACAGTACCCCATTCAGTGTGACTGGTGCTGATTACTGTGACAACGCACACACACACACACACACACACACACACACGGAGAGAGAGAGGGGGAGAGAGAGAGAGAGAGAGAGAGAGAGAGGGGGGCGGGGCGAGTGTAGATAGATATTGGAGAGAGAGAGAGAGAGAGAGAGAGAGAGTTATGAAACTCATGCTCCCTCCTGACTCCAATTTTCCGATTCATCACCAGTTACAGCAGTAGTATGATGAAATCTTGAAGCTCATATCTATCTCTTCTTTATCTTCTCAAGTTTTGCAGAAGTCCAGACATTTGTGCGACGGACTGAATACTGTCACCAACATTCTACGGCTAAACTCTAATAGGCTAATACTCGTAAAAATATAGATTGTAACGTTCCTCATTCACAATGACCCGTAAACTGTTATCTGCATCCGCAGGCAGCTAACGTAAAGCGTCAACGGGAAAAGGAATGCGTGCATGGAGATTCTGCAAGAGCAGGACCATAGCCTACTGAACAGAAGTCTTGTTTCGAATGAACACAATATAACAGAAAACATGTTGATGTGGAGATTAACGGGGGTGGGTATACAAATGGAAAGAATAAATAACATTTCCAAGGTGCAAATATAGGCTAAATTTGCCCATACAATTTGGTCAATGCCTATTCATTTTTGAAAAACAAATGTTAAACATGTCTATTGTCGGTATGCACGAGAGAGGTGTTCTCATATATGTGACTGTGCATTTAAGATTTAACCCGTTAAAATGATGACAGTTATTTATTAGATTTATTTAGCTCGATCATACTGCTACAGTAGTCAGTCATTACTTATCTGATCTGAGCCTGGCTTTATCTGATGGACACGGGTTTCTGAACTGTGTAAAATTGTTGGAATAACCTAATTCAAAATCCCCAATGTGATGTCCTGTCGTTGGGGTCTGTACTTACGCCCTTGCTCTGGGGAAGCCCATTGATAAGAGGACGTCCAAATTGGATCCACATTTCACAGTTCCCGGTCGGTTCTGCCTCAGTCTCCTCGGGATGATCTTACTGTAGAGGTCCTCCTTTGCTGCCATGATTCACGGTTCCATTGATTTACAGAACAATTCATAGATGAGAGGAGATCACTGTACAGTAGTAGGCTACTGTATTAATATATAGCCTACAGGAGACTCAAAAACACACAGCGCAACGCAGCGCAGCGCGACGCAGCTGTGTGGCCAATAGTGCTGCTAGTTTCCCCGCCCCCGAAACATTATGCTCAGTATTTTTGTGTTCGTGACGTGTGTACGCACCATTGAGACTGAGGACCACTGACTGAGGACAATGTGATAACAATTATATAGCAATTTTAAGAAAGAGAGAGAGAAAGAGATAAACACCAATTAAGGGGCTATTTTATGGTCACTTTTACGTTTAGAATTAGAGCCAAGGTCACATATAAATAAGTGTAAACACTTGTCTTCACAGCAATACAGTAGAGTAGCCAATGGACATTTTCAGATGGTCCGCACAACTTAAGTATATAAACCTGCATGTTTGAGTGCGTATTTATTTTGCATATTATTGTCTCCACCAGGCCAAAGGCATGGGGAGAGACTAGAGTATGTATTGCACTCAGTCCGTTAGTGTTTGTGTGCGTCCGTCCGTCCGTTTGATGTGTTACCAGCTAATCTCCGGCACCGTTAACTGTGCCAAATTTTGCACGATGTTAACGTTGAACCTCTTTTTTTTTCCCTAATAATTTTTATCCCGTTTTTGCAACCCAGTTTTTTTTCACCCAGTGCCAATTATCTAATGTAATCCTGGGCGCTACACTTCCTCTGCCAACCTGGGGGGGGGGGGGGGGGGGGGGGGGCAGCGGACTGACCTCATGCCTCCTTCTATGCATGAGGAGTCCAAGCTGCTTCTTTTCACCTGACAGGGGGGAATTTCCCCGGCCGGACGTAGCGCGTGGAAGGAACACGTTATTCCGACCAGTTCCTTTCCCCTCCATCAGGCACCCCGGCTGGCCAGGGGGAGGCAGTTTTAGAGACCAGGATTACTGCATGTTTTTGTGAGGGTACCTACCCTAGGGGACACGGGGAGAACATGCAAACTCCACACAGGAAGGCCCTTTCACCAACACCACCTCGGGTATGGGCACTGATGACGCGGAGGAGGGAACACGCCCCCAGTGCCCACAGCGTCCCCAGCGGGAATCGAACCCAGGACCTTCTAGCTGTGAGGCGACAGCACTACCGACTGTGCCACCGTGCCCTGAACGTTGAACCTCTGCCACAAATTTTCCAGAACGGCCTGTTATAGCGCCACCAGGAGGCCGACTTTTGAAAACACATTTTTTTACTTCTCCAAGTTCTATCCAAACATCCCTCAAATCGTTACACACTATCTCTATAGTCAATAGTCATGTGTTCAAGATGGATCTGTCCGATATTTCATATTCCATCCTAATTGGCTAACATTGGCTTTCAAAGAATGCAGGATTGGCCAGTTTTTTTTTTCATTTTCCTCATAGACATTTCTTAAAGTATTTATTTAAAGACGGTTACGCCGCGGACAAAGCCAACTCATGACAACACAAACAATATTTTGGACCAAACAAATACTTAGAAAGGAAAGAAGAAAAAACGGCAGGTTACAACACTTTTTTTGTTGTTTTTCTTCTTTGTAATTATTTGTTTGGTCCAAAATATTTGTGTTGTCATGAGTTGTCACGACTCGAGTTGGCTTTGTCCGCGGCGTAACCATCTTTAAATAAATACTTTAAGAAATGTCTGGGAAAAATGCATTGGGTTTAATTTCCTGGTCCAGGGTAGGAGGCGGGACTGCGACGCTCTATAGGCTGAGGAATATATCCCACCCTTTTCACATTGGCCTGTTATAGCACCACCAACAGGTGGATTTTTGCAAAACACATTTTTAGAACAAAATGCCTCAAAGCCAATTGCCATCCAAGGCATAAGAAGAAATGGCACCCTTTTCACATTGGCCTATTATAGCGCCACCAGGAGGCCACAACCTGACCTGCCCTGGTGGAGACCTGTGCCCCGAGGGGCACTTTATCTAGTTGCTAGTTGCATGCATCTGGAAGTAGATGAGATTATGGCCGGGACAGTGTTTCATTGTGAAAGATGAAATGATGCCATGACAAAACACATCAAAAACGACACTGTACAGTACACTTGTCTTTATTTTGTATAGAAATCACATTAAATCTACAAAAATTACATTCCACATTCGACCCTTACACAATCAACATTCCACATGATGTATTGTGGAATGATGTCTGTGTTGATTCTAATTAATGATATGTCATACATTATATACATACTGTTCACATCATCTGTCACCATAGATCTATATTATAGATTATAAACATACTGTTCACATCATCTGTCACCATAGATCTCTGGCACATTGATTCAACTGTGATGATGAGGTGAAGTGCTGGCAGTTGGATTATATGGAACAATCATACAGAACACATAGCCTGCCTCTTGGAAAGCGTGTCTCATCGCCACCTAGTGGATAAAGTATTAGAATCACAATCAGAAAGAGTTAATTGGCAGGCCAGGCAGATTATGGTCATACTGTAGCCTACATACAGTAGGCCTACAAGGAATTTACAAAGTAGTACATTAAAATTAGAACTACAAATTGAATCTGATGCTAGTGAGTTCTATGTACAATGATTCTATTATAAGGACATATATAAGTCAAGTGCCCTGCTGCTAACATGGATGGTGTCTTTAAAGTAGCCAATCAGAAGCAGAATATAGACAACCACATCAAACAGGTTAAATATACAGCAGGGTTTGAGTAAACCCACAATGGTTGGTTTTCCATCCTACCAGGAAGTTTGACACAGGTGGAAGGCAGACACCACCAGGTGAATGTAATGAACTTCCTGGTAAGAATGGAAAACAGTCCTGGAAGTCTGAGGATTATAGTTAAATAACTCAGCACTGTCACACAATTCACACACACACAAACAGTATAACACTAACCTGACTAGTATAACACAGCACAATGTTCCAGTATCAGTGACATTTTGAAACTATTTGTTCAGAGCCGTCATGGCAACAATATTTTCAGAGTCTAAACTATATTTACAAATACATGTGACGCATATATTTTTCAGATAGCTAATGTAGAGTCTTGGCTTTCTAGATTCTAGTTTTGGAAGAGAATATGTCAGAGCTGGCCCAGACAGCTGGTGTAGCCGTCTGGGCATCTAGGGCTCCATTTTTGTCTCATCTTTCTAAAGCCACTATTTGGGGTTTTAGGAGTGGGGAAAGGGTGTTCCCCCACTAAAGTTGGTATTTTGGTTACCTGTCTAAATCCCTTAAACACCTCCGTTCCCCGTTATATTATGCATAGGTGTGGTTTGGGCGTTGCAATAATTAAATCAGATTTAACCAATCACCAGTCTTGGCTTTAAGAGATCCCCTTTAGTGCTATATTGCTTCATAGCCGCAGCCGCTGCAGCCCCCCCCCCCCCCCCCCCCCCCCCGCCACTGGTGCCGTTCTTTTTTTTTCTCCTCACGCACAGAGCCAAGAACACTCGTCTTTTCATTGAGTCACAACTCGCTCAAATCTTGCTCATTTTTAAAAATTCAAAGTGCTATGTAAATTAGGGCTTTCATTTGGTATATAGATCGTATATGAAGCGAATGAAGCGATAAGGAAAGTTCGGCAAGTCGGATTAAACCATTTGCTGCGCTGGTGATGAACTGAAGAGCAGGCTGGCACAAATAACTTATTTGACTATACAATTATATAAACACAATGGACACAAGGAAGTGGCAGGCACTCACTTCAGCTGATTATAGGAAAATAACAAAGAGATGCAATATGAATATTGGAGAGATGAGGCAGCCTGACTATAGTCTGTGCCTGGACATCTCCATTGAAGCGCGCGGTGGCCACTCTTTACCAAACTAATTTGGCATGGCTTACGGGTGCTTTTAAATGCCACTATCGCTTTCCCAAATGTGTGTGACCAAAATAGCCATTTAGGGGAAAGCGTGCAAACACGCCCATGACCACACCTCTAGGCGCAAATACCGGTGTCGGCAAAGAAGATAGCGGGTGATGCTGGACGAAAATACCATTAAGGGACAGAGAAAGCTCCTATATTCGTAATGTTCGGGCAGCGGCTGAATTGCGGGCCGTGCTGCGGGTAAAGGATGCAACAAAATTGGAGCCCCTAGACTTCTAATGCCGCCTGACAGCGTGTTGCGGGTTCAACTCCCGATCCTGACGACCTTTGCTGCTTGTCACTCCCCATTTCCTGTCAGTCTACTATCTCTATAAATAAAAGGCAGAAAAAGCCCCTCAAAATATCTTAAGAATCTCAATGTCAACCCAGGGCAGCTCCCTGTTGCTGGCCAATGTGATGGTTAATTTCTACACATAGAATAGACTATGAATCAGGCTTTCTTACCAGTTTAGTTTGGTCCAGACACAATCCCACGACTGCACCTCCACTGCCTGGTAGCTTCACAGCCGAGCCGAACTGCAGAAAGGAGGGAAAATAGCCTTTGAAAATTGGAACAAAAACTTTTGAATATATTTTTGATATATTTTGCACTCTGAAAAATATCATAGTACTGCATTGGAGCTCAGTTTGGGTCTCAGAGCTCAGTTTGGGTCTCTCCCCAGGTTCAGAGGGAGAGCAGCGGCACACTGCCCAGGATTACAGCTTAGGCAATGAAACATATTAACTATAAATACAAGTAAGACGCGTAAACGCGGGAAGCGTACGAAGCTGTTGTGGCAGTCTGACACTGACACACACACACACACACACACACACAGACACACACACACACACACACCCCTCTGTATCATTCCAATTTCAGTTGCCCTCTGGTGGCGGGCGGGTGGTGTTGCAGCGTGACACACACAGACAGACAGACAGACTGACTGACAAACAGACCAGCTTCTATAGTTAGTGCTCACTTCGTTCGCAATAATTTCTGTATGTGATTAATGTGTGCTGTTGGAAGTACCAAAGCAGTAGTGTCTCTCAGTACCTGCATGGCCAATTGTACCATCTTGAGGTTCCCAGGACCTAGGCATTCGTCTGTGTAGACAGACCTGTAGAAACAATCAAACACAAACAGTACATTTGTCTGTTAGCGAAACCACTTAAACACTAGGTACCAGTAAGACGCCCTGAGGGCGAGAAGCGACCTTGTGTGCACGCATCCGCCTGGGTGACGTCAGACTGCTGGGCGAGCAAGAGCTGGTGCTTTGGCATGGGGGGCAGATCAACATATGGAATGAATTCTGTACTGGCCATGTTAATGGCCATATAGAGAGTAGAGGGTTTGATGATGTCAGATTGACATATGCGTGATCATATTATCGATGCGTGACCATTGACTGACTGACGGGAAATGCAAGTTTTCATAGTAATGCGACTAGCGGGCGCAATGACTGGACTGGATCAACCTCCGGTTTTTGCACTACACTAATTCAGTTCAGTCAGACACTTTCTTTAGAATTAACCATAAAATGCAATCCTGTAATGATATTGCTTTCAGTTTGGCGGTGTGACTCTGCTCCTCTGATAGTACTGATGATCTGCGCAAGCATGACACAGAATCTGAGATCACTATCCCGTTGAAGCAGAGATACAGAGTTGAAAAGCTGTCAAAAGGCAAGAATTGGTCCATCAGTGTTTATTTGTGTTAAAACACCATTATAAAAAACGTTTCAGCCGTGAACGGCCTTCATCAGGTGATGATGATAAAGAGAACATTACATTGAACACTTCAAGGGCATACGTTAAGATACAGAGATATAACATTATATAATCGACAGAAACATACATTTAACTTAGAGAAGACATAGATGGCACAAGGAGGAGGCTGGGGAGAGGGAGGGAGTTTGATCACTGACAAGCTGCAGAACAGTGCTGTGACAAATGAAATATGAAGAAAGTGAACAGTGTTCTGGTTAAAAAAAGACTGCCTTGAATGAACCATTAGATCTGTTAGCTTGTTGGCGAATGAGAATGAAAGGAGGCTGAGAGAGAGCTGCATGAGCCTGGAGAACCACCATGTACTAAGTACGTATTAACTTGTTAGCGAATGACAATGAAGAGAGGCTGAGTATGGAGAAATACCTGATTGTTGCGTCTGCATCGCAATGCTCGCTCAATATATTTTCACTGTATGTTCGCCCCAATTGATTGCTTACCTCCTCAGTTCAAAGTTCTGGTTCATCAGCTGGGCTAGCCTGCTCCAGTCTCTGGCCTGCAGAGCTGCCCTGTAAAGCCAGGACACCAAAGAAACAACAGGAGATGCTTCATTCCTCTTTGTATTTGTATGTTATGCAGCAATGTGTGGCAGGCCTATCTTTCTTTAAAAAAAAATAACAAGAACAGATGGGCAGATCTTCGCTAAACATGCATGGTCGGAATGATAAGACCCTGACTATAAAGACCCTGAAGAAATGATTGACATTCAGGTTTACAAGTTCAAAGATGAAGGTCACAATCTCCCACTTGGACACTTTCTAGCCAGGCTCATTCATTCCAATGTAAATATCATGGATTTTACACATTAGATACTGGTTCATTTTTGGAACCAGACCTTCAAAATCTCCTCAAATCCATCAACAAGGCCTGCCATATGCACTGGAAAAATATGTGCGTGACATTTCTATTTTAAAACAATGTTTTATCATATAGAAAAACTATTGGTGGAGAGATTTCTCTAACCCATGTTATGCTTAGCTGTGATTGTCAGAAAGCTAAAAAGGAGACATAGGAGTGGCACACGCAAGAAGCAATATGGCAACAGACCCCCCCATCTGGATATGTTGTTGGTATTAACCACTTGTCTATGAATGTACACTACTTGTGTGTAGTTACATTTTGTGTATAAATAGCATAGAACTGATCCAAACAGCTCTGAACCAACCTGGCGTTATCGGTGAGCTCAGCAAATGACTTCATGGCTTCAACCACCAGAGGCTCCCCTGACAGAGAGAGGTTAAGATACGAGCAGTTCATTCATAATGCCAGTATCCCTAATTGTACTGTTTTTGTCATGAATAAAAAAAAAGTTAAAAACAATTGATAACAAAAAAGATACAAGCCGTTAAACAGACAGAAATAAATTGCACAACAGCTGTATGCCTTAAGTAGGGGTTCAGTGCTTTGCTCAAGGGCATTTGAGCCTTGATATGGCTCACTACAGATGTAACATTACCCACTCTTGTGTTCTCGTCTTAGCTGAAATGCACATAGTAAACTCCTATGTTCATAATTCATTTGAAACTCAGAAAGTGTTTTACAGAGTAAAAGTATTTAACTATATGTTCCTGAAAATGTCAAGCAGTAAAAAAGAAAAACGAATCAGACTTTTGCACACCTACAAGGCAACAGGTGCGTTAGAAAATATAATCTTCTCATTAAATATGCCTTTAAATAAGCCACGGTGTCTCAATTAGTGTCCTGCAACCCACTTTTGGGTCACAGAATGTTCTGGCAGTGTCCTGCTAGCAGGGAACTGAAACAAGGCCAATGTGTCTGTGAACCAGGTGAACAGATGAAGTGTACCACTGAGCCAGCGCTGCCGGACATTGCTGTGAATGCGTCCAGAGTCACTGGGGTCACTCAGGTACGCTAACCAGAATGGAGGAAGACTCATCATGTCCATCTCTATGTACTCCCCTGAGGATATTTGTGGAACACACAAAGAAGAAAATAAACTCATCATTTCACAGGTTTAAGAATATTCATATTATTTCAGATTTCTGAAACAGGATGTGAGACATGTGAAAGGAGGGCGATGATGTGCTGAGACAAGGTGTGATGTGTGAAGGAGAATGTTTGCAGGTTTGTGGGCTGTTCAGCCGTACAACAGCATTATTACCATAGCCCCTTTCATCCATTAGCTGCTTGCTGAAATCCATGTAGACCAAACCTTCATACACCTGTAAAGAGCAGAGCGGTAATGACTATCTGTCATCATCAACATGAGAACAGTGCAAATCAGAGAAGAAGTATAAAAGTAGATAGTAGATCATTATCTATACTATATATGTGTGTGTGACTGTGTGACTGTGACTGTGACTGTGTGTGTGTGTGTGTGTGTGTGTGTGTGTGTGTGTGTGTGTGTGTGTGTGTGTGTGTGTGTGTGTGTGTGTGTGTGTGTGTGTGTGTGTGTGTAAGTACAGCAGATGTGTTGGTCTGTAGAGGTAACGTAGCACTGTGTGTGTGTGTGTGTGTGCGTGTGTAAGTACAGCAGATGTGTTGGTCTGTAGAGGTAACGTAGCACTGTCACACTATTCAGACACATACAGTATAACATAGCACAATGTTCCAGTGTTATTAAAGGGCTCATGTACGCAGATCTAGATAGTATAGGAGTAGATCATAGATAGTGTAGAAGTAGATCATATATTGTATAGAAGTAAATCATAGATAGCAGTTTCCTGATACACAGCAAGTGCCATCAAAATATACATTTATTTCATAAGCCCGTGAACTATGGGCAGTGTATAGTGCAAACCATACAGAGGACTTGTGCTGTCATTCTGGTCCCTTTAGTTTGTATTACTTAGACTGACTGATCAGCAGATTGTCATGTTTTGGCTGCATGTTTTAACTACTACGTACTTAAGCAATATTACACAAGAAGGTGTGCTTTACAGTCATTAATGCACGTTCCAAAAGGCATCGCAGAAGTGCATTAATGACGGTAAAGCACATCCTCGAGTGTAATATTGCAATTATACAACAGTTACCCTTAAAATTAAGACATCCGCTAAAAGCGGATATTTTAATGACAGCTGTCGCCACTAAGACCACAAATGTCCCAAGAAACAACCCAGTCGGCTGCGCTCTGGGAGAACAGAGCAGCTGATTTCTATGTTTTGATTAGGTGTTCCATTACGCTCGTTTAAGCATGGCCAGAAGGCTGTTTCAATCAATCAGATTGCTTCCTCGAAACGACCTGTTGTATAATTATTATTATTTCAATGTGAATTTTATACTGAACTGTGTGTTCAATGCCGTCCCTGTACAAATATAATTGACAATGTGCTTTCTTTCCTTTCCACCGTTGTCACATGCCTTGTCATGCAACCGTACCCACAAAACATTGTCATCACATGCCCCAGCCATGTGATGTTGGGGATTTGTACTCCACATCAGATGATAGATTTAGGTTAGGATAGGTTTAGATACCATGCATGTTGTGGCCACTGGTAAACACCACAACACAACACAAGTTTACACAACACAACACAACACCACTCATGGTTTAAGGTTGCTGACCTGCACAACTCGGTCCTGTAGGCCCGCTGTGATGAACAGCTCATCTGTCTCCACGTTAAGGATGAAGTTGGCTCTGGTCGGTTTAGGGAGGTCCTGAGGTAAAACATGTCAACATATATAACAGATGAATGTTATTGGTTTAGATTGTGTTGTCGACTTGTCGTTCTAGAATGCTCCAGAGACAAGAACACACATGCATAAATAAAACTTGGGGAAATAGTCTAACATCCTCACACTGTCTGTGATGTTGTAGAATTTCATAAGACACTTCAGGGTAGCTGACACGATGGCACTGGAAATTAAGATTAAAATAGTCTTTAATACTGTATGTAGCTTCAAAAACCCAATTTATCTTAGTTGATCTATGCAAGTAACAAAGTCAACAGGATTCTTTACCTGCTTCCAGCAAGGCCCTGCAGCAAAACAGAGAAAATGACAATTGATGACTACAGAAAAGTTCTTGTAACAATGACCAGCAAAAACTGTGGTTTATATTTACAAAAGCCTCTTTCGTACAATTACTGAATCTTTAATTTATTCATTGGGCTATAATCTGTGTTGACTAAGCTCGATCTTCTCAGATCCTCACCACTTGTCTAGGAATGTTGGTGTCGTACTTGAGCGTGAAGTTCTGCTTCGTCAAAGTAATACTGAGACACAGGAAATGGTATTTTACTTAGATGATCAATACTGACAATGAGAAATATCAAACTCCTGGACAGTTATTAGTTAGAGCCACCTGTCCTACCTACCCTTGTTTGAAGCAAAACTGATAAAACTTTTTACACGTAGCCTGAAGCAATCTCAGACCTCCCAGGTACCTGAAATAGATTGACATTGATTTATAATACATTAAGACATTATTGAGATAGACTTGGTTTCTGTCAGGCATCACTCTCTTCTCACCAGCACTATGACAACACCAGTTACTGCACGTTTGTCACTGTTCCACCACACAAAAAGCATCCCATTCCTTATGGTTAAGATGTGAATTTAAAGTAAAGGAGTGAAGGAACAGAACCACATCCACTATGCTGCGTACAGTACATTGTGTACACACCCTTCCTTGCGGCTGATGAAGAACAGATCTTGCAGGCTTCCAAACTCTGTGGGGTCGTTGAGTGGGTGAGGCAGTAGAACCTGGAACACATACATCCATTATGTTTACAGAACATAATATCTCATAATCTCTCACTTTCTTTATGTTATATCTCATAACCTGTATGTGTGTCACTGGCCTGTACACATAAGGACCAAATGTCCTCACCAGAATAGAAACACAAGTAAGTCCTCCTAGTTGGGAGTAAATTTTTCTACAATAATTAGTATTCCCGTTCTGCAGTGCAATGAAGATGAAGTTACAGTAGTTATGACTGGATGCACACGCAGACCCGACACACCAAAGATCCGACATGTGGGAACAGCGGTCGGACATGCGGTCGAACATGCGCTGCTCCATGCTTGCGGTTAGGTTAGGGTTTGAGGTAGGTTGTCGGTCTAATGACACTCGGACCAATAGTATGTCGTAACTAAAGCCTGTACCCGTTATGACAGCTAAGATGAATGAATGCAAGTCAATTAAAGGTGCTTAGTATAGTTGATGTCAGTGTGTGTGTGTGTGTGTGTGTGTGTGTGTGTGTGTGTGTGTGTGTGTGTTACCAGAGTTTGGCTCTCCACCAGGGTAACTTCAGCCCAGAAGTTGCAGATGGACATAGCGATGGTTTTTCCATTGAATCCATCAGAGGGGTTTCCAATGAGTCCCACCCTGTGAAGAACCCAGAAACCATATCAGCCTTGACATGTTGAAAACACATTGATAATATAGTACAGTATGTGTGTGGGTGGGCCGGATATTTAAACAGATTGCACCAATTTCCAGAGGTGCAGTGGAGGCTATACAGTAGAACACCATGCTGTATGAATATTATGAATATGTTGTGTGGATGACTGGATGTGTTACCTGGCGTATGATCGACATATGATTGGATTAGCAGGATCGTTCTGCTGCTTGGCAGAGTAATGAGTGAGCCATTTGGTGTAGTCTGAGAGTCCCTGCCATGGCAACACAAAACAACCAGAAATTAATAGTCAAATAACTGGTAACACACTGTCTGTCTGTCTGTCTGTCTGTCTGCTTAAGTGCACTTGAGCAAGACACCGTCTCCATAATAGGCTACTGTAGACAGGGGATAGAAGGATGGAAAATGTAATTTCCGTTCTGATCAATACAAATAAAATCCTGAATAATCTGTACACACTACACAGCGAGCGTGTCCTAGAATTTGTAGATTTATGATTTTGCAAATAATTGTCCAATTCCAACTCCACTGCACATAGACCTATTAGTATTTCCATTTCATTTCATTGCTTACAAACGGAAAACGTAATGTTTCTGACGTTTGAAAGCATTGAAACATAAATGGCCATGCTATTTCAGTGATTAAAATAGGGTGCATTTTGCATCCCAAAACGCAGTTTATAGTTAAGGGACGCAATAAAACAACAACCTCTTCATCCACGGGATGATCTAATTTATTTTGCTAGCTTTAGTTATAATAATCATTTCTTCTTCTGTTTTCTACATGAATATAACCCCATTAGAAGCATATAAAATGAAAAAGTTAAATGCTGCAATTTGTAAAAATGGCAAAATATGACGCCTAACGTCGTTGAAGTCCCTGGGACTCATCTAAAAGACCATCCCTGCATCCCGGGACTCATTACATTGAAAACCTATTTACATCTTTGCTGTTTACAAAGTAGTATAACTCTTAAGTAAAGGTACTGACCACTTGTCCAATGAGTTGGAAACCTGTAGGTAACTTCATTCCAAACACCTCCAGCTGCCTCTCATTTATAAGCCATTCCTGGAGAGACAGGAAACACAGGAAGTCAATTATTATTAGTATTTTTTTAATGAATATTGTCAGTATTACTGTAAGGTGAAGTGGAGTACATGTTACATGCTCACAGGTCATATGACCTCACATGGGGCGTGGGAAGTGTATTGAATGTGGAAAATGTTCCGTTTACAAACCCAGAATCGTCCAAAGCTCCTGCATTTGGCTTGCGGCTGCAGAGCCAGGAACTCAGAGATGTATGGTAATGTGCTGCTACGGAAACAGTAGAACACCACACTGGCCAATCTGGATGCTGTGACGCCCTCCTTGGGCTTCTCCAGGAAGCGCGTAATCCTGATACAGAAACCATAGAAAACATACTGTGACTACAATGCAAAGTGCAATTTACACAACATCACCTATGATCCAACTCCTGTGGCTCTGAGTTTAGCCATTAGTAAAGTTGCACACTGCACATAATATCATATGCCAGGCAAGCTGTCTGAACCACATACCTTACGACGGTGTCGCGTGCCGACATGAGATGAGACACAAGCTCTCAAAGCATTGCAACACAAACGCATTGTGAGCTTGTAGATTGGTCATCTGGCTTTACCTTATGAACTCTCTAAAACTGATTTGTCTCTTTCCAACTGACACTGGGAAGGTAATGCATACAATTTCAACTGCGAGCTTGATTATTGTAATGCTGCATGCACTGCTCTCTGTCCTTCCTGAAGAATATGGGCCAACAAAATGCTACTGGAACCAGTAAACAAGTTTGCATTTCTATATCAAAGTATATCGAAACTGATTTGATAATTCATTGTATTTTGTTCATTAGCTTTTAAAGCAATCTCCAGTTTTTTCCTTAATTTACTTTTGTTTGTTTAACTTGTTTGTTTTTACTGTAACCTGATATATGAAATACTGGCTAACTGATCAGACCTGTGTGTGCGTGTTAATTGATCTGAACTTATCAGACACAGGTGTGATAAGTTAATTGATCAGACCTGTGCGTTAATTGTTCGGACCTGTGTGTGTTGGGGCAGACCTCCACAATCCCCCTGGAGCTGCTCTTCTCTCCTTCCTCAAGCTCATAGTAGATGGCCACTTCTCCAGGCTGCAGAGCACACAGCCACACACCATACAGTGTTCATTTTATTCTGAGAGTGTACACATAAGGGTCTAATTGAAAACTCTCAAACTTACAAATGGATAATCCTTTTGGACTTTACAGACATTGCCTCTATCCATACAGCAAATGGAAATCAATAATGTAAATATATTTCTATTTCCACGATCCAAAACATTCTGTAATTTGTTGTTTAGAATCTCATGAGATTAAATTGATCAAATTGCAAGTCTCAACATTATTCTAATAGAACAAACATGTCACACAAATCTGCCATTGCAACATGTTGTCCCCCCCCCCCTCTCTCTACCACCGTCCGTTGTCTTTGAAGTAGAGACCTGCGGATGGCGGATTTAGCTGTGGTTGCCGCGGTTAACCACAGTTTAGGGTGGATTTGGGTCATTAAAATGTATTATAACTTAATATTGGATAAACCACGGGTGAAAAAATGCGGGAAATAAATTAATGGCATCTATCTATAGGCTTTGAAAACGCACAAAATCTCGCAATTCGCAACCACCCACGGATTAATTGCGGTTCGATAACGGGTGGATTATAAATATGCACACACGGATTCGGGTGACAAAAAAGCTCATCCGCAGGTCTTTACTATGAAGCTTTGAATGGTTTAGGGCCAAAATATGTTCCTGATCTTGTACAAAATCATGAACCATCCAGATCTCTCAGGCCATCTGGGAAAGGTCTGCTTTCTGTCCCTAAAACCAAACATAAACGTGGGGAAGCAGCATTTCGTTTTTATGCACCATGGAACAAACTCTGAAGGTCTGCTTCCAGTCTTATTCTAATTTCTTTCTCTTCTGCACTGTAACTGTATCGGTTATGTTTTACTTATTTTGTTTTATGCACCCTAATGTCATTGTATAATTGTGTTTCCTTTGCTTGATGTTCTGTGTAAAGCAGACTGAATTGCTTTGTTTTTGAAATGTGCTATACTGTACGTATAAAACTGCCTTGCCTTGACTTTCTCTCTCTCTCTCTCTCACACACACACTCATACACCAAAAAAAACATGAATGTCTGTATCTGTCTGTCTGTCTGCGGCTCTGTAGAGGACATGCAGAATCCCTCGTGTTTGGGATGTACTTGTCCTGTACTGCATAATGTGTACAAGTTTGACAAAATAAAAATACACAAAACCAACAAAGTGAGAATTCTACCTTTGACCTGAAGAAGCGTATGACTTGAGCGATGTCAAAGTTGTGGTCTGCACAAAGCATGTCTCCTGCAATCTGCTCACCAACACAATACAACACAAGTTACACTGCCATAACACAACACAATAACATAACACTAGCACAACAAACAACACCTTCATAACATAACATTACATAACATCACAACACCATCACAATATAATATCACAAAACTCACAACACTAAACGTCACTGGCGGGGACAGTTTAGAATTTTGTTTAAAAGTGAAAGTGGTTAAGTGTGTCTGTGAGTTTTATAGATATTGAACAAAAGAAAGGTATTGACAAGAGCTTGTGACCAAATAATAACTACATTGGATCCACCGGAAACAGGTTATTTTTTCCATTTCCTGAAAAGTAACGGTTTTGGGACAAGCGGAAGGTTTCCGCCCGACAGCAATGTAATGTAATAACAGCAAAGTGATAACACAACACCATCATACTGTATAGTAGACCAGTGGTTCTCAAACCTTTTTAGCTAAGGTCACCCCTATATAACGTTTTTCATCCACGGCACCCCTGAATTATTATTGTTACTTTATGCCATATTACGGTAGGTAAATATGTAAATAATAGAGAGAGAGAGAGAGAGAGAGAGAGAGAGAGAGAGTGACACAGAGAACCTCAGAGGCATAGAGACAGCAGACCGTACCACCATGATGTCATCCTGCAGCTTGCGGCTGCGGATGGCCAGCTCCAGGTCAGCCACGCCCCCCAGGCGGTCGTCCAGGGTGGTGCTGCCGTCGTTCACCACGTTCTCCACTGGGAAATCGTTAGCTGTCGCCCAGCGCTCATAGTGCTTATACCTGCAACAATAAAACCACATCATAGTCACTGTCGCCCAGCGCTCATAGTGCTTATACCTGCAACAATAAAACCACATCATAGTCACTGTCGCCCAGCGCTCATAGTGCTTATACCTGCAACAATAAAACCACATCATAGTCACTGTCGCCCAGCGCTCATAGTGCTTATACCTGCAACAATAAAACCACATCATAGTCACTGTCGCCCAGCGCTCATAGTGCTTATACCTGCAACAATAAAACCACATCATAGTCACTGTCGCCCAGCGCTCATAGTGCTTATACCTGCAACAATAAAACCACATCATAGACACTGTCGCCCAGCGCTGATAGTGCTTATACCTGCAACAATAAAACCACATCATAGACACTGTCGCCCAGCGCTCATAGTGCTTATACCTGCAACAATAAAACCACATCATAGACACTGTCGCCCAGCGCTGATAGTGCTTATACCTGCAACAATAAAACCACATCATAGACACTGTCGCCCAGCGCTCATAGTGCTTATACCTGCAACAATAAAACCACATCATAGTCACTGTCGCCCAGCGACATATTTTTTATTTATATGGATTAGGCCACGGACCCCCATTTGTATCTCTGGGACCCCAATCTACACTGAAAATGAAATCAAATTGTACAAATGGAACCAAAATGGTCCTGTAACATTTGGTTCCATTTATACACTTTTACAGACCAAAGGCCGAGGTGCCTTTGAGCAAGACACAACACACCGCCAAGATGCTGCCTGATCCTGTGGTTGGGGTCAAACCCCCACGTGGAGGGGAGCAGAGAACAGAGAATATGCAAAGGAAGGCTCTTCCACCATCAGTGACAGCTGAATATCGCCTATCTATTCTCCACATTTAAAAATGGTATGTTTTTTGATCAATGCCCTACTTCACCATACAAGAGCGTCAACCAAAAGTAGTGAAAATTGCAAGCTCACAATGTGAGCTTGTAGATCGGCAATTTTCACTATTTCTGAAAAGTTTTGTTCCATTTCCTGAAAAGGAACGGTTTTGGACATGAGATTTACACCCAACAGCGATGAGATTGTTTATAAATAATTATAATGTTAGATTAATGAGCAGTTCTACTCACTTGTCTGCATTCGTGACCAGATAGACATCAGTGAACAGCTGACGCCTGGAGAGAAATGTGAGATGCGTACAGTACAGTATTTATGTATTTGTTACGATCCCCATTAGCTGTGGCCTAAAGCACAGCTAGTCTTCCTGGGGTCCACATATAAAACAATGCATAAAACACATTTGAAAAAGAAAACAAGAAAATACATTTTACATTATTTATATAGTCCATATACCGGTATACTAAATAATAATTTCATGAAGACAAATACAAATGCATTAAACAATCTAGTGAATGAAATCCACATAGTGAGAAAAGTTACAGCTAACACAAAAACCTGAAACTGCTTGACATCCTATAAATATATTCCCAGGTATTTGTATCAATTTGGTCATTAGCAAGTGGCAAGGAATTCCATGTTTTCCTTGCTCTGTACTCTACTGTGCTCAGACTTCAAGAAATTAGTGTTTGCCTTTATACAAAGTGAAAACCGGTCTTGTGTTGCCTGTCTGGTGGCATAATCTGTACATGACTCTAAATTGTGTTTCAGATGACTGTACCCAAATGATTGAGTTTTGGATTGTAAAACCTTCCATGTTGAAAGTAGCAGTGCATTTTGTCTTCAACTTTTAGCCTTTCTAAATGGAAGTGCATAGTGTTGATGTTAGTTCTATATTGGAATTCAGTAGAATTGAACCTTTGCAACAGGACAGATTAGAATTGGGCAAAAATCCCACCAAAATGTAATATGCTATAAATGAAGCACCTTTCAAACAAATGAAAATAAATGGCTTAGTAGTACAACAATCTGTACTCGCCACTTGAACGTACGTACGTATTGACAGTTTCCCACCAAAAGTCCAGTATTTTCTTTCCTCCTACCCCAGGCAGGAGGGCCTTAGGGACCCCAGTCAGGTGGCTGTACAGGCCTGTGTCATCATTCTGTGAGATGAGAGTGGTGTGAGTGACTTCACCAAGTTCACCAATGGGTATTACATGTAGGCCTAAATCAAACAAATAATCAATAATGGTAGGCCACTAGAATTGAGGGACCACTAATCCATGTGTGTCAGTGTATCTATGAATGTCAGAATAAAATAAATCTATGACTTATTGATCCAAGGTTAAGGGACACTAGCTCCTCAGAGATCCACATACAAGTTTTAATGTTTGTTTCAAATGACTTTTGATTATCCTATTATAGGGAATATAGGCTAACCATGGCAAAGTAATTATGGTTAGGTTATGCTTTACAATGGCCCTATTCTAAATGTACATTGTAAACCCGCCTTCCCCTTCCTGTTTCAACTGCGCGCTTCTAAACTTATAATTCAGTATAAATTGCATCTCAGTTTATGCACAAAATTGTAGGCTACTCCATTGAGTCTGAGCAGCTGAAGTTAGCAGCCTACAGCTACACGTATACGCGCGTGCGCGCACACACACGCACACACACACACACAAAGTACTATATAATATGTGAGCTTTGCACCCAACCTAACTAACCTAGTTACCTACGGACGGTACCTCTCTGCCTCCACCACCGGAGAAACTTACCTTTATTTGGGCTTCCAAAACGGTGCCGTGGCCGGCCACCACTAATATACAGATCATTGACAGCACCTGAGAGTTGGTTAGTGTGTGACGTGAGTATTTGTATCTTCTGACTGTAGTACACGAAATACGGAATGAAAAGGCTTCAATCTCGCCCCGAGTGACGTCAAGAAAGCCAGTGCCCCCTTTTCTTAAAGGAGCAGTGTCACCTGATAATGGATGATGTTATTATAATAATGTAACACTGTCATCATGACCCAGGCTGTTTCGCTCATTTTTTATTGTTATTAATTGTATAAAGACATACATACTGGTTACATACAATGCAATGCTTAGAAACTACCTACTCAATCAATTGGTTGGTTAGGTTATAGTTAGTTACATTGTTGCAATGCAATTGTACATTGTCTCCAGTGAGTTTAATGGAAAGAAATACAAAGCAAAATTGTTAACCATTGATGATTGTATTATATCATCTGCTCAATCTGACGAAAAGTCAGAGAAACAAATATTTTGGAGACTTCAACATGAGAGAGAGTGCGTTTGTTAATAATAAAAAAAATACAGAATTGAAATGTTTAAGAAAAATATAAACAAATAAAATACAAATGACACTGACATGACATGTTTTCAATATGTTAAGAGCTTATTAAATGTTGATGGAACAATCACTTCCACACAATGTTTGTTGAAGGAGGCATTCAGAAAGGGCTTCTCAAGTTTGACATTGCCTCAATCTTTTTTCAACAGACCATGAACAGTCTTCATAACACATAAAAAGATCTAACAGTATTTGAATACTTGCAAATATTTCAGAGCAAAGTAGCTGAATGAGAAGAGAATATAAATTTGCTGAACTTACTATTCAATGAATATTCAAAGACCTGCGCTGTATCATGCACAATCGATTACATAGGTGACCTGCTGTACCAAATCAGTCCGATGTCACTGAGTTATGAAAAGAGATGTTCAGCTTCTGAATGACCAACATTAGTTCTAACCTCAAAATAATCACACAAATTGGGCAACTCAAATATCGACCGTTACCAAAATGGCCTCAAAGTGTAACAATTATAATTGGTCTGGACTTGGCGTTTAACCACGACACAACAGTGTTAAAGTTTCACAGTATACGACTCCCTCTGTGTTACTGGCTGCCAAAATATTCATGTTCAACATGATTTCCATTTTCTTCTGAATGAATTCTAGTGATTGTCTTTATAAGGCAGGCATACAAGCCTATTCACAAGTCTCCAACCTACGTGAACGGGGCAACAATATTTACAAATCCTAAAATCCTCCTTTTGATTGTAATCCAATAAAAGCCAACAACAGACCAAACATCAAGATGTTATATTCACATTTAACTCAACATGAGTATGAGTGACATCTGACTGATTTGAAGAGAGCAGGTCACATTCAAGTACTATTTTGGCTTGACGTTATCTTCGGTGTGGTCATCACTTGACTTCTTCTCACTGAGGGTCTGTGGTGGACGAGCCCACGATGCCATGTTGTCTCAGCAGGTTCCTCAGGATCTGGTTCTTAGAATTCCAGTCTTCCACCTGAGCAACAATTTACAATTTAGCAGCGGCACTGTTCACTGTACTGGCAAGATATTTGTTCATAAAGGCCCTTTTCCAGTTGACAAAAAACCCACGAACACACACTAACATCTGCCTTTTTTACTTAATTGGGAAATGTTACACTCAAGCATTCATTTTAGGGACAAATTATTCTGCAGTAGACACAGATATGTATTGTCTCCACCTCTGATCGGCAGTTATGAAACATGTAGACTCGCTAACTTTCGAACAAAGAGCGCCGTCTTCTTAAATAAGTGTGGACTAGGCATACACACAACAAAGGTGACGTGGATGTTTTGTACACACCTATTTAGCAGAAGAACGTATCGGCAGAAAACGCTTCTGCAACCAATGTGAATTCTACGTAACGACCAATCCACCCAGAGATGTTCTAAACATCTTACTCTACCTCCTGCCTCAGTAATTGGTTGTCAATCCTGAGACGATCCAGGGTGCTGATGTCCTCTCCCAGTTTCAGGCTGCTTTGCCGTAGTTCCTTGATGTAGTCGCATGCCTTGGACAGGATCCCTCCTTTACTCTGAAACCAGACACAAGATGAGGCATGTTAAGTTTTAGATTTTGTAAAATTCAAGAGCCTTTATGTGCCTTTAGTCTCTGCTGTCTACGGAGTGAAATAATACACTCTGATGTACATTTGACATCCTACTAACATTCAATTTAACTTTGTACTGATCATATTCTCTTCCATTTAGCTCACATTCATATTCATGTATTTGACAAAGAAAAAGGGGTTTCAGTCGCTTTAACTCACACTCACTTGGCCCGTCTTGGTGTAGTCCACATTACAATCTGGAATGACCTTGGAGAGCTGCACAATCCAGTTGTTGATCTTGTCTCTGCGCCGGCGCTCAACTTCAGGAAATAAATCACAAATTCTGTTATCTGGTGGATTCTTGACCTCTAAAATTCACAGGTCTGGTAGTATTTCCTGATAAAGCATATCTGAATATGAAAATATTAGTGTATGAACTATGAACACACACCTTCGTTATGTTGGGCTCTCCTTTTCTCATCTCTTGAAGCCCGAGGAGTGTCCTGTTTTCTACAAACCAATCAGTACAACATATTAGCTTTTTAGATATCACAGACTCTAGTGTGACTTCAGAGTGACTTATAAAGTACAAGGTTGGAGTAAGAGCAAGAGACTTCTAGTCAACCAATAACAGGGTAAGTGGTCCAGGAATTAGAGTGCAAATAAAATGTATGTGCTTCAAAGTAATCAAGGTAGATCATATGAAGACATCAGGTTATCTAAAATAACCTGTAAACAACATACTGGTGGCTAACATTTATCTAATTAATTTAAGTGTCTAAATAGGGAACAAATACAGACACAAAGACAATACATAAGTGTTTGGAGAAGAGGTGGAATAAGATGAGTTTTCAGACTGTGACAGTCTGAAAACTGTTAAAGTTAAAGTAAAATTGTCTAGTTGACAAATGCTGTTCTAATTATTTACATTCAGCTACATTCAAACCGTAAAGGTTTAGACTAGATAATGCAATATACGAAATGTGCCATTACGCTATGTACGGCTGCGTGCGTGGTGCGATGGTCCTCTGATTGGCTCCTGTTAAAATGTCCTGTGGTGACATCATCACATATACCTGCCCTGTGGGAAAAAGGACTGTTAAATGTGCCTGTACAAGAATTCGATATATATATATATTATATAATACTCACATTATTGCTTAGCAAGGTAACCATGTCATAGTCCTGTTCTAGCAGTACTTTTCAATGTAAATCCCCCCCCCTTACATAGGATGACAATGGAAACAAACCTCCATGCTGTTTACATTTCTGACTAATAAAGTATTCAATCAATGAATCAATGAATCAATGAATCAATGAATCTCACGCACGCACGCACGCACGCACGCACGCACGCACGCACGCACGCACGCACGCACGCACGCACGCACGCACGCACGCACGCACGCACGCACGCACGCACACACACACACACACACACACACACACACACACACACACACACACACACACACACACACACACACACACACACACACACCTGTTGGAGTGCTCTGTCCCAGCAGCGTATCAGAGGCTTGTACGGTGGTAACCATGGTAGCGGTTGTGGCGTCTGCGATGGTGGCAGGGTAGTATGTGTACTGTGTCTCTGAGGCGTCTCCCTCTACTAAACCCTCTGACTGGGAGAACACAGCCTGAAATATAACACACAACAATTCAACTGTGTGTGTGTGTGTGTGTGTGTGTCCAGTGTGTCTGTATACCGGGTGTAGTGTCAACAGAGAGCCTGTGTGTAGATGTGTGACTGTCTGTAAAGACTCTGTGTCTGTACAAAGACCATGCACGACTCCAACTCGTTTCAATATTATTGAACTTTCTTACCGGATGCACATCTGGAAAATATACTTACTTACAATAAATCTCTGTAAGAAAATACCGGCACCCATGGAACTGTTCTTTAAAGCACTTTTATTTATATGTATAAAATACACAAATTGGCATGGTACACCGCAGAGAAGACAGCATTTGTATTTGTGTCTGTAGTGTATCTGTAGAGAGACAGTGCTCGTAGATGTAGTGTGTGTATTAGGGCATTAAGCAACTAGTAAATCCACTAGTCGACCTTGTTGGTACTAGTTGACTAGTTGATAAGAAAAGAAAAAATATATATATATTTTTTTATTTTTTTACCGATTTTGTAGGCCTCAAGATCAGGTAGATTATAGTTATAGTCACCATGTACACAGTTTTTCAATGTACAAATATTTATTTCCCAAAAAAAAGAAAAAGTTTATTGTTTTAATTTATTTTATTTTTTACATAATAGGTAGTTAAACAACTAGTCGACTAGTCGACTAGTAAACTAGGCAACTAGTCAACATGACTAGAAGTGAATGCCCTAGTGTGTATGTAAAGGCAGTGTGTGTCTGTAGAGACAGAGTGTATCTTATGTAAACACGTAATACAATGGGGCTGGGCCCTATCATACACCCAGTGCAACATGGTGCCACAGTGCCACTGCCAACTTAAACACAGCTCAAGTGTCATAGCTAGCTTTTTTTAGAGGTATATTGGAGAGAGAGACTAACCGGGGCCCAAACCACACTTCAAGACCAACGTTCAGGGCCATGGCCGCACAGATACGCACAAGTGCATTGGGTAATTAAAAATTATACAATGTGGGCACTGTGCGTGAAAATGACAAACGTGGAAACTAACATTCTTGTGGAGCGCTATTGCGCTGCTTTGCGCCGAATGCAAGATAATGCCCAGTGTGTCTGTCTGTGTCAGTAAAACCCTGTTCATGAATAGAATAGTTTTATTAACCATGTGAACTAGGAAGTTGACTTGGTATTTAGGTTACATGTAGGCTCAGTACACCAGTTAACAGCAAATTGACAGCTAAATTATACATGCATGCTATATAAAAACAAAACACATCATTGTTATAAAGTTAGAACCGGTTGTGTGTGTCATTTAGTCAGTATTTCGTGTATATTAATGATGGGGATATAAATATGAAAATGGTGTGACTATGTTAATGTAGTGAACTGTGAAATGGAGTTAAGAAAGAGTTGTCACCTGTGTGGCAGCAGCAGGAAACCCAGTAACCAGGCTGACTGCAGATCCTGCATCTGTTTGAGCCTCCAGCTGACCGTCTGACACCTGGATCACTCTGTAGGTCACCTGTCACATTTCACAATTTATTATATTTATTCGGCCTTTATTCAGAATAATTTACAAAATGCAAGATCAGAATAAGCAGCATCAAGGATGGACATCACATCTACCATCGGTCTAAATAACAGAACAACATAGCATCTCTCAACAAGTAAACAGTATAGCATAGAGTAGTACAGTATTATGTATCACAGTGAATTTTGATGAAGCATACTGCCTGAGGAAAGGTTTACACTAACCAGGAAAAAAATCAACATGACAAACATTTGTTTTTGATTATAACATTTTTCTTTTAAATTTGTGGGTCAATCAATCAGAAGAGGTTAAGTGTTTGGTTAAGGTTTAGGGTTAGAGAAGGAGGTGGCTCAACTGGCTCTGGCCTGGTGTGGAGAACACATTCCTGGGATGGGTTAGGTCTGTGATGTGATGACGTTCTTAGAGGGCAAAGAAAATGCCAGGAGATATAAATATAAACCTTTGCTCTAGCTTTTCTGTGGACAATGCTGTTATTCACTGAATAATTTGATCTCACTGCATTAGAATGTTGAGGGTGGGGACAGTGCAAATCCAAATAATCTAAAAGCCAAGGAGGAGCTACATTATCATGGTGAGTGTGGTTCATTCATGCCAGAACAGGCCAGCTCCATATATGGAAATCTAATCTAGGGGTGATCTGGATTTGGGCCCCGTCCGGGCTTTTGTGCTGTTCTGGACAACTGGCGATCCGACGGACTTGACACCGGGCACTGTACTCCCTGAGGTGGTGTGGAACGCGTGTGTCAAATTTGATGTGGATTACAGACGTACGTACATAGAGACTTGGTGCATTTATAGATAGATGAGTAATTGAGTATTCAACAAGTATTCTAAAATTCTGTAAGTACCAGTGTAATCATTGTCCTAGGAAAATAACACAACACTGTTTTGATAATAATGACATGAACACACAGCTCAGCAGTATCATATTGTAATCACATATTCTCTGAGTGATTCTCTGTGATTGTATTCTAGTTTATGATTGGTTGGACCTTCCCTGGTTCACTCTGTTAGATTCAGTCCCTGGTTGTTCCCTCCTGACATGACCTTGTTTCTGAATAGAAAATTAGCATTAGAAGCTACTGTAAGGAAAACACCTTTTCCCTAAATCCTACCTGCCCACCAGCTCCTTCTGTCTTGAAGAGATATTTGATAGGTTGGTCAGAGAAGGTGGTGGCAGACTGTATGGTGGCAATAGCAGCTGGAGCTTCTGCTGTGGCCACCGACCCTGAGAAAACAGATATGGACTTAGTCAAATTCCCATTATTACTAGGTTATGCGTTACACCATGTTTTCAATTATATAATTACAGCAAAACCATCCTAATTTTCAAAGCTAAAACTCAAAAAGGTTCAGTTTCACCAACCTTCCTCAATGGTAGTAATGGTCCCATCTGGGTCCGGGCTCTTCTGCTGACTGCATACAGAGATATAGTGGTGGATTATGATTAGCATTGATAACAAGTAAGACGTGTGAACGCGGGAAGCGAACACAGCTGTTGTGGCAGTCTGACACACATACACACACAGAGCTTTTTTCCCCCTCTTAATTTGTTTTTCTTTTTAATTCTTTTTAAATTTAATTTCTTTTTAAGGTTTTCTTTTGCGTGCGTGCGTGCAATGCACGTGCGTGCATGTGTGTGTGTGTGTGTGTGTGTTTTTGTGTGTGATACAGCTGCCTCAGGTGGCGGGCGGGTGGTGTTACAGCGTGACACACAGACAGACACACACACACACACAGACAGACATGATCTGCTGGGTCTCATAGTAAATAAATGCTCACTGCGTTCGCAATTATGCTGTTTCATTCAAGGTTTGATTATTCGATTTAATACTTTATTAACAGTTTGTAAATAGTACAGTGGTCTATACCCTAATAATGATGCTAAAAGGATAACACAAAAAGCCATATAAGGCAGTCCTGTGTATTCAATTCATCAAGACATTTTAAAGACATGCAATGGCAATTATGGCATTCTTTTCGATCCTATGCCACCAAAATGTGGAACGCCCTACCAACAGTAATTAAGACTCCCTTGAATCCCTTGACTCCTTCAAATCCGCTCTCAAAGGGCACCTACGGACGGCTGCAATTCGAAACTGGCCCCCGTAAAATCTGAATCCCCCCACCCACCCACCCCTTTTCCCCCTCACTGTATATGTTTCTTTTCCCTTTTTACCTCCTTTATGATGAATTCCCGTCTGTTCCTTGGCTTTATAGAAGTGTATATTTGTACGTCTCTAAATGTTTTGATGAATTGAACAAGGTGGACCTCTTGTAAACAAGTGTGGCAGCGGTGGCCGAACGGATTGCGGAGCGGTCTTGATACCGGAAGGTCGCCAGTTCGAATCAGCGGTCCGACACGTTAAAATTACCACCGCTGAAGTGCCCTTGAACAAGGCATTGAACCACTACGATGAAATGTTCTATGAGCAGGGCCTGGCTGGAAACAAGTTCTTGAGCTTAGCCCAGATACCCTGGGTAAATATAGTAATCATTTCATTAATGGTTTATTGGGTCGTCCACTCACAGTTAACAGTCTTTGTATTGAGTTGTGCTTGAATTGTACTGTAATTCTGCAAACTGTTAATAAATATTTCAATCAATCAAGAAATGGTATGCAATTAACGTACAGAAAACAAGGGGGGGGGGGGGGGGGGGGGGTGTCACTTGATAAGCTTAGAACAAGTTAGAAGACATTTCCAGTTACAAATTGTAGCAGGTATGCATTCCACCCCAAAATAATAGTTCCTAACCTCTTCATTTCCACCAACAGTCTTTAGATGAGGAGACCGCCTTCACTCACTCACTCTGGAGCCCAGACTATAGGAGAAAGTTCACAAGTTTGAAAAGAGAAACACGATCGAGTGAACAAACGTTTGTAACCAGCGCAAGAATACGACTTTATGTAGTCAATGCGTGCACTCCACAAGCTACTAGTTGAGTTGAACCGTGCTTGTTCCATTGTAATGCACGGTAAATGCTACAGTGCTACTGGATCCATTCCTACACAATGCTACTCGGCCCCAGCGGTTTTATGCAGATGTTCGACCAGACCACAAAGCACTTTTCCTTAGCCGTGGTTTATGAGGCTTATGGAGTATGTATTTGCCCCAGCTGGCGGATATGATGTAAAACGACATTTAATAAGTTATATTTATCTTACAAGGTTGGATTGTTAATATGTCATCATCTGGACAAAGATGTACTTACGACGCAGTGGAGTGGTCCCTCCCCCGGTATTTGTCAACAGAGTTGGATGGGTCACCGTCTGATCTGCGCAAGCGCGACGGTGTTACGTTGAAATGAGTGTCCTATGGAACTCTGTCGCCACAGAGACGTTGCAGATTTGCATTTCGACCAAAGAGTTATGATTTCAACTCACATGGATCATGGATGGTCCTGGACATGGTTTCAGTCTTTCAGACGTTTGTGGTCATTTCTTGGAGTTTGACTCAGTGCTGTGCATGAGTTAAAAAAAAAGAAAAAAGCTATTCTCGCCAATCGCCATGAAGTTACATTATGTATGCTAGTGATGCTACTACTCCAAACGTCCAAAGTAAAACAGTGTGGTCCCGAAATCACATATAATCTGATAACCTTTAGCTTTTTCTGGTTTTATTGACCTGTACCCTTGAGCTGCACACATTGTACAATCGGTTAATAATTATTTTTAATCAATCAATCAATCAATAACCTGTAGGCCTAACGCCTAATATAAGTGTCGATGTCGATCTGAGGTAAAGGAATCAAAGCTTCGATCCAGGGTCAGTTTATTACTCACCAAAGATAATAGTCACCTTTGAGGGAAAGGAAGAATCTGACCCTGAGACTATGCGTCTGTCGAAACCTAGGTGTTTGTAAAGACGATTTTAAACTAGTTATGGTAACAACTGATGAGGTACTTAAGAAACTGAGTGCCCTCCAACCCCACAAGGCCACTGGCCATGACAATATTCCCTCCAAATTTCTCAGAGACTCAGCCATCTCTATAGCTCCAATCATCACCCACATAGTAAACCTCTCCATCAAACAGGGACAGGTCCCCCAAGATTTCAAACTGGCCAAAGTAACCCCCCTGCACAAGAAAGGGAGTAAATTAGACCCCGGCAACTACCGCCCTATTTCTATTCTAAGCTCCATCTCGAAAGTGATGGAAAAAATAGTCTATGAACAGGTTGAAAAGTATCTTGCCACTAATAAATTAATGTACGAGTTCCAATCTGGCTTCAGAACATCCCACTCCACTGACACATGCCTTCTCTATTTGAGCGACCACATCAAACAAGAGGTGGATGCTGGCAAATACTGCGGCATGGTCATGCTGGACCTCCAAAAGGCTTTTGACACCGTGAACCACTCCATACTGGTTAACAAGCTAAAAGCAATTGGTTTCGATAGCACATCAGTGAGCTGGATGCAATCCTACCTGGAGGGGAGAGAACAGATGGTGGAAGTGAACGGAACACTGTCCCCCCCTCCCAGTGAGCTGTGGCGTTCCACAAGGAAGCATACTAGGGCCTCTACTGTTCCTAATATATGTAAACGACATGACTTCAGCTTGTGACTGCAACTTGTTCCTGTTCGCAGATGACTCGGCACTGCTGGTCTCGGACAGGAACAAACTGCAGGTTGAAAATGCCCTCAGCTCTGAACTCGGTAGAATCTGCACCTGGCTCGCTGATAACAAACTATCTTTACACCTGGGAAAAACTTAATCCATTCTCTTTGGATCTAATAGTAATCTCAGCAAGGCAAATGGCTTCTTGGTTAGAGTGGGTGACAATGTTATCACACGTAAAGATGAAATTACCTACCTAAGTTCCATCCTGGAGGCTAATCTTTCCGGTGATAAAATGGCCACCAACGTAATCAAAAAAGTCAACCAAAGAACAAGATTCCTTTACATGATCTCCTCACTGGTCAACAAAAACACCTTGAAGACCTTAACAGGAGCCCTCGTACAAGGCTTCTCTGACTATGCATGCACCTCCTGGTACCACAGCACCTCAAAGGCCCTTAAAACTAGGCTCCAGACTTCCCAAAACAAACTGGTCAGGCTCCTACTTGGCCTCACCCCCCGAACCCACCTCACCCCTGCCCACTTTGACAGACTGGAATGGCTTAGGGTCGACGACAGAGTACAGCATCTTGCAATGGGTCTGGTCCACAAGATTCGATACTCCACCAAGATACCCATGTACCTGTCTAGATACTTCCTTAATGTTAACGAAGTCCACACCCACAACACCAGAGGGAGTGCAACGAACCATGTACAACCCAGATTCGGCACAAACAAGGGACTAAATTATTTTCGCTCCTATGCCACCAAAATGTGGAACGCCCTACCAACAGTCATTAAGACATGCAAATCCCTTGACTCCTTCAAAACCGCTCTCAAAGGGCACCTACGGACGGCTGCAATTCGAAACTGGCCCCCGTAAAAATCTGAAACCACCACCCCCCCCCCTTTTCCCCCCCTCACTGTATATGTCTCTTTTCCCTTTTTACCTCTATGATGAATTCCTGTTCTGTTCTTTGACTATATAGAAGTGTCTATTTGTACGTCTCTAAATGTTTTGATGAATTGAACATGGTCGACCCTCTTGTAAACAAGTGTAATGCTTAATTGGGTCGTCCACTCACAGTTAACAGTCTTTGTATTGAGTTTGTGCTTGAAATGTACTGTAATTCTGCAAACTGTTAATACATATTTCAATCAATCAATCAATCAATCAATCAATCAATCAATCAATCAATCAATCAATCAATCAATCAATCAATGGTATTACCTTTACTGGGGAAACGACAACCGCCACCCTCAGCTATAGTACCATATAGATGCTTGCCATTCAAGCCTTGAAAAATAGCCTAATTTGCGAGAATTGCGAATGGTAGGCCTATAAAAGTGACCACATATGTGGTCACTTTTATAGGCCTGCCATACAAATTGGATGACAGCGAGTGACTGACGATGTCAGCTCGAAAGGAAAAGGAACGGGGATAGTTTTGTATTTCTATTATTTATCTAGAAAATAAAGTAACAACGTACGAGAGTTCTGGCGCTCTCTAGCGCACAACCAAAATAACTGCATACACACTGTGCACTGCAACTAGCCTACAACATGTTGTTTGCTTAAAACGTTAAAATAAGATATTTTCAATAGAAAATCTTTGAAGAGGTAATGAAGTAATTACAATTCCACTGAGCCAGTTCAGCGGTGGCCTGGTGCCACACAGAGTAGGACAACCGCAGGCAATTCAGAACCATGGACAACGCTGTTTATTGTGTCCAAAGGGTGCATGAACAGGTGCATGTTCAAAAGGTAGGTACTGAAATAACTGAACTCTACATTGCCTCCAATGAGTTGGTCGGTGTGAGCTTGCCACCATTGGTGTGTGAATGTGGGAAGTGGGGACGCTGGCATCGACTGTTCGCCACTTCACCTCCCAATGTATGAATGTAATGAATGAACCATTGTAAAGCGCTTTGAGCACTTGGAAAAGTGCTATAAAAATGCAATTCATTATGATGCCAAAATATGAAACATGAGATGACACCATAGCCGATCAGGTATTTATTAGAAGCTTGAATGATACAATGATACAATACAACGAGTATTGTATACTTGCAACTGCACATAGGCCTACAGTATAGGGTAATATAAAGGGGGTCCCTACATCCAAGACAAAAACAAAGCATTGCTTATACTTAACTTACTTAAGTTATGACCACATCTGGACATTATTAGGTGTAGGCTACTTACTTATATACATGTTGACTCCTTCTGAGCCATGTATGTGTTCTGGCTACCCAGAGAGAAGAACACATTCTATCTTGTTCTGTGACCATGGCTTTTACCTTACTGTCTTACGTCAATACATGCTATATATAAAGTAGGCCTATACAATGGATATAAAGTAGGCCTACAAAATCATATTATCAAACTCTGCCTGCAATGTTGCTTCTGCATGTATATAAAGCATCTTGAGAGAGATGAGTGATAAAACACATTTCATTCCCCAGTATAGGGTTGATCTGAAAAGATCTGAGAAATCTGTATAAGGAAGCTATATGTCAGTGCAATTGCTTTTGAAATGAACTCATATAGCCTGTAGCACTCATCCTCTGTATGGATAAAATCCATTATAATTCTGTTGTTGGTCAAACTCCAGTAAAGAGTTATAACCTTGTATATCTTGTATTGTATAATCCATCTTTGATACAATAAATAACAGTTACTTTTGTTAAAAGCTATCAAAGTGAAAGGCAATGAAAGTCACTGTAATTAGTACAGTATAATATGTTACAGAATACGTATACATTAATAGTAGACTATATGCTGTATATTATTTTCATTTTGAATAGAAAACTCAAAGACTAGTAGCAGCAGTGGTAATGTGTAGGATCTGTGATCAGCTTGGAATTCTGAGCCCTGTGATACTGGGTGGGCCTTTTTCTAATTGAAAAAATAAATAAAAAACCAAGGCATCTTTGAGGGCCCCTGTCAGTGTCAGAATTAATTTATTATAGCTGATTTCAGTAGTTACGTTAAATAATGGTTTTACATTTCGGAGTGTTCTCAAGTGTTGAGTTGAGTTGGAAATCCCAGGTCACTTATAAGTCCGAAATTAAGGATTTCTTCAACAAGGGTTCTATATATCCTTTCAAGTGAAGCTGTTTCAAGATAGAAGTTTATATATTGCGGTTATAAACAGCAGTCATATCTTCAGCAGTTATAGCTTCAGGAACAGTGAGGATCTTCCACAACAAAAGGAACACCCCGGCCCAGAGCAAGTTTGGAGCTTCATGCAACAGCAACCCTGTAGTAGAAATGCAGGGCTTGACACGTTCTGAGGATAAAGAAGTCTGTTAGTCTTTACTCTTTACAGAAAATAAATAAGTGAGGTGACACTGTCACTCAACTGAAGGGTTACCACTAATAAGTCTGACCCAATATAATGTAAGTGGTCCTCCACTTGTCTTACACTATATCCAGTGTAATGCACTATCCAGTGTAATGCAGTTGTGTGGCAGGTCACACACACACACACACACACACACACACACACACACACACACACACACACACACACACACACACAAAAGGAAATCCAAGACTTCAGTCACTCAACACGCACGCACGCACGCACGCACGCACGCACGCACGCACGCACGCACGCACGCACGCACGCACGCACGCACGCACGCACGCACACACACACACACACACACACACACACACACACACACACACAAAAGGAAATCCAAGACTCCAGTCAACAATGATCAAATCTAAGTAATGTCTTTATCTCTTTTAAGTAAAAAACAAAATTGGTAATAATATAGGGAAAAATACAATATAAGCATGATTCAATTCCATGAAATTTGATCATTTGTATACTAATCCATTTACTCAGTATTGAAAAATAGTAATGGAATATAGACAATTGAAAGTATTTAACCAAGCTTCAAGTTATCAGCCCATGTATTCATTGCACATTTACTTTCAACTACATTGCTACATTTTATTCAGTCATTATCATCCATTCTGATATTCCAAATCGATGCAGTTGAATTGTCACCTTGAAGATGCAGTAAGTGATATTCTTTTGTTGAAATATAAGTGTTTAAAAGCACTACATTTTGATAGCAGAGAGTGTTTGGTCAGTAACAGAGCTGCAGTGCATCACACTCATTCAGATAAAGTTCAAATAATTCAGACCCCTCAGCCCTCATGCTGTTTCCCAGGCTCCCTTCACTTCACACTATATCATGCCAAAATGTGTGCATGCCATAGTAGAGAATGCATGATTTACAGACTTAACAAGAGTTCCATCAAGATATTTTGTGTTCTGGGGCCCTCCGGTATAGTGCTGTTCTCATGACTTGAGTAGTCAATACGGATTGTGTCTGCATTGACATCTGATCCCACATTCTGAGGTGGCCTGGCTCTTCTTCTTTTTAGATATCAGTTATGTCCGGACATATATCTGGTATTTATTCTTGTGATCACCATGCTCTGACTTATGGTGCGTTACCCGTTCAAATCAACATTGTAAGAAAGGTGATGGGTCGCACACACCAAGACTGCATTTTAGTTTTTATTCTTTATAACATCGAATGACAGACGTTTCGGCTATCCAGCCTTCATCAGTGTGGAGAGTTTGTGAATGTCAGTCTCTTTTAAAGGAGTGGTGACAGTGTGCAGGTGCACATAATAAACGTTGATCACTTCACATCACGTGATTACAGACTGGGATTGATAGACATGTAATAAAGGCTCTGTCAACAATGCCATACATTTGACAAATACATCTCATAATATATATATATAAAGAGACTGACATTCACAAACTCTCCACACTGATGAAGGCTGGATAGCCGAAACGTCTGTCATTCGATGTTATAAAGAATACAAACTAAAATGCAGTCTTTTCTTGGTGTATGCGTAAATAAATCTGGCCACAATCTGGATGCTGCAAGCAATGCCAATTATTTGCCACATCCCCTGTTGAACAGCTTACAATTATCTGCTGGCACACAGGCACATGGTGAAGAAACATGAAAGAAAACTTGTCATGAAGTGATGTGTTGCTGATACTCATGTCTCATAACACTGTGGTCAGATGCCATTGTTCAAGCTAGAAACATCTACATGTGATTTTTTTGAAATTGCAGGGCTGAAGTGATTAATTTAACAAAGCACACTAACCTTTCCCTTTGTAGGTAATGGTGATGTTCTTGTTCCTTCTCATGCCCTTTCGCGTCAGTGTGCAGTTGTAACTCTTGGTTTGGTTTTGATACTGCACAGCATGACCCGGGATATAGTATTGACATGGATATAGTATTGACATGGTCCCTTTGGCCAACAAGGTGCCGTTGTCTGTCTTGAATTCACAGTCGAAGTTAGGAACATCTTTGCAGGGTGGATAAATGCATTCCAACCTTAAATAATCAAAATATTGGTTAATAATTCAAAGGTACAATATAATGTGTACCGATATGTACATATACATATTAAACTGTTATACTACTACTACTACTATGACTACTAACTAATACTACTTAGTAGTAGTAGTAGTAGTAGTAGTAGCAGCAGCAGCATATAGCATCAGAAATAGAGTAGCAGTAAAGGAAACCTGAGGCTTTTGTTGGTGGTGGTACAGGCCGTAAATATGCCAAAGTCCCCTTTCTTCTTCGAAGAGCAACCCCCTGAAAATAAATTGCACACTATTTTGTAATCCATATTCACAATTTACACAGGATACTTTATTAGTATTAGTATTAGTATTAGTGTTAGTAGTATTAGTGCACACTACAGAAACAGGAAAGAGGCTCCTGGCCTAATGGCTCCGCAAGGCTTGTTTACTTAGTTTATTATGAAACTCAAACTCCCACTGTAATTAATAATATGAAAATACTAACCTAATCAAATATCTAATCTTAAATGACCAGAGATTATACCTAAAAGAATATAATAACAAAAAACCAAAGAAACAGTAGCAACATAAAAGTCAGGAACAACAAGCATGTCCCTGCATGCAGGCAGTGTAATCCAATCCAGTCAGTGAGCAGATCTGATTAAGGTTGATTCAGCTTGGTTGATGAGTTTGTTTATGGAAGCAGCAGCTCAGAGAAAGCTGCTCTACTTCAAAGACACAAAATACTGGACTCTACCAAACATATCTGAACCCCAACAATCCACTGTCCCTAAGCTTATCAGTGAAACATTATATACATGATTCCGACATATTATTGTTGTTGGGCAGAAACCTTGTATCTCAATATATAGCTTAATAATAAAAAATAATAATAATGATTATTATTATTATTAATAATAATAATAATAATAATTGATGCCCTACATCGAATTTTCTAAACTCAAGTAAATAGCCAATCTACAAGTTCACAGTCACAATGCATCATAGCAAAGTACTTTCATTGGATTGAATAATACTACATTTGAAAAGTAATGATTTTTGGTTTCCACCCAACAGTACTTGTCTTCAAGAGCTGTGTTATAAGTTACCTTAACTTGTCTTACCCATGAGCACCCAAAGAAGAGCAGCTGATATGTACATACTCCAGAATACTTCTGCACATGTGTGTGATCTTCACACAGGAAAGAGACAAAGGAAAAAAAATGTTTGGCCACAAGTCATTTGAGCATAATCCTGTTGAAATGTAGTGAATCTCTTTTAAGCCTCATAGTGACATTCTGTGGTTAGTATGGCTATGAAATCACTTTGATGCCCATTAGGTACAGGGAGGGATAATGTTTCATGCACAGTCCATGCATGCAGTGCTGAAACCCTTCTTGTTTTTAGTCATTTCTTACTTAGTGGCCTTCATTTTCTTGGTCAAAAAACATTGATTTTGAATTCAGAAAATATGAATCAAGTTGATACAATGGTGCAGGAGATGACAAAGAGGACTCTTATATGTGAAGAAAGCAGTGGACATTATAGGGAGAGAACGTTTGTTGTTACTTCCAGTTATCATGGTCTCCAATAGCAATTTGTGAACAGTGCTTTTGTTAAACCAGAGGAAACAGTAGTACTCAGCTAGTGTCCTTTTGTTAAACCAGAGGAAACAGTAGTACTCAGCTAGTGTCCTTTTGTTAAACCAGAGGAAACAGTAGTACTCAGCTAGTGTCCTTTTGTTTCCTGTGTGAAACTACACTAAATGAGTGCAAATTCATACAGGAGTCTACGGTCAATCACCAAGACTTGTAGGACTATATTTGTTTATTTGAATGTAATCATTGTCAGGATCTCTGTGTTTGGTCACTTTATTTGAGTACTACTTTTAGCAGAAGACATAATACAACAAATATACAAATATACTGTTTTTATGTAAATTGAAACAGGACTCCACTGCAATTGATGCTTGGATATCAACTGAGTTTCCCTTCCATATAGGCTTTGATTACTTAGATTACTTAGATTTCTTACAGGGTCAGCTCTAGATTACCACAGGTGGTCTAGGCTTGTTTGTTGTGATTTAGGATGCCAATGGAGTCGCCCAGATGACTTGATTAGACTGTTGAGACTGAGGGTGTGGTCATGAGATGAGCTAATGTGGAACACTGTGAAGGAAGGTGTAATGTCGATGACGGCACCTTTGATCAGAGTTGTGTGTGTGCGTGCATGCGTTGCATGTGTGTCACAGGGAACTGAGGGAAGCGTTATTCAAACGGACAAATCCCAATGACTCTCCCTCCAATTATATTCTTCAACCATCACAGATCACAGAGGCATAAATCCAATAAGTTACATCATAACCCACACACACACACACACACACACACACACACACACACACACACACACACACACACACACACACACACACACACACACACACACACACACACACACACACACACACACACACACACACACACACACACACACACACACACACACACACACACACACACACACTTAAATGTCTCCCCAACATGCATAATAGTACCAACAAAAAGTGCAAAGCTCTAGAGGTGTTACCTCAGTCGACCTCTGTCTGAATGTGCTATGGATACAGTAACGAATAATAAAATAATAAAAACAAACAAAAAACATTTAAAAACAATAGTTCACAGAGAAAACATCATGCCATCATACAGTAGCCTACCAATAGTTCTCAGCGATAGCTTCTAACAACATAAAGGATTAGAACAGAAGACGATGCTGGCTGCAATCAACAGGTCTCATGCAAGATTTTTAAATTAACATAATGAATTTGAATGACTCACCAGATCAGCTCTTTTTTCCTTCTTTGTATATTTTTGTTTGTTTTTTAGTTTTTACTTTCGCCTCCAGACAAGCTCAGAAGAGAAATCTAGGAATCACTGCTATGAACTGGGCAGGGCGCAGGGAGAGAAGCCGCTGTGCTGGAAAGCGATGAGCTGAAATAGAGGGAGGGGGGCTTTAAAGTGCTACTGTACAGTGTGTGTGTGTGTGTGTGTGTGTGTGTGTGTGTGTGTGTGTGTGTGTGTGTGTGTGTGTGTGTGTGTGTGTGTGTGTGTGTGTGTGTGTGTGTGTGAGTGTGCGCGCGCGTGTGCGTGCGTGTGTGTGTGTGTGTGTGTGTGTGTGTGTGTGTGTGTGTGTGTGTGTGTGTGTGTGTGTGTGTGTGTGTGCGCGCGTGTGCGTGCGTGCATGTGACAGAGAGAGAGAGAGAGAGAGACAGAGAGAGAGAGAGAGAGAGAGGTAATCAAATTATGGCTTTTCCACTGTATACAGGAACAATTCTTGTAGTGAATTGTTCCACTCCTGTGAGCAACATGAGTGGAACATTATGGAACGGTCCATTGGGCTCCATTTGTACCCTCTCATTTACATGAAATAATATGCCTGTGAAAGGGAAGTCTGGAGCTCTCTGCTGGAACTGTTGCCCCCGAGACCTGGCTCCGGATAAGCGGTAGAAGTATTATCCATACAGCAAATGTGTTTTGCCATCAGCCACACACACACACACACACACACGGACGCACGCACGCATGTATGCACGCACGCACACACGCGTGCACGCACAGCGCACGCACACACAATTGTGTGTGCGTGGTCTCCAGGGTCTCCTGGTTTCTCCAGCTCTTTAATAAACAGATAATACACCATGCCATAGATTGTCTTAATAGGACCCTCAGAATTAACACAGAAGATTTTACTGTGTAGCCAAATGATTATTTCAGAGGCTTTTGAAGGATTACAAAAAAATAACAACAATTATATTACTTTTTTGTTGTTTGTTGTCAGTTGCAGTCTATTTTCCTGATAGTGAAATTGTCTTTTCTTTCATTTAGCTACTCTTCATCACGATCTGGAATTTTGAACATCTACAGTAGTTTGTTCTTTTGATATTATGGACCTCTTGCTCTTATAATGCGGCCATATCAGTTTTTCTTTATGCATGCACATATTATAATCATATTTCAAAATGTTCCATAAACTGAGCCTGTAGTTTCACCACACCTCTGTTATGATGGTGTGTTTATGCAACTCAGACGGATTTAAATGATGTATCCAATTCCTTAATTGGGAAACCAAATATCTCTGTCCTCATCTAATGCCGATGATGACGTGTATTCCCCATTAGCAGCTAATTAGTTATATTTGTAATGGAGACTGCGATCTGTTTTATCATGGGATATTGGTGAAGCCGGGCGTAATGTAGTGCAGATTCAGATGAGGATATTTATGAACAGCTGTAGCTTACTACCTCGTAAAGACAGACTCCGGCCTGTCTTAAGGGCTTTCAATGGTTTAAAGCTTAGACCAACCACAGGGAGTAAAGTTATTAATCATCTTTAATAGACCAAATCGTCATGACATCACCACAATTTATTTCCGGGTAGATAATGGCAACAGCTAGGCACAGCGTCACATTGGAGCAGTATTATTCATTAACCCTATATTTCTAGAAGAACAGGACACTTTTGATATTGTTACTGACGGTCACTGATTATTAGATTAGAAATACCCTATTTTGTTCTGGAGAACTGAACAACATTAAACACAGAGGCAGATTTGTAAAAGTCACAAGTGGGCATTTATTCAATCTTTCACACACAGTTGGTTCAGCATCAAACAAAATCAGGTCTTCTCAAACAAAAAAAAGTCTTCTCAAACGGGGTTATAGTCAATTTATCTCCTTTTCCTTTTCTGTCAGGTTTCAGGTGAGTATTTATTTCCCTTTCCTGAGTATTGTAGTGGCAGAAAAAGGGTTTCTATGCAGAAATGGGGCCAGAGACCTGAAACCTGACAAAGAACAATGGAAAGAGCATAGGTCACCTAAGCAGGACAGCATACATGGTGCTCCCACGCTATGGCTTGATTGATTGATTGAAATATTTATTAACAGTTTTACAGTACATTTCAAGCACAAACTCAATACAAAGACTGTTAACTGTGAGTGGACAACCCAATTAAGCATTACACTTGTTTACAAGAGGGTCCACCTTGTTCAATTCATCAAAACATTTAGAGACGTACAAATAGACACTTCTATATATAGTCAAAGAACAGAACAGGAATTCATCATAAGGGAGGTAAAATCACACCCGTGTGAAGTAAGTGGTGCAACTCCGTGTGGGGGTTCCAGACCCACAGGAACGCACCCAGGGTGCCGGCCCGATTCCGGCGAGCCGCCCCACGTCGGAAACGGTTGAGAAATGACAGAGTTACCGTGTGGGGGTCCCTCTACTATACCCTCCACTGTACTGTACTGTACTGTACTGTACTGTACTGTACTGTACTGTACTGTACTGTACTGTACTGTACTGTACTGTACTGTACTGTACTGTACTGTACTGTACTGACACACCCGAAATCACCATATATATACAGTTAACAAGTGCGTGTGTGTGTGTGTTTGTGTGTGTGTTAGGTTGCGCACAGGTGGTGAAAAACAACCATTCTGTTTTCGTGCTCATACCCAGACACCCAGACACCCAGCCAGCCACCCACCCACACACATAGTCACTTAAGGAAGTGGCTGCACCACTTAAAAAGGGAAAAGAAACATATACAGTGAGGGGAAAAAGGGGTGGGCGGTGGGGGGGGGAAATTCAGATTTTACGGAGGCCAGTTTCGAATTGCAGCCGTCCGTAGGTGCCCTTTGAGAGAGGTTTTGAAGGAGTCAAGGGATTCGCATGTCTTAATGACTGTTGGTAGGGCGTTCCACATTTTGGTGGCATAGGAGCGAAAATAATTTAGTCCCTTGTTTGTGCCGAATCTGGGTTGTACATGGTTCGTTGCACTTCCTCTGGTGTTATGGGTGTGGACTTCGTTAACATTAAGGAAGTATCTAGACAGGTACATGGGTATCTTGGTGGTGTATCGAATCTTGTGGACCAGACCCATTGCAAGATGCTGTACTCTGTCATCGACCCTAAGCCATTCCAGCCTGTCAAAGTGAGCAGGGGTTCGGGGGGTGAGGCCAAGCAGTTGGTTTGGGAAGTCTGGAGCCTAGTTTTAAGGGCCTTTGAGGTGCTGTGGTACCAGGAGGTGCATGCATAGTCAAAGAAACCTTGTACGAGGGCTCCTGTTAAGGTCTCCAAGGTGTTTTTGTTGACCAGTGAGGAGATCCTAAAGGAATCTTGTTCTTTGGTTGACTTTTTTGATTACGTTGGTGGCCATTTTATCACCGGAAAGATTAGCCTCCAGGATGGAACCTAGGTAGGTAATTTCATCTTTACGTGTGATAACATTGTCACCCACTCTCTGCTGAGATTACTATTAGATCCGAAGAGAATGGATTCAGTTTTTCCCAGGTGTAAAGATAGTTTGTTATCAGCGAGCCAGGTGCAGATTCTACCGAGTTCAGAGCTGAGGGCCTTTTCAACCTGCAGTTTGTTCCTGTCCGAGACTAGCAGTGCCGAGTCATCTGCGAACAGGAACAAGTTGCAGTCACAAGCTGATGTCATGTCGTTTACATATATTAGGAACAGTAAAGGCCCTAGTATGCTTCCTTGTGGAACGCCACAGCTCACTGGGAGGGGGGGGGGGGGGGGGGAACACCATCTGTTCTCTCCCCTCCAGGTAGGATTGCATCCAGCTCACTGATGTGCTATCGAAACCAATTGCTTTTAGCTTGTTAACCTGTATGGAGTGGTTCACGGTGTCAAAAGCCTTTTGGAGGTCCAGCATGACCATGCCGCAGTATTTGCCAGCATCCACCTCATGTTTGATGTGGTCGCTCAAATAGAGAAGGCATGTGTCAGTGGTTCAATGTTCTGAAGCCAGATTGGAACTCGTACATTAATTTATTTGTGGCAAGATACTTTTCAACCTGTTCATAGACTATTTTTTCCATCACTTTCGAGATGGAGCTTAGAAGGAACAAACAGTCCACTCACGGTAAGGTGTTTACCAGATCATCAGAGCACCAACCAGAACAAAGGGTGCATGGAAGTAAAAGAGAGGACATACAGTATATAGAACATCATGTAGCAGCAAGAACACTAATCGTTCCAGTAATCAGTCCCGCATTAATAAGACTAGAAGACAGTTTGGTAGAAAATAGAAGAAAGAGGAAGATTAGGATCAGCTAATCAAGGGGGGACAGGCAAACAGGAAGGGCTGTGATCGTGGGCATGATCACTGGAAGGGACATGAGAGAACACCTGACATGATGAAAATAGTCAAACAATGGGAAGATAGGCGGCCAAAATGTCGAGCTAACTTTGTCACGTAGAATAAGAGTATAAAATGAGGAGGGTCTGGAGGACCAAGTGTGCGTCTATCACAGATCGTGTGGATACTCTGTCCGATTGTGCTACGCATCTTGCTGATTAAACGCTACTAAGCTGATCTAGGTTCCTGCCTGATTATTTCACCTGTGTATTATCATCCCTGAACTTCCACAAGCTGAGCTTGCAACCACAGTAGCTTTCCCCGTTTTGCCCCTCTAGGTTCAGGTGAGTATCTCTATCCCTTTTTCCTCCAGGTTACAGGTAAGTGATTTCCATTTGCATGCATTTCCAGGTACGTTTGGCCCGGAGGTAGGTTGCCTATAATGGAAACATACTATTAGTATCTCATTACGATATGTAAGTGAGGGAAATGTGTGGGGATGTCTCTTACCGCCTTTCAGCACCCTTGTTTCCCTTGCGGAGAGCCAGTGGAGAATGAGCCAGAGCGTCAGCCAACACACACTTAAACTGTCTGCCACACAGCGCAGCAAAATCAAGTTGGTCGAGCAGGTAAGTATAGGTAGGTAGCGGCTAAGCGGCCCTCGATGACGTGGCCGAGCCGGCGAGTGGTCTTCTGTGCTGCGCACTGTCCTCTGTCTCTGCAGCTCCCGGGGTGGCGCTGACCTGGCCTGATGCCTACAGACACCCCACAATATCCACAGGTTAACAATCTAGACATAGCTAATATTCTGGACACTTTCTTTTACTGTATATTGTGCAGATAGCCATAGACATTCATCCTGGAAATACCTCTCTACGTTTAAACATTCTGATCTGGTCTAAAATGTAGAGGGAACAGTTAACCTTAACCTCATGCTCAGTGCTTCAACCACAAACACCCTTGTATCTAGGAGAGTGTAGGGAAGGCTTGAACCCTGCTGGGATGCAACATCTCCATCCGGCTTCTCTTTAAGAACCCTACCAGCAGAAAGCGTCATGCAGTATTTATACACTTCTTGTAAATGTCACTCCACACCAAATAAGGTATCTGCAGGTAGCTGAGAAATCAAGCCCAATTTACACATTCCATCCTGATCATATATTTTCTCAGCCAAATAACATGTTACAGTTAACTCAGAAAGCATATGCTCAGTCTTCACAAATTGTAACAAGTCACTTGCAGGAAAAATGTCTAAATGTGTACTTAGGTCACATCCTGTCTCATGCTGCCACAGGATGAAGAAAGTGTTTTAGCACCAGCACATAAATCCTATCAGGGCACAATATCCGTTGCTAAATGGATATTTCAGCAGAGAATCTCTCTGTCTCCTTTGGTGATGCTTGTCTCCCCCAGAGTGACAGGATGTGGCACGGACCAAACCCATGAACATTCACTCTGTCACCACATTGAAACCCCAATAATGGTTCATGTTACCAATTTACCATGCATGTTACATGTAGCCTACTGTAGGCCTATGCAACGCTCTCTCACACACACACACACACACACCGCACGCACACACACACACACACACACACACACACACACCCCCCTCCCAGTGAGCTGTGGCGTTCCACAAGGAAGCATACTAGGGCCTCTACTGTTCCTAATATATGTTAACGACATGACTTCAGCTTGTGACTGCAACTTGTTCCTGTTCGCAGATGACTCGGCACTGCTGGTCTCGGACAGGGACAAACTGCAGGTTGAAAATGCCCTCAGCTCTGAACTCGGTAGAATCTGCACCTGGCTCGCTGATAACAAACTATCTTTACACCTGGGAAAAACTGAATCCATTCTCTTTGGATCTAATAGTAATCTCAGCAAGGCAAATGGCTTCTTGGTTAGAGTGGGTGACAATGTTATCACACGTGAAGATGAAATTACCTACCTAGGTTCCATCCTGGAGGCTAATCTTTCCGGTGATAAAATGGCCACCAACGTAATCAAAAAAGTCAACCAAAGAACAAGATTCCTTTACAGGATCTCCTCACTGGTCGACAAAAACACCTTGAAGACCTTAACAGGAGCCCTTGTACAAGGCTTCTTTGACTATGCATGCACCTCCTGGTACCACAGCACCTCAAAGGCCCTTAAAACTAGGCTCCAGACCTCCCAAAACAAACTGGTCAGGCTCCTACTTGGCCTCACCCCCCGAACCCACCTCACCCCTGCCCACTTTGACAGACTGGCATGGCTTAGGGTCGGCGACAGAGAACAGCATCTTGCAATGGGTCTGGTCCACAAGATTCGATACTCCACCAAGATACCCATGTACCTGTGTAGATACTTCCTTAATGTTAACGAAGTCCACACCCACAACACCAGAGGGAGTGCAACGAATCATGTTCAACCCAGATTCGGCACAAACAAGGGACTAAATTATTTTCGCTCCTATGCCACCAAAATGTGGAACGCCCTACCAACAGTCATTAAGACATGCGAATCCCTTGACTCCTTCAAAACCGCTCTCAAAGGGCACCTACGGATGGCTGCAATTCGAAACTGGCCCCCGTAAAATCTGAATCCCCCCCCCACCGCCCCCCCCCTTTTTTCCCTCACTGTATATGTTTCTTTTCCCTTTTTACCTCCTTTATGATGAATTCCTGTACTGTTCTTTGTCTATATAGAAGTGTCTATTTGTACGTCTCTAAATGTTTTGATGATTTGAACATGGTGGACCCTGTTGTAAACAAGTGTAATGCTTAATTGGGTCGTCCACTCACAGTTAACAGCCTTTGTATTGAGTTTGTGCTTGAAATGTACTGTAATTCTGCAAACTGTTAATACAATTTTCAATCAATCAATCAAACACACACACACGCACAGTGTTTAACCTGTTGCAAGACAATGAACAATGATCACAATTGTAATGTTCCACAGTTTTGCTCAAATTTTATGTAAAAGTAGAGAATAATAATACATACATTACACATAAGCTAGAAGATATTCATAACATATGCAATTCAAAGTGATTTACATGAGGAAAAGTAAAGACATAAAAGAGATTTTAAAACATAAAATACAGATTTAACTTATTGTTACAGTCCCCCTTATTATATTTGTAATAAAGCGTTACAGGAACAAATCATGAAAGCTGAGTAAAAATGGAGATACCGGTACTTGAATCCTAATATTTCTGCATCCTGTTTGATCCCACATCATGCTTCATTTGTTATTTTATGATCTGATTCTTCCTTTGAATAAGTTGTAGGCCTATAGGTTTAAGGAGTATGCCATTCTGTGTTGGTGTAATTTTCAACTTAATTATTTTTCAAGTTTTACTTCATTCAGCACAGTGGTACACCAGTCAACAATAACAATAACATAACAATAACTAGACACAAAATTTCAAGAAATTTCACTGGGTGCCTTAAGCCACGGACCACCATTTGATGCTAACATGCTAATGCTAACGTGCTAGCATGCTATCATGCTAACATACTTTTTGATTGATTGATTGAAATATTTATTAACAGTTTGCAGAATTACAGTACATTTCAAGCCCAAACTCAATACAAAGGCTGTTAACTGTGAGTGGACGACCCAATTAAGCATTACACTTGTTTACAAGAGGGTCCACCATGTTCAATTCATCAAAACATTTAGAGACGTACAAATAGACACTTCTATAGACAAAGAACAGAACAGGAATTCATCATAAATACTAATGCTAACATGCTAGCATGCTATATGCATTATGACATTATGACATTATGACATTATATATGCATTATGACATAATGACATTATGACATTATATATGCATTATGACATTATGACATTATGACATTATATAATGCATTATGACATTATGACATTATGACATGTCAGTGACACAAACACACCATAGGGGAAATGAGAGAAACTGCATTAAAGTCCACCTGGTTACACCTATATAATAGTCGACTGATGATTGACTGATTTTCACATTAACTCGCAAATAAATAAATAAAAAATCACACCCGTAATTTACATTATATATGGATTGTGCAAATGTGTGGGATGTGACATGTTGATATAGGAGCTTCATATGGTGTATTATGTCAACAGTAATCTATGAATCTGGATGTGGAATATAGGAGCTAAATAGGATGCATTGTGATCTATATGAAATGAACATGAATATGTCAATATATGAGAGCTATGCTCTATAATCTATATGATGCATATGTACATATGCATATGGACCTGAATGTGGCATTATGTTGCATAGCCTATATGTCTCATAATGCACATAATATGAATAGATACGTTTCATATAAGTCCTTTCACAATGCTTTGAAAAGCAACCCATTGTGAACTTGTAGATTAGTTAATTTGACCATTTAGGGTCACAGGGAGGCACTAATGTATATTTTGCCTCTCGATCTGAAAGGTTTGGAACCCCTGTAGGACACATGTAGGCCTATAGTGCACTATGAGTATGAACCATGGCTTTTCACAGTAGTGCACAGTAGCGCACAGTAGTGCACGACGAGCCATGGCTCTTTAGGCCCCGACTCGCTACTCTGCAGTCTTCAGCCAAGAGGGACCAGTACCACAAGTCATCATGACCATCAAGTGGCCAGGAGACCTTATTACGTGAATGAGAGCAACAGACTACTACCAGGAGAGGGCGCCACAGGATGTAATTGGAAACTACAGCCTAGACTAGAGGTATATATATATATATATATATATATATATACATGTTTAAAAATGTATGTACATAAATGTACTGTATGTATAGAAATGCTGAGCAGGCCCAGCTGACCCTGATCATGGAGCAAGATGCCAAGCGGAAAATACCTGAAAGAGGGTTCATTATTGAGGCATATTTGCAGGAGCTTCAGGCTAGGAACAGTGAACAGTGACATCTGCATGTTGGTCTATGGGAAAGACATAGATCAAACTCTTCTTGGTGTTTGAGAATGGAATTAGTGCTGATGTTTTGACAGCATATTTTGATTCAGTTTTAGTCATAGTCTTTTGAATACAATTCCATTTAGTTGTAGTCGTGTTTTAGTCATCTGAAATGTTTTACCTTTAGTCCTTTAATTGACTAAATATAATTTGAGTAAATTTTAGTCAAAAAATTTGTCAGTTTTAGTTGCCCTAAATATGATGACATAAGAGAAGTATTTGTTAACAAGATATCTTCTATCTATATTCTGTGGGGATTTCCTTGAGTTAGATGATCATGACAAAATTTAGATATGTTTTGTTAAAGGAGATTTTGATGTGGCAGATTTCATTTGTCAAGCTTGGGAGAGAAGATAGAATATACTCTTTATAACTCTGGGCTCAGTGGGCTGTAATTCAATGTATTATGAATATAATGTAAACATGCATGCTGTAAATGTAAATGTGAAATGGTGTCTTATAAACCCATGAGGGTTGGGCACTTTGTGTGCAGAACATGGAAATATACATAATCAATCAAAAATCTACAGTTGATTTAGTCGACTAGAATGTATTTTGGCGGACTTGATGGCGTTTTAATTGTTGATTTTAGACTTGGTTGTATGCTGAAAATAGCAGATCTACAAGCTCACAATGCAACACGTTGTAAGCTTGTCGATGTAGAAGTAAAAGTATTGGAAATTGATAAAAGTAAAATTATTGTGTGGAATCTTTCCTTCACAGGTCCGTGGATTATAACCTTATTTTCCTTAATATAGCATGAAATGAGTCTCGATTCCAAAGCAAAGTCCTTCTTTATTCAATCAAGAGGCATCTCCCATAGTTACATCAAGTTACAAGCAGCAAGTCATCTTTCCATACAGCATTCTGAGGCCTTCGATCTCCAAAGACCCCAACTGTGACAGGCACTGTAGTAATAAAATGCAAAGACAAACTGTTAACCTCCTATCATAAATATTGGCTCTGATCAACCAGGAAGCCCCAGGTGGTCTTCCTGAGTGAACCAATAGCCTAGGTATTTTTACAGCTGCCGTAAGCCAAGGCCTGGTCGCTGACCCTACCTACAGATAGCCTTTAGACCTTTAGTTCTAGTGGGTCACTTTGGTGAGACACTGGAGTGAGATCAGGGATAAATACAGAGTTAAAGTTGTACAATTATGACTAACCATGTAATTATGAATATGTTATGATTCATAATACACCACAATTGGAAATTGGAATATTACTTCAATAAATAATACATACTTCAAAATTGTACTTAAGTACATACCTTTATTTAATCAGGGAAGACCATTGAGAGCATGCTCTCTTTTGCAAGGACTCCCTGAGTACAACATGATCACAAGCACAATGTAGTTACTGTCCAACACCGAGAACAGCCCATCAACAAAAGAGAGGGATTTTATAGGGTTGCAGTGCATAGAGCTCTCATTACGAGAAACGCACCTTTGAGTGTTAAGTGTTGCAAAAACCACCACATGAGTGATGAGTCATCCTCAGGGTAACAGGTACTTATAACTGCCAAGGGTGCTAAACCTGAACTTTAGCACCCAACTGAAAACTCAGGTTTCCAATGGGACCTTGTCAGGAAGGGGGCGGGCTAAATACCTGAATGATTCAAAGTTAGACAACATTTTGGCGAGGCATAACCATTTTCCAAGTGGTCCCTTGAGCTTTCACCTCAATATTTGTGAATGGGAAATGGGTTACAAACTTACATGGATACCTACAAGCCTCCCATGTACAGACATGCCACAATTATGCAAATCTCATGTAGTTTTGAGAAATAACTATGTAGTTTTTTGCATGCAGTACAAATATGTAATTTCCGCCTATTATAAAAATGAGACAGTGCACTTTACTGTATTTATAGCTGTATTAGACCTATAGAGACCACTGTACTGCATCTATAGACCACTGTAGTGCATCTGTAGACAACTGTAGTGCATCTGTAGACCTCTGTCGTGATCTGTAGACCACAGTGTTGCATTTGTAGACCACTGTACTACATCTATATAGACCACCATAGTGCATCTGTAGACAACTGTAGTGCATCTGTAAACACTGTTGTGATTTGTAGACCACTTTAGTGCATCTGTAGACCACTGTAGTGCATCTTCTACCGAGCCTTCCCGGTTTCTTAGTTTTAACCTATACAGCACTTGAGTTGATTTGAGATACAGTACAGTGGTTTATAAATACAGTACAGTGGTCTCTAGATGCAGTACAGTGGTCTCATGCAGCTATAGATGCAGTACAGTGGTCTCATACAGTAACAGTACAGTTGTCTGGGTGGTGGCCATTTTTGTATGTATTTAGCCCACTCCCCAACACGGTAGCATGACAAGGTTGGTCCCATTGGAAACCTGAAGTTGACTAGAATTAAATGGTATCTATTTTTGTGCTACCTCTCGTCGGTGTTCGAGCCAGCAAGCCTACAGGTCTCATAGTCTCACAAAACATTGAAAGAAACACTTTGGACCACTTTTTTTCTTGGGATCATCAAAATCTTTATATTAGGATGGATGCCAAAAATCCCAAATAGAAAAAATAAATAATGTGGACCCCTCCTAGGGCCTCAATCTCAACTATATGAATTTTGAGCATAAGGGTAAAGAGTAAAGACACCACAGATGCTCTGATTTGGAGTTAATTGAGGGGTGCTAGCCCCTCCTATGCCCAGCTTTGTGTGTGTGTACCCCATAACGATGATTTGATTGACTGAGCGATAATATATTAAAGTCTAACTCATGTTGATTAGGTGATGTAATGGTGATGTAAAACAAACGGTGCCAACACAAACATTAAACACCATTAACAATAAAGAGACAATATGACGTAATGAGGCACATTATGACGTAAATTTTCCCTTCATTGTCAATGGCGTTTACAAAACAAAATTGAACTAAAGACAAACAATAAACCTGTGTATAGGAGGGTCAGAAAAGTGAGGATGCCAAATGTGATTGGCCGGAAACCGGAATGACAGAAATGTGAGGAAAAAGAATTAGGACAGAAAAGTGAGGACACCAAAAGTGCCAGAATGTGATGATGTACGATGATCACTTTTTTTTTATATATAATATTTTACGTGGAATGACTATAAAGATTGCTGAAAAGAATGAGACATTTGCAATGGCAAAGTTGATTTGAAGTAAAGATGAAAATATGGGTAAAATGCAAAGAAATTGTGAGTTTTGTACAAAAATGGTTATAAATGTTTTGTGAGTGTATTTTTTGACTTGGTGTTCCCACACGTGTTCTGTATCTGGGAATCATTTATTGACAGTCTACTCTACACAACCTACTGCAGCACTTTAAGAAAACGAACGTATTTCACATCACATGGTCAAAAAATAAAGGCTTTAGAATCATTATACAAAAATGGCCATTACATTTTGTGTTTCCAGCAGAGCAGGGCTCTCATTCTGTGGACAAAAATGACCAAATTAATAGAAAAAACACAAATTAAAAGTACAGCATGACATCACAGATCCTCTCATCCTCTCATATTTTGGGTGACTGGCTCCTGACTAACTGCACATGCACACAGACCGCTGCTGCAGCAGACAGAACACATACAGGGGCAAAACATCACCTCTGTCCTTGGTCTTCGGCCTGGCGGAGATAATGAACATCCTTTTTTTAAAGGAGTCGCCCTGACAACCATTATAGCCAATCACAACGCGACCAACAACCCCAACTGGCTATGGGATGTAGAATCTACCTTCGCTTCGCCGAAACATACACAAACATGGCGACAACAGAGACAGAGAAGATGCTGCCCTCTCTTCGGTGTACAATATGGGTGTTATTTCTCTGCGCTTTCAGAATAAGTTCCTCCACAAGTCTTCATCGGAATCCGCATTACGTGCTGCCGCAGGACAGAGGATTTGTTACGATAAACGCTGCAGAGGATTCATCAGCCGGAGGAGGAGGATGGCTGCGCCGTGCCGCACGTAGTGCCAGGGACAGCGGGGAGGGTTCGGACACTGACCCGCTGCATCGGAGTCGCCGGAGTGCTGCTGCAGAACCGTCCATGCCCAAGGTGTATGGCCAGGTAATAATGCACAACGTCTTTCGGCATTATGGCCGTTTTCAAAGCCATATTTATTTAATAAAAAATCTCACTTACATTCCCATGTCAGGTTGTGCTGTAATGGCAGTAGGTCGGTTTGCAGGGAAATAAAATCATGTGTCGTTATCTCACACCTCACCCTGAAGGTGAGGGACAAATGGCTCCATTTAGTTAGCTATTGTCATCAGGGGATAGGCAGTGACCTTTCAAGTTGAATTGTTGATCAAAATCTTCTAGTGGCCGTTTCAGAGATGTGTTAATGTGCACATTTCGCCACAATTTCGCCATACAGTCGTGTACTGTATAGCTGTTCACATGACGTCATTGCCAAGCTCTTGTAAACAAACCAATTCTGTTCAGTTCAATTACATTTAGTGTGTTTTATTGTCACGAAAGTGGAGAACCATGGTGGCAAAGCATTCATGTAATAGCAGATTTAAGATGTTGCATTTGTTCTTGATTTGGAGTGGACTATAGTCCACAATGAAAGTATCTCCCCCTTCAATAACAATCCTGCTTGACCTTTTTGCATTGAGAAAAACGGAACCTGCATGATGGCTGTTTAATTTAGGCAAACACACACAATGCGCATCAGGCGCCAGTGCCACAGTCAGTGAACCACCTCTCCTATTCACTAGATAAGATAAACATGAGGGACCTTTGTGTTACAGGAGCAGAAAGAATGAACTTTTTCTTTTTAATCAAAATGATAATTAATAAACTGCAGGATGATATTCATCACAGGAATATTATATTTGACAATCTGAGATGTCATGTACACAGCACCTATCCATGTACATAGCACCTATCCATGTACATAGCACCTATCCATGTACATAGCACCTATCCATGTACATAGCACCTATCCATGTACATAGCACCTATCCATGTACATAGCACCTATCCATGTACATAGCACCTATCCATGTACATAGCACCTATCCATGTACATAGCACCTATCCATGTACATGGCACCTATCCATGTACATGGCACCTATCCATGTACATAGCACCTATCCATGTACATAGCACCTATCCATGTACATAGCACCTATCCAAAGTCAAACTAAGGTTTTCTTCTGTAAATTAAATGTGTTTTGTCCACCCAGCAGGCATGATTGTTGTGGGCTTTTCCGGTTATATGTGGTTCTACTTGTGTGTGTGTGTGTGTGTGTGTGTGTGTGTGTGTGTGTGTGTGTGTGTGTGTGTGTGTGTGTGTGTGTGTGTGTGTGTGTGTGTGTGTGTGTGTGTGTGTGTGTGTGTGTGTGTGTGTGTGTGTGTGTGACACAATATGAACTTGTGAAACTTGTGAACATACAAGAAGTCTACTATATCAAACAGGATATGAGTGAGAGCATGCCCACAGAACCTGACCACCACAATGTGTGCTATACTGTGCAGTGTGCACACATAGCTGTTTCTTTACCTTACTTGGCTTACTACATTGGTCTGCAACAATATTAAGGAACTGAAACCAAATAGTAAACTTGTGTTCTTGAATCTTGAAAACCTCATAGGAGGTGGATATTTGGAGAAATACCAAATAAATCGAGATCATTCACTCCCATAATACATAATAGTGTTATTGTACAATCTAAAGCAACATCAGTGTGTGCATAGAACTGGCAATGAAGACATTTCAGTCACCATTAAAAAGCGATGGCAGAGCAGGATGGTTGTTATGATTGTGAAATAAGACATCCCAGGACAGTGTGACTTGAACCTAGGTGTTGCATCTGTTAACTTGCTAGTTAGAACAAACCAGTAGGGGTGGGCGATATGGAAGAATATAATATCACAATATTTCTTTCAAGCAGTATCATTCACGATACACTATTATGATATTTTTTCATGCGTTTTTTATGGTTATTTTTCAAGTTAACAGTACAACCACTGAACCACCTACAACGTAACAAAAGTATCAGACCATTTTAGATCAAAATACTTGAACAAAACTGTCATTGTCAGAACTGCAAATCATAGAATGTGCATTCACTGTATCACAATACAATATCTCTGAAAAGGCATATCTTCGGTGGAGACATTATTGCCTTGACAATATTCATCACTATATCACCCACTCCTACAAACCAGCATGTCTTGGTTAGCAGTAGCCATGGTTCACATGACGCTCATACTTCACGAACGTCATGGCGCAACTGCCTCCTGTTTTACGCGATCGCTACATTTACAGTCCAAACGTGTATATAAACATTCCGATTTCAAATATAAAGTACTCGCCACATGTGCCACGGGTGTTAGAAATTTGCTGGTACAGCGATTAGCATTGCTGCATCCCGCGTTGTTTAATAAAAAGCATTTTTATCCGAGCTGTTTTTTTGCCATTGGCTTTCAACTACGCGCCCCTCAACTACGCGCCCCTATCGGTCGGGAGGAGTGTGGCACTCGGTGTGTTCGATATAGGCACGCTGAGCGCACTGCCAATACAGACTAATAGGCGAGTGCGCTCCCGGTGTGCAACTTTGTATTTCCCAAACGAACCCCATTTGATAAAAGTAGCCGGGGCGCTCGGATAAAAATGCTTTTTATTAAACAACGCGGGATGCAGCAATGCTAATTGCTGTACCAGCAAATTTCTCACCCGTGGCACATGTGGCGAGTACTTTATATTTGAAATCGGAATGTTTATATACATGTTTGGACTGTAAATGTAGCGATTGCGTAAAACAGGCTGCAGTTGCGCCATGACATGTTTCAGGGCTAGGTTAGCAGAGGAAAGAGAAAGTGGCAAACTTGAAAGGCCATGGGTAAAAGAAATGCTGAAAGACATAAGAGCCAAAGAGTAAATGAGGAAACACAATGTCAGAGGAGTGCTCTACTCTGAGATGTACTGAACAGGAAACTGTCCCTGTCTAACTGTCTAACTGGCTGTTAAGGACTTAATTACCTATACCTAGCAGTGTATAATTCTGAAGGGGAACATGATCAGAATACAAATAGACAGAGATAATCTCTTGAAGAACCACATTTCTGATTCATTGTCTCTAAAAACAGGAGGGATCGTTTATTACTCATGTACAATCTATCACAAAATCATAGTAATGATGACTAACATAATAAGAATAGAAATCAAGTAAAAACAATTATTTATTATATTTAACCTCTGATTAATTGTATTAAAAGTCTGAGAGAGCATTTTGTTCATTTGTTCCCACCAATATTTAAACTTTTCCAAGAATTAAATCCCAACTATGGTCTTTACTTGTATAATGTATTACAAAATCATAATATTCAAAACTTCCTCAGTTTGGGGGAAAAGCAATACAAATTAAATACGAGTAGATTCAATTAGTTAAATTGCATATCATCAAACTTTGTATCGATCTGGTACTGGTCTAGATTTAGTCTGGCCTTAAGAAGGTACACGACTCCCCTGCGGTTAGACATCTCTATTCTCTATCCTGTCTGATGACACCACAGCCCAAACCGAGCAAATAGGACAAATAGCCCTAAGACAGACTTGAACAGTGTCAGGTTTCATGCAGTGACAAGCCACCGCCAGGCACAGCTGATGTTGCTAAGTGCTTTGCTTGTTGAGCAGTAATGATTGGCTGGCGGGTTCTCAAGTGCACAGACAGTGATGGTGTTTGTTTGTCCTGTGTGTTGTCTCTGGATAGTCGGGCAGCCAAGTTCGTTCTGTGACCACAACATAACATGTTTATACCACATCAAACGCTATCTACAGTATCTGAACCCTACAGCTCACTGATTCCTACAACACCAGACTCAGACACCAGACTTTTTTCTTTTATACTCCATATATTTGTATTTATTCTGTGTCTCTTTTCTGATATATATGACAAATTTCTTAACAGGGATAAATAAGGCCTTACCATAGTGGTAAATACACTATGCTGTATGCAGGATCATTGGTAGTTGGTACAGACAGTGTGTGGCTGTGTGCATGCCTGCATGGCCAACAGTAATGTGTATGTTATATGTCTTTAGTTTGAGATAGTCAGCTGCTACCAGCAATTGCACTGGAAATATCCAATCTGCGTTGTGCTGCAACGCATTGTGAGCTTGTAGATCTGCTATTTCTGACGTGCAACATGCTACGCAACAAAGCATAACTCAGGCTTTAGTCAGTGTCTCTGGAGATTGGAGAAGACCGTCAGCATTGAAAATGTAAATGAGATATAAGGGCTTAATAAGCCAGTTTTTATGCATTATAGACCATGGTTTTCTCCTTGAAGAATATTGCTAGCACCTAGAGAACTATTATATTTATATAAGTTAGGGGCACAGTGGCGCAGTCTAGACTCACAGCAAGGCCCCTCGTTCGCACCCACAGGGGGCGCTGTGGGCGCTGGGTGCATGTTCTCTCCTCCGCGTAAATGAGATATAAGGGCTTAATAAGCCAGTTTTTATGCATTATAGACCATGGTTTTCTCCTTGAAAAATATTGCTAGCACCTAGAGAACTATTATATTTATATAAGTTAGGTGCACAGTGGCGCAGTCTAGACTCACAGCAAGGTCCCGCGTTCGCACCCACAGGGGGCGCTGTGGGCGCTGGGTGCATGTTCTCTCCTCCGCGTTATCAGCGTGTGTGAGCTAGCTTCAAAGTTTCCACATATGCTAGACATGATTGTAAATCTGAGCTTCTCAGAATGGCATAGTTTAATCATTGATGGATCATAACCAGCACAGGGGGAAAACATACTGAGGCTGAGAACCATTTGGATTTTATGATTCGGACAAATTCATCATATCACCTTGTCTGATAAGTGTACGTAAAAAAAGAAGCAGTGAGTGACAGTTAATCTTTAGTTTTGGTGATGTAGGATCCACTCAGTTGGATGCAAGGCTCCTTACATCAATAGGACTGTCAGTCACTGTCAGGAGAACAACTCAGAACAAAACCCTGTGTAAACCTGTAAATAAATATGATATGTCATGTCTCAACTCTCTAAAAGGAAATCCCCACAGATATAAGACATCTTATTAACCAAAATATCCCTTAAGTGGTCATATTTAGAGCAGTAAAACAAAAAATTATCTTATATTAAAATGTTGTTAAGGGAGGACCGACTGGCCGGTCCACCCTATATGGGCATAAATGGATAAGGACTGCCGGATAGTCTTGAGTGTACAGGGTTTGATGAGGTCAGATCAACATATGTCAGAACAGGTCAGCTCCAAATATGGAGATCTAAGGGTGGTAGCGGGGACATTCTCTTGAGTGTACAGGGTTTGATGAGGGCCGGGCCTTAATTTTCGGGCCTGTTGAGAACTAGTCTTCGCCGGCTGCTGGGCGCGGCTGCACTAATAACTTTGGGGGGGGCGGGCCCGTCTAGAGTTTGAATGGACAGGTATCAGTCCAAAGGGAGACATCGAAGAGGAAGGATGGATGGGGAAGGATCAACATATGGAATGTTATGACATACTCCATTATTATAGAGATTTGCGGATCTATCAATATTTTGTGCAGATCAGATCTTGAGATCGACATCATTTACTAGTTTCCAAAATATGCGCTACCACTGTGGTGTTTGGACGCTCCAAAATCAGGATCGGCATCGATTCGATTGGGCTCTATGTATAATAGGCGAGTATAAATGATTGGTCCATTGTATTCACTGGATAGTGGATGGCTGACTCACTCCGTTTGTTAGTGCTCATCTAGCTCTGGTCCATAGCCGTACTGCTTCTATGATTCTGCCCTGTAGTAAGGCTATGCTACTTTCGTTTTTAAATCTCACATGGAAATCAGACCAGCCTCTCCTCTTCAGCGTAAATAAAATGAACGTTTTCGCTACTCACCAAAACAAAGGGTTGTGTCATTAGAACACCTACTTTCCTTAGTGGGAGCACTCTGAGCCCCCACCACACGTATAAACAGTACTTTTTGGCCATAAAGGGATTTTGTTTCCACCGGAAAAATAATACTTTTAGTTACTCCAATGCGCCCTCTACCGATATTGCCCAGAGAATTGCCTCATAGAGAATATTTTTCCTCCAGTGAAAAAAAATCCCTTTCTGGCCAAGATGTACCGTTTATATGTGTGGTGGGGGGCTCAGAGTGCGTCCACTAAGGAAAGTAGGCTTTCTAATGACACAACCCGTCTTTGTATTGGTGAGTAGGTCAAACGTTCTTGAGATTTCCACTAAAGAGGAGAGGCTGGTCTGATTTCCATGTGAGATTTAAAAACGAAAGTAGCATAGCCTTACTGCAGGGCAGAATCATAGAAGCAGTAAGGCTATGGACCAGAGCTTGTGCTCATCTACCTTCAGAAGAACTATAAAGACTCATTTCCCAGAATACCACACGTTACCACTTACCAAGCAGCATTCCATCTTATCTCACTGCAGCAAAGGAGTAGCTTGACATAAATGCCAAGATGAGGAACTTGGCTGTTGCTGATGGAACACACTAGCTCAATTGTGTTGTCCGTCTTTTGCCAAAAATACACAGGCTGGAAGCACAGCACAGTCCAGAGTGTTAATGCCAGTCCGAGAGCGCTCGTCTGAGAGGGGACTCCAGTTCTGCAGAGATGACATCATGGTTGTGGGACCAACTCAGCTACTGACCTTCTCTAAGCCACAGTGTTTTAACCCCTTCATGATAATGATGTTGGTTGTTGTTGAATAGGAGTGGTGTGAAGGTGCAATGTTCCTCTCCCTACTATTAGGGTTAGAAAAGGGAGAGAAACCTTTGCCACGTTCTGCCCGGCATCGTTATTTTGTGCATGTCGTTACTCGTTATGCTTGCATCGCAATCGCAACGCGCTGTGAGCTTGTAGGTCGGATATTTTCACTTTGTACCTTGATGTATATAGTATATAGGGTATATAGTGGTTATTAACGTTACAGTACATGAAAACCATGAGACACAAGCACAACTTAACAGAGCTTGCAAAGCATGTTGTTTTCATCATATTTACAATTATGTTTATTGTTTAGGATTCTGTTCCTGAGTGATGGTGCTTTAGGTATTTATATGTGAGATAAAAAAAAGTTGGTGAGCTAATCATAATGATTACACTTAACCCATTTAGCCCTGACGCTTCCTAAAATCTAACCTAAGGTTTTCTGAAAACCTTCAAATTCTTATTAAAAAAACACAGAGGTGTATGTATGTGACACAGAGGGCAAAGTGGCATTTAAGGTAAAACAACGTATACATGGGTTAAAAGATGACTGCATAGCATTTCTTCTTTTTGTTTACACCAGTGGTTTTCAACTCTTATCAAGGTCCATTATTCACCATTTGAGCCTCGGACCATCATTTTGAGAATGTCCTTTCCATGTGGTCATCGGGGTGAAAAACTGCATGCACAATGTAGGCTAAACAATTTGCAAAGAGTCCATAATCTCACATCATGACATGCAATCCACTCACTCACACAGGGCTTGAGTGCAAACCCAAAGCAGGACACACACATGCAGGGATGATTGATGATGAAATAGGAAAGACACTTTTAAGTATCGGAAATAGGTTGTTCCCATTTCTCTAACTCTCATTTCCTCTTTAACCCATTTAATCATTAAAGTGTGATTTAATGAATTAAGCTATTGCAGTGGTTGTAGTGGATTATTCTTGAATTGTGTAAGGAAGTTTAGAGAAAACTTAACAACAATGGGACATCATTCATGTATCCTCCTCTGCCTCTACTTTGAACTGTCTGGCATCCTGCTCTGTTGATTGACGTTCATGATTGAGAAAGAAAGCTCCATGAGCTAACATTCTGGGAAATGTGACTTCTTCTCCACCAACCTGTAAGTCCTTCCCAGAGGAACTATTAAATGAAACGTGTCACTTTAATTCCCCAAATGTGATTTGTTGGCTGTAATTAATTCAGAACGATTGTAAATGTTTTGCCTGACATATATTCCTGGATATCAGCTAGACAAAGGCAACCAAGCATGGATTTTATCTGCTCTCAAGCTTCTGAGGGGACGCACCAACAATGAGCATCAGGTCGTTGGTGTCATGTCTAGAGGCACAAACTAAGAACAAACAATCTGTCAGAGAAAATGCATCCCTCTTCCACATTAACCCAACTTCTGCTTTCACAGTTTCAGGGTAAATATGTTCAGAAAATATTTGTTGAGTTTGAAGCTGTGCCTCTACTGTGGTTAGGAAGTTGCATCAAAGGTCACTTACGTTTTGCCCAACATGGAGATTTCATGACTTCTTCGTCTCCTTATAATTTATTCACTCATTCAGGCCTTTATGTACCAACCCATGGGGACACATTGAGTGATAAATTGTCTTTTACCATGCCACTAAGCTAACAGTTAATGATCAAGACAAGACAAGGGAAATTAAAAACATTTGTAATCAAGACAGCACAGCTGTCTGTGTTTCAGTGGATTCATTCAATGTAATGAGGGCTAAAGAAGCTAAGTACAGTAGTTAGTTGAGAAGCCAGCACCCTTATTCTTCAGTATTGTGTGCAAACAGAATTATGTATCAGCTGTACACATTATGACTTTAGTTTGTATTCTTCATGGTCTACTTCTTACTATATCCAGTGTTGTGTTATGTCCTGTCGCACAGTTTTGCAGACCTTGCAAGTTGCAACACTATGAGTTCGCTGCTTGTACCTGTATGAGTACTGCCAAATACATTATCTTGGTTCCTGTTTCTTGACTCTTGACATGGCCTCACTTTACCAGAATTTGCTGCAGCCCTGCAAATAGTTTATCTTAGGGGTTGTCTTGTCAGTGGGTCCCAGACTGAGCTGCTGGCAGCCGCCAGGCGTGCACACTGTGGCCAACAGAGCCTAAAAGGACAGATTTCCATCTGGGTCTGTTCAGCGTCATGTGCTTTAGAGTTTTGTGGACCAAAGCTGACATTCACAATTGTCAGGTTTTCGCTAATCTTCCCATAATGATGACACAAATCACAACACGGCTCCGTGTTTCTTGTGAATAAACACGTTAAATCTCTGAGCTTGTAAGATGTTTTCACTATCTTTGACAATTTTGAAAATTAATTATTTTTAAATGTTTTTTTGAGAATATTCAAACGTCTTCTATAATGAACTGCTCAAAATAGGGATGCCAGGTTGAAAGTGGTTAAAGAGACAGCGAGAAGAGAAGGGGTGCAGACAGTGATGTAGCCTTGGTCCAGTGCTTACAGCGAGTCTCTCACTGACGCCCTGCTGGACTCCCATCCACTGCTCACTAGCAGCTTTTCCCACTGCGTGCGAGGGTTTACAATTCCCCGAAAATAAACAAAACAACGTAACTACACACCGACACAAAGCCTGCTAGACCTTGGTAAAAGTCTATTCTCGAAGCTGGGAAGCGTCTCAGGTCCCCAGCTTCTCTCTAAAATGCACTATTTTAGTCATTAAATAAAATGAATCCAACCAGATCGGCGCAGGCAAAACCCGGAAATGCCGTAGTAGAAGAAATAACTCTGTCCGGTACATTGCTGTATTAAAATGGCACAAAGTGCATTTTAGAGAGAACCTGAGACGCTTCCCAGCTTTGAGAATAGACTTTTACCAAGGTATAGCAGGCTTTGTGTCGGTGTGTAGTTACGCCGTTTTGTTTATTTTCGGGGAATTGTAAACCCTCGCACGCAGTGGGAAAAGCTGCTAGTGAGCAGTGGATGGGAGTCCGGCAGGGCGTCAGTGAGAGACTCGCTGTAAGCACTGGACCAGGGCTAACAGTGATGGTGCATCAAGCACATTCTGCAATCTGCATGTTGTTTCCCCTTCCTGTCTCCCTACAATGTCCTACATAAAGAACACTAAAAGTGACTAAAATCTCTCTCCAAAATGAGACAGAGATTATTTGGGTGGATTATTTTCCTTTACACTAATGAGACATATTCATATTGTCATTGGAGAATATGAGTATATATGCTTTATATTCAACTGCCGTTGAAATGGAGAATGCTGTTTTGTTTTTACCCTAACAACTGGATTTTACTATGAAGGCAGCAATCAGAAGAACAATAGTCATTTAAACAATTTTCTATCATCATTAATTATTTGGTATCTTACAGATGATTTTATGCAAGCCAAATTGTTTAGTGTATACTTTATTATTTGCAAAGTGCTTCAATTATAAATCAATAGGAGACATTTAAAAGAACATCACTTTATGTGTAAAAATTAAATTTAAAAGAAACAACGAAAAGTGAAGGCTACAGTAATGGTACGTTTGTTGTAACCTGACCTGACCTTTCACCGTTGAGCAATGGACAACAACAATGTTAGTTGGTAAAGATCTAAAACTGACGCACAAGTCTTAACTGTTTTGTGACCACGACCAGATACTTCCTTTAATCATCAAAACAGAGAACACAGAACAGTCAGAGGAAAGGGGAAGGTTAACTTACAATGACACCAAAGATGCAGATGTAGTCGTCTTGCGGTTAAAATTTCATCACATTGTCTTGCTGTCATAAAAGATAGCTGGCATATATTTACCCTGAAGTTGGGTTAATGTGGAAGAGGGATGCATTTTCTCTGACAGATTGTTTGTTCTTAGTTTGTGCCTCTAGACATGTTCAGAAAATCTTCTTTAATAAAAAAGAAACTAAAGAAAGTTCCTTTTACACACACACACACACACACACACACACACACACACACACACACACACACACACACACACACACACACACACACACACACACACACACACACACACACACACACACACACAGGCTGTGTACAGCCCTCAGCCAGGTTGTGATTACACAGTACCAAAGTTTTTAAACCATTGTGCTTTAGTAAACAGTCAATTAGATGTATTTGGTTTTGTGGTTTGATTATATATGAATTTCTTGTATTTTGTCTGTTATTTATTTTTTACCTCAGTGAAGGCACATTTGTGTGCTGACAATATTCTATTCTATAGCAGGGGTGGGCAACTTTGACGATGGCAAGGGTCACTATATTTCCACACTCACTCCAGAGGGCCACATCGCGTATACTGTACAAAATAGCCGATCTACAAGCTCAAAACACGTCTTGCTATATTTGAATTGAAATCCTGAATAATTTGTCGCTACTTATGTTAACTTTCTGAAATTAAATGCAAATACATTGGACATAAAAAATACATTTAAATACTAAGCTACTAATATACTGTAGACGCGGGTCATGTTTGCATTTTTGGAATTGTAACAGCTGCCTGAAATCAGTACTATTAACCTGCGGGCTGCATTAAGCGAAGGTGGGGGGCCGCATGTGGCCCCCGGGCTGCATTAAGCGAAGGTGGGGGGCCGCATGTGGCCCATGCATGTTCTAGAGCAGCGGTTCCCAAACCTTTTTGGCCATGCACCCCCTGTTACCTCCCGACCTAGCTGATGCACCCCCTGTTACCTCCCGACCTAGCTGATGCACCCCCTGTTACCTCCCGACCTAGCTGATGCACCCCCTGTTACCTCCGGACCTAGCTGATGCACCCCCTGTTACCTCCCGACCTAGCTGATGCACCCCCTGTTACCTCCCGACCTAGCTGATGCACCCCCTGTTACCTCCGGACCTAGCTGATGCACCCCCTGTTACCTCCCGACCTAGCTGATGCACCCCCTGTTACCTCCCGACCTAGCTGATGCACCCCCTGTTACCTCCCGACCTAGCTGATGCACCCCCTGTTACCTCCCGACCTAGCTGATGCACCCCCTGTTACCTCCCGACCTAGCTGATGCACCCCCTGTTACCTCCCGACCTAGCTGATGCACCCCCTGTTACCTCCGACCTAGCTGATGCACCCCCTGTTACCTCCCGACCTAGCTGATGCACCCCCTGTTACCTCCCGACCTAGCTGATGCACCCCCTGTTACCTCCCGACCTAGCTGATGCACCCCCTGTTACCTCCCGACCTAGCTGATGCACCCCACATGGAAATATAAATTGCATATGAACCTGAATATGGCACAATATATGCAGCATAGGCTATATTCTGCATTACTTGTTAACATAATATGTTAATATATTTAAAATAAAACCATAGCACCACCATTAGACTTTTCATGTTGCGCACCTCCTAGAAGGCGCTCGCGCACCACAAGGGGTGCACGCACCACCGTTTGGGAACCACTGTTCTAGAGTATTCAAGACCTTTTTGACCAAACTTTAGACTTTTGTGACTGGTTCCTCCCTTTTCCTGTTTGTATTACTTTCCAGTTTGACTGGACTTTCAAGTCTTGTCAGCCAACAGAATATGGAATCTCTTGAATGATCTTTGGAAAAGGGTTGAATAGATGCATGAGTACTTTTTATTTCCCTAACAAATAGACGAGAGCTCAGAGATGTTCTGTGGATAAAGTTCAGGGCTTGACACTAACGGTTGCCCGGCAAGTGTGCATTTTGAGTGGGGATACAACCGTCTTAGTTCGCTATAAACACAACACGAGATATATCTGTCTTGAACGTGGTCATTGCACTCCGGTCATTGCGCTTCTATCTCTCTCCTTGTCTCTCTCCCAAGAACAACTATGAAGAGAGCTACCTCTAATGTTCTTATTGTTAAAATAAAATGCTAGTATTTACATAACTTGATTGTTTACTGTAGCCGATTGACTTCAACAAAAACATAGTTTTCAACTGAGAAAGGAAACGTTTCAAGCATGCAAGTAGAAAGTAAAAAATACATTTACGATATATTGTATGTAGTGGCCATGAGCTGAGGGCAAGTAGAACATGACCTGCACTTGTCCAATGGGCAAGTGCCTCTGAGACCTTTAGTGTCAACCCCTGTAAAGGAATACAATTTATAATTTAGGCATTAAGCAGACACTTAATCCAGAGCGATTTACAACAATCAAGAACAACACAAGGTAATACCGTACATCAAATGCATAGAAATTGTCATCTAGGATCATAAGTAGGCTAAGAACCCATCATAGAATATCCATACATTGAAACTATAAACACTATAGAATACTATAGAATGCCAAATCAATAATGACATGGCATCTGTCTACATACCATCCTATCTAAATTACATATTTTAGCCTTTGCATAAGCCTGCAAGGTCGTCGAGGCTAGGGCAAGTGCTACGGACTAAGGTGGAGTCTGAAGAGGTGAGTTTTCAGACTACAGCAGAAGATTGGGAGTGAGTCTGCAGTTCTAATTGCAATAGGGAGTTCATTCCATATTTTGGGAGCCAGAAGGAAAAAAGGTCTGGGACATGTGGAGCGTTGTCACATGTGGCTGTTTTAGTGAAGGTTCTGCCAGCTTTCCTGTGTTGGCTGATCTGAGCGAATGCTGCACGATTCTTGCTTCTCGATTAAACATGAATCTGAGGAATTGTGCAGCACTAAGACATACAACTGTTTTTGATTTCAGAGATGTAATGTTCTGGTTTGATTTTGAAGACAAACCAGATGATCTATATAGTTTTATCAAACTGTATTGATCCTGTCTTTTCCCTCATCTGTAAAGTTCTTGGAATTTATACGATTGGATTAATCATATTATACAAATGTATTCATCTTCATCCTTTATTTGTTTTGTAATAACATCTACATCTTTCTGGTTGATGTAATGTATGTCTGGCTGACCTTTGTTCCAGGCCAACCTGAACGACTCTCACAACCAGATGGTGGTGCACTGGGCTGGCGAGAAGAGCAATGTCATTGTGGCCCTAGCCAGGGACAGCGTAGGAGCCACGGGACCCAGAACTAGCTCGGTGAGTACTTGTTTACACACGCCCCCAAAAAACGATCAAGATACAACTGTATGATACTAGAACACACAAATCGAAACCGTACAAATTCTTGAATGAAGGCAGACAGCGATTTATCTTTGGCCACCGTGCTGGGCAGGTTGTGTTGTTGTTCCATGTTGTTGTTTCTCCGTGAATATCGTATGTCCGCTGTCCGCTGTGTATATTGTTTTAAGGGTGGGTTGCCGCGTTATTATGGATCTCAACGCAGTTCTAGGAAAGCCCCGCTGTGATTGGCCAGTAGTCGAAGACCCACAAAGCTAAAGTCAGTGACGTATCACAAATACACAAAATACAAATGCATTTTGTGTTCAAACAAAGATTTATGTAGGCTAATACATTTGTGCACAGTATGAGCACAGGGTGATATATGTCTATACAAGTATATGCTATACCTTAGAATAGACCTATTTGATGGAACGAGCGTCAACGAGCACTAGCTGAAAATACAAACACACACACACACACACACACACACACACACACACACACACACACACACACAGGACTGCAGGAGTCTGTCTAATTTCTCTCCAAAAGCCCTTGAATATGATTCATTATAATTTAGGATTACTGTCATTATGATAAACTAGCACTTTATATATCGCACTCATCATACCTGTAACTTTCTCTCCTCAAAAATAATTATTCCAAGTGCTCCACGGGCCTCATTTGGCCCGCGGGCCACCAGTTGAATAGCCCTGATATACACACATGCAGTCATGCACATGCACACACATTTCCATGCTGAAATGTTCACTTTCAGTAAAACATAACATGTAAACAGACCAGACTGACGGACAGGGTCTTGTTTTCTTTATTGAGTGGTACTTCTTGCAGCGATTGAAAATAATAAGTGGCGCTATTAGAGGTTGTCAAGTGGAATAAGAGGAAGCTACGTCACCATGTCATCATAGTACATCACAGGTGTTATGGGAAGTATTTTTACAAAGACGTTTGTGCTGCTGAAGCAAGGTAGATGGAATGGAGGTAATTCTGAATAACTGAGACCTTTTGTAAAGTAATCGCTTCTGGAAAATATCAGAAGACATATAACACATTATTGTCTGCTGTGTTGCTTTCCAATGTGTACACTGTGTAATTTTAATTATTTATCTAAAGAGCAAAAAGTATGTTTCTGAACGTGCCAATTATCGCAAGACTGTCTGCCGTTTCCTGTCTAGGAGCCAAATCTCGCCATTTCCTCTGAGACAATAACTTTACCTGCTGCTGTTTAGATCCTCAAATAAAATGATATACTGTGCACACAAGCAAGTGATTAGAAAACAACCTGTGATGTCTTCTTTTATATTCCTGAACCGATTATATGACAAAGGTCTCAATTGTTCAGAAATACTGTTTGTTATGAGCTGGTCCAGCCGGCTCCATTCACTGTCATGTATTCATTGAATTTCCGGTGCGAGATTTGGCTCCCATGAAAGTGTCATGGCGCAGCCCAGTCACGTGACCATGACCTTTCCTTCTCTAAGCTTCCTTGTGCTGAAGCATGAACTGTGTGAAAGGTCAATGTGTTTAAGGTTTATTCGAAATGAATTAATAACCTGAATGTTTTAACGAGACACACTATACGCTGTGATGGCACTCAAGATCAGTTTGCAGAGTGTCTGGAATGGAAGTCTAAAACCTTTACAAGGGGCTCTTTGTCAGAGCTGATACACTCTGCTCCTCAGGGATCTAGGCTTTTTATTTTGGCCTTTTAATCAGGAGCTAGAATCGAGGAGAATCAGCTTTAGACCTCAGAGCCAAGGTGAATGCAATTAACTCTCCTCTCCTCAGGTATATGTATCGTATGACTATGGGAGAAGCTTCGCATTGGTCTCCGACAAGTTCCAGTTGAAGGGGTCCAAGGCAGATAGCAAGCAGATCATCTCCCAGTTCTACCACAGCCCTGCTGACAACAAAAGGGTAAGGTATCACTGATGTCAGTATGCTACATGGAGGTTTCCTGTCAGATGTGTTCCAGTCAGAGCAGTGGTTCTTCAGTAGACAGGCTGACAGCTAGTGATAGCCTACTACTTGCGGAAGTGTAATGCCATGGTTTTCTTTTAACACATTTTGTGCCCAAAACGTCTGTGGACGTCCTGGGTATTACCGCACGTGCATAGCCCAAGACGTCTGTGGACGTCTTTGAAAAAAAAAAAAAAAATCAGAAAAATCAAAACACTTTATTTTTTATTTTTTTAACACGTGGTGCCAAAGTTTGTGTTTTCGCCATTGAGAATGCATTTGGCGTTTAAATTAAATAACTCAGAAACTATAAAACATTTCAAAGTAAAAAGTTCCAGCATGTGTCTCCACAGTCAGCTGAATTATAAAAAAATGTGAATGGATTTTCTAGGTGAAAGTGATTTTGGGCAGTTTTGCGTGGGCTCTCAATGTGTTAATGATAATCAACTGCAATTTGATTCTAAATGTTTGCCACAAAGATGTCTGCGATCGAACACATTTTGTGTGTTGGTGTGTGTAGATATGTGTCTGTTGGAACCTGTGGGACATGGTGAGTCAAAATGTCCTGTAGGTACTACCCATGATCCTCCACTCAGCTAGTGTGCTCTGGCAGACAGCCCATACTTCAGTGACTGCAAGGTCCTGAAAGCACAAATTCAAGGATTTCTAACCTTCACACTTCCTAAATTAAACTTCTGATAAACATTTCGATATCCTTTTTTTTGTGTGCATACATTTAGTTAAAAATGTAGATACAGTACAGGCCATACACACTACCACACATAGCTCAGGCAGTCCATGAGTAAAAACACTTCAAGACAATTTTTTTAGAGAAATGTTTTGCTGATGCTGAAAGTTTTTTTCATGCAAGCTTCTTTTCTGAAGTCGGGATGCTTCAAACCCACATGAACCATAACCAGTGAAGCCATGTAGACGGACTAAATTCTATTTTTCATTGGCATGTGCCTCATGTGTCTGAAAGTGTTTATCGCAAACAAATTATTGTTCACATTCAGGTCATATTAATTTGTTTCGCTACAATCATGTGTGCATTTTAGTCATTTAGAATGTAACCATAATATGAACATGAAATTGTGAAACGGCTTAATTTATCTTTTCATCTCTCACTCTGCATTATGAGGGTTATGTGAACCTGCAGGGAGTCACAAGGCTATGAAGGCAGTGAAACAGAACATGAAAGGATGAACAGAGAACAGAGAACAGATGAACAGATGAACAGAGAACTGTACAATTGCATAATCAGACTTCCTAATTTGTCTGAGTAATGAAGTGTACCCATGCTGTTATATGCTCCCCTGATCTTTTATTCATTTCCTTTTATTCTCAGCTCAGAATTTGGTGAATACATTTAAATAAATGGAGAGATGCACTGAAGCATAGCTAGATTGAATGATTACATAAATAACAATCAAAGGTTGTAATGTTTGCTTTCTTGTGGTCTTCAGTACCTGTTTGCAGACACCACCAACAGTTATCTGTGGAACACCTTTGACTTCTGTAAGAATGTCTCGGGTTTCTCACTGCCCTTCAAGCCTACAGACCTTCTGCTCCACAGTACGAAACCCAACCTGGTTCTGGGCTATGACAGCTCCCATCCTAACAAACAAGTAAGTCTACAACATCATAAAATCATCACACGCACGCACGCACGCACGCACGCACGCACGTCGCATGCACGGGTCTCACGCACACATACATAATACATTATTACTGTGTTCAGCAAAACGCTAATACCATGCCTCATGCTCTTTATCTCCTCTTTCACCCAAACCTTTCTCTCCTCCCTGTCGTCTGTTCCCTGCGGTGGTCCATAGCTGTGGAAATCAGATGACTTTGGAGAGACGTGGGTTCTGATCCAAGAGCATGTGAAGGCCTACTTCTGGTAAGACCCTATCACAACAAAGTGTTCTGTTCTGTTTGATTGGGTTTAGTTTTATTCAGTTCAGTTCGATTCTACCATGTTGTGCATTGTTTTTAATCTGTTCTCTTTGATTCAGTTCTGTTCGGTTTCATTCAATTCTTTGTTTAGTTGAGTTCAGTGCAATAGAGCAGTGTTTCGCCCGGAACCCAAACTAGCTATTTCTTTGATTTTTCTTTTCTTTTTTGGGGAATGTTTTTTTTAAATGTTTTGAAATGATGATAATAAAAAAACTAAATGTAGGAAACCAAAATATAAAGGGACCCATAAAAATGCATCCACGACCCACAAATGCACACAAACAACAATAGCGGTTTTCTGGTACAGGATATGGGTATGCATATGCACAAAATATGTGAAACATCCGCATCACATTGGTGTGTATTCACCTAGTTCACACCTAGTTCAGATGGATGCCTTTGGTTGTTTGGCTTCATCAGAACACTCTCCATGGTGACTGAAAATATACTGTATATGGACAATTTTAACAGTCTGATGGAAGCACGTGGATAATTATTTTCTATAAATCATATACTGTATGATGGCAAGCTAGCTGCTGAAAATATTAAATCCAATATTAAATCTCACAATAGGCAATAGAGTCTTAGTCAAAAAGCAATTTGCAAAAATTATTCAAGCACTTTAGCACGACTTTCATTCTTACAGTTTCTTTTTTAAGTCATCGTTGTGAAGCAAAGGACTGTGGCAATGTACCAATTTCCCTTTCTTTCTTTCTCTTCCTCACTCTCTTTCTCTGTCTAGTTCTGACATAACCAAACTAATGTCCTCTTCGTGTGTGTGCGTGCATGCGTGAGGGAGAGACAGAGTGCGTTAGCGGCACTGTTGTTTCCACAATTATGACTTCTGGCATGCAATGGATAGCTGAGATGGGCACATCAACCAGTTTGTCAGTCTGTCAATTATTTGTTTTTGTTTAACCTAACATAGTGACTATCTGCTGGGTCAGATAAACTAAAGTCATCAACACGGTATTGTCAGAGTGTAGTTTGTCTGTGTAGCTGTGTCATGGCCACAGCAGCTTTGCTGTAATAATAGTTATTTTTCTATTATTTGTTCAATATCTCACTTATTGGAGAGCCAGGGGCGTTACTAGCGCTACGCAGACAACGCGACTGCGTTGGCGCCCAAAGGCAAGGAGGGCACACGGCCGCCCACCCGTGCCGTCTGTAATATAAAATTTTAAATACATACAGAGATGCAATGACAGTTGGGGTGCTGCCGGGGGCACTCGCTGATCAGCCTGCGTCAGGGCCCACTGGCATCTAGTTACACGTCTGTGGAGAGCGCCGCCTGGCGTGAGAATGGGTCCCTAAGCCAGGCTCAGGATACATGAAGTGTAGCCTTCATCTCTCCTTTGTGGATGATGTTTGATTACAATACACATGTTTTCCTTTTTATAGAGGGTATGCGCGTGACTCCGTGACATCATCATCAAACCCGGAAGTTATGCAGGAACGCCTACTGAGTGGCAAAAAACGACTTTCTGGCCTTGATATCCCATAAATCCAAACAGCAAAAACCTATCTAATTGCATTAAACAACGTTAAACAATGTTACACTCAAATTGCCTGTCACTTTGCCACTCGATTTGCCACTCGATTTGCCATTCACTTTATGCATGCGCATACCTTCTATTCCCTCTGTGACGTATAAATACTCCTCCGCCACACAAACACTACGCGATACCTGGAATGTGAAACCATGGCGGGAAATAAAATGCAAGTGTTTGCATTTCCGTTCAGGTGCTTTATACTGTTTCTTATAAATTATAAATGATAAACTATGCGATCTGTTGGCAGTGATTCAGCGATCCAGCTTGTTATCACTGCCTCTTTGCTCAGAGTCGGGGCTAAGGCAAGGATGGAAGTTTTGAGTTTTGGGATGTTGCTAATGCTAAACTCATCAGCAGAAAGACTTGGTGAAGACTAAAGAGATTAAAGTGTGGCTTTTTAAACACCACCAACCTGGTGTCCCTATTTTGGCATTATAGGTGAAGATTTAAAGATTTTTCAAAAATTATCAAACATTTTGATTGATAGCGAAAATAGCCAATCTGCATCATGATGCGTTGTGAGCTATTTTTGATACTGTTGCGTGATACCGTCATACAACAAAGTATAAACTAGGGCTTAATGATTAAAACTACATTTTGGCAGGTTGAGGTAGAATCTCAAACATAATGGGTCTATGATGACGGTATTAATATGGATCATAGAGCCCCAGCAGACGATATACAGACCTGCTGTCTGCCACATACAGACCTGCTGTCTGCCACATACAGACCTGCTGTCTGCCACATACAGACAGACCTGCTGTCTGCCACATACAGACCTGCTGTCTGCCACATACAGACCTGCTGTCTGCCACATACAGACAGACCTGCTGTCTGCCACATACAGACCTGCTGTCTGCCACATACAGACCTGCTGTCTGCCACATACAGACCTGCTGTCTGTCACATACAGACCTGCTGTCTGCCACAGACATACAGACCTGCTGTCTGTCACATACAGACAGACCTGCTGTCTGCCACATACAGACCTGCTGTCTGCCACATACAGACCTGCTGTCTGCCACATACAGACAGACCTGCTGTCTGCCACATACAGACAGACCTGCTGTCTGCCACATACAGACAGACCTGCTGTCTGCCACATACAGACCTGCTGTCTGTCACATACAGACCTGCTGTCTGTCACATACAGACCTGCTGTCTGCCACAGACATACAGACCTGCTGTCTGTCACATACAGACAGACCTGCTGTCTGCCACATACAGACCTGCTGTCTGCCACATACAGACCTGCTGTCTGCCACATACAGACAGACCTGCTGTCTGCCACATACAGACAGACCTGCTGTCTGCCACATACAGACAGACCTGCTGTCTGCCACATACAGACCTGCTGTCTGCCACATACAGACCTGCTGTCTGCCACATACAGACCTGCTGTCTGCCACATACAGACCTGCTGTCTGCCACATACAGACCTGCTGTCTGTCACATACAGACCTGCTGTCTGCCACATACAGACCTGCTGTCTGTCACATACAGACCTGCTGTCTGCCACATACAGACCTGCTGTCTGTCACATACAGACCTGCTGTCTGCCACAGACATACAGACCTGCTGTCTGCCACATACAGACAGACCTGCTGTCTGCCACATACAGACCTGCTGTCTGCCACATACAGACAGACCTGCTGTCTGCCACATACAGACCTGCTGTCTGCCACATACAGACAGACCTGCTGTCTGCCACATACAGACCTGCTGTCTGCCACATACAGACAGACCTGCTGTCTGCCACATACAGACAGACCTGCTGTCTGCCACATACAGACCTGCTGTCTGCCACATACAGACCTGCTGTCTGCCACATACAGACAGACCTGCTGTCTGCCACATACAGACCTGCTGTCTGCCACATACAGACCTGCTGTCTGTCACATACAGACCTGCTGTCTGCCACAGACATACAGACCTGCTGTCTGTCACATACAGACAGACCTGCTGTCTGCCACATACAGACCTGCTGTCTGCCACATACAGACCTGCTGTCTGCCACATACAGACAGACCTGCTGTCTGCCACATACAGACAGACCTGCTGTCTGCCACATACAGACCTGCTGTCTGCCACATACAGACCTGCTGTCTGCCACATACAGACCTGCTGTCTGCCACATACAGACAGACCTGCTGTCTGCCACATACAGACCTGCTGTCTGTCACATACAGACCTGCTGTCTGCCACATACAGACCTGCTGTCTGTCACATACAGACCTGCTGTCTGCCACAGACATACAGACCTGCTGTCTGCCACATACAGACCTGCTGTCTGTCACATACAGACCTGCTGTCTGCCACATACAGACCTGCTGTCTGCCACATACAGACCTGCTGTCTGCCACATACAGACCTGCTGTCTGTCACATACAGACCTGCTGTCTGCCACATACAGACCTGCTGTCTGCCACAGACAGACCTGCTGTCTGCCACAGACAGACCTGCTGTCTGCCACAGACAGACCTGCTGTCTGCCACATACATACCTCTTGTCTGCCACAGACAGACAGAACACGTAATGAAAGCGATAATGCACGACCGTCGACCAGGTTATCCGGATATTGGAAAATAATAGTCCCAAGAGTAGGGGAAGAATCCGATATCTGAATCTTACTATTTCCATGCATCAGGACACCTTTGAGATAATTATCACACTTGTACCATGGTCCAAAGAAAACCAGATATAAAGTCTAAGAATGGCATGGCCTCCCTGTCGGATCTTCAGCTATTGATAATAAGTTACTATGTGTACAGTTTTTAAATGAAGCTGCACAAATCACAATGCGGTGTTGCTACACTCTACAGTCTTGCTGCTTGTGTGCATGTCCCTGTGTGGTGAATGGTCTACGCCTCATGGTTGGAGCTGCTCTCCCAAATCTTCCATTGTGAAATTTCAAATCTGGTGCCAGGTATTACACTGACTGGTTAGGTTGTAAATAACAAAGTTATTAGAAGCGCCGGTTTGGACACTTGGATGTGATGACAACTTTACTGTCGTCCAGACATTGATTACCTCTTTCTGTCAGGACAGAAACATGCCAGCCAATCAGAATTAATGAATTAATTAATTGTGTTATTGGCCTGTCGTCAACAGACAAATGCCACTGTGATGTGGTTAAAAAAACAAAATTTGATTGTGGAATCCTTTCTCCATGTGTCATTTAAAAAGCTGTCAGTGTGCAGCAGCTCCAGCTGACTCTAAACACACCGCACCAATCCTTTTTATCTGCCGTCTGGTTCTTCTTTGTCGATCATTCATTTATTCCCTTGTGTATATTGATTGAGCCATTGTTTGCATTTGCCTGTGTATGCAGTGTACTGTTGTTTGCAGTGGCTTTGTTGTGATGGGGATGCTAACGCCGTTGAGCAGCAGATAAGTCTAAACCTGCTGTGGATGAGGCAGGCTTAGCTTTGATTCACTGTCGGTGGTGAGATGACATTGACTCTGTGTTGTAATTCTTTTTAAGCCACTAAACCCTTATTTGATAGCCTCAGGTGGTAGGGGTGCGCAAACAAATCCATTCACTCACATATCGCAATTTCAACAGATTTTAAAGAAAAAAAAGAACAAAAAAACAAAACACTTCAATTCAGAATTCCCAAAAGAATTTCTTTTTTTTTCTTTCTTTTTTTTGAAAACTTGACATTATCTGGCTGCATTGACGTTTATGATTCAACTTTTCATAAGTAAGTGTAAGTAAGTGAATCGTCCCACACCTACCAGGTGGACATTTTATAATGTGTAACTTTTGTCCCTCTCACTGCTAAACCCTGTTTGTTCTTTGGGAAGGTGTACTGTAGACTACCTCCGAGCCACTTCTTTTTAGCTCACTGACCAGGAGGAACATGCTAAATCTATAGCTCACCACTGACCAGGAGGGACATGCTAAATCTATAGCTCACCACTGACCAGGAGGAACATGCTAAATCTATAGCTCACCACTGACCAGGAGAAACATGCTAAATCTATAGCTCACCACTGACCAGGAGAAACATGCTAAATCTATAGCTCACCACTGACCAGGAGGAACATGCTAAATCTATAGCTCACCACTGATCAGGAGGAACATGCTAAATCTATAGCTCACCACTGACCAGGAGGAACATGCTAAATCTATAGCTCACCACTGACCAGGAGGAACATGCTAAATCTACAAATATATATATTTCTTTTAAATAACATTTTTGGTAGTTATTTATTTGATAGTGTATAGTCGACAGGAAATGGGGGGGAGAGAGGTGGGTACACGCAGCAAAGGTGGTCGGGATCGGGAGTCGAACCTGCGACACTCAGGCTAGATTAGCAGCCTAGGTGCCTGGACCGCTAGGCCGGCCCGGGCCAGAACTCTACAAATATAATGTGAGAATTTATTTCTGTGATCCAAAATATATTTTGAAAGACATATTTTAGCCAGTGTGTTGAATACAATTTAAACAATTTAATGCAGTGTACATGAGGAAAGGGTTGGAAGGTGGAGGGTGGGGGAGTCGGAGACAGAATAACGAGGTCCCAAAGCTCTTCATTCTTTCTCTTAAACCCAGACAGTATACATCAGTTGAACATTGGCCTTTTAAAGAATGTCACAGCCGCAGACACTGCAGGCTCTGTTTCACTCCGCAGACAGAATAAAAAAAAGAATCTCTGATTTGGAAGTCAGTGTCTCCTCCATTCATTACAGATGAAGCTTTAAGGTCATGGTTTTTTTTTAACATGATCCCAGAGTCACTGTACTGTACTTTCATAGCTAGAAAATCATAAATGTGTCTAGTGTCGTTCCAAACGAAATGTGTAGGAAATGGATTGTGATGACAGGATGATGTTTGGGGAGATATGGATCTAAACATTTGTATGCTTGAGGTTAATTGTTAAGGGTTGTAGCTATGGAAGCTTGACTCATCTGCAGCTGTCAATCAGCTGCTTAACCACTTAAGCCCTATTCAGAAATGTTCAAAATCAACAATGGGTCATAAGGGCAGGAATGTAATGGAGGCTGCTTCAGTTCCCCTTCAGTTTGGCCTTGCAGCCACAGTGGCCTTCATGCCCTGGCCGCACTGCACCACCAACTCATTTCACAGTTTTCTCCTCTGCCTCTTTCCGGTCAATATAATATATAAAATATTTTAGACACTAGTAATAATAATAATAATAATAAACTTTATTTATATAGCACCTTTCATGCCAGAAATGCATCGCAAAGTGCTTTACAAGGCAGAGAACAAACAAGACATGAGTTTTTAAAAATATATATATATATTAGGGCTGGGACTCTATTAAAACGTTTAATCTAATTAGAAGCTTTGTAATTAATTAATCTCGATTAATCACATTTTAATCGCATATCAATATTCAACCCGAGAACAGTGAGAAACCTTTTTTTCAAATGTTTTTTGGTATCCCAGTGAATCAATGAATAGTGACTAATTTTCAACATTTTACTATGTCATTAATATACCTTAGAGCTGTTGTGTGGAAATAATAAAAAGGTCCCCCCATTCTGTGTTGCCTAGAACTGGAGGTCTGAAAAAAATCAGTAACATTATGAAGTACATCTCAGTGACATCACAAAGCTGTACTTCATAATGTGTACAGCTTTGTCAGACCTAACTGTTTTTTGTCAGACCTCCAGTTCTAGGCAACACAAAATGGGGTGACTTTTTATTATTTCCAGTTTTCCACACAACTCCATAGAAAAATGTTGAAAATGAGTGGTATTCCCCTTTAAGCAATAAAACTTTTTTTCCCAACAGTTAAAGAAGTGGAGCATGTGCCTATATAAAGTGTCTATGAATACTCAAATGTGCTTTACATGGCGGGGAATGAGAAAACAAATAAAAACAATTTTATTAGGGGGGAAACACTTAGACAAAGGAATAAAATCAAAAACTGGAATGAACTAGCTGGGGAGTGCATTTCACATGGGGTTGGGTCTGACCACGGACTTCCACGCGTATTGCTGCTTCAGTATGTTTTGCATGTTTTCTGTAGTTAATTAATCTCAATTAACGCGTTAAAGTCCCGCCCCTAACTCAATTAAAAGCAATAGTGAAAAGGTGAGTCTTGAGCTGTGCTTTGTCTCTGAGTTCTTAATTTAATGGATTTCACCAAAATTCATCTGGTGTGCTTTAAAGCCAAGGTCAGTATATACGTAGTTTGAAATAATGAAGAGCTATTTGTGTTCTCTGTCTATTTAGTTTTTTACCCTACATATAGACATTTCTGGGGGGACTAAAGCGAAATTTTGGTTGGAGTGTCTCACAATGTTCTTAGATTTTAGCATTCATACAGTACTGTCCACAACGTGCCAACAGCCTCGCCAGAAGAATTTAACAAGGAATGAAGGTGGTCAGGTCACACACATCATCTACAATTGAGTCAATCAAATGAGTTATACTGTGTTTTCATATTCTAATAAATGAATACCTTGCCTTCATATTGAAACTGAAATAGTTTGTCAGGATTCCAGTCAGACATGGATAACAGTTTAGGACAGATTAAAATAATAAATATTTCCTTCCCTTACTCAGTGGTCCTCCAAGTGAGGTCCAGGGACCCTCAGTGTTCAAGGAGGGTGTTCTAAATTGACCCTTACTAGGTCGGTGACTCTGAGAGTTATGGGGGTCCTGTTCTAGAACCACTGCTCTAACTATAACTTCTATTCCTCTTTTTGTTATCATCCTCTATCTCTCATCCATCCATGGTTTCTAGGGGTGTGGAGCCCTATGACCCTCCCACCACGGTGTTGGTCCAGAGGCAGGAACCTCAGGGCGTCTCCTCCGTTCTCAGCAGCACAGACTTCTTCCAGACGGAGCAGAACAGGAAAGTCATCCTGGAGCGAGTAGACAGCTTCCAGCTCCGTGACAAGTACATGTTCGCCACCAGCAGCCGGGTAAGAGCAGCTGGCAGGAACTCAGTCAACTGGACTGCAGCATGCATTATGTTTTTTGTTAAAGTTAATGCTATTGGTCGATTTTATACTTCATCATGCAACAGTAATGTCAAGCAAATGTTGTGGAAATATCCATTACAAGCTCACAACGTATTGCGACGCAATGCTTAATGAGTAATGACATGCATAAAATAGGGTTGAAAAGTAACAGTTTTGTAAATCCAAGGTGTCTGCTCAACAGCAAGCATATAGATCAATACATGCATGAAATAGATTCACACAGTAGGCTTATCTCAATACTATATTGACCTTTAGCCAACAGTTGATATTTACAGATCATAATGATGATCATTGTGTGGATGTAGTACATAACTACTATGGTACAGAATAATCGAGCTGAGCGTGCTCTACTGTCAGTAGATTAAGAGAAGGACAGACGGGTGCAGACTCTCAGCAAACAGTCTATAGAAACAGTCCGTACTCACAAGGTCCTTATTCTTTGAATTGTTTAATTGTTTAATAAATGCTGGAGTCTCTGACAAACAGACGTGTTTTGGCTACTCAGGCCTGAGAAGACGTTTGTGTCTTGCTCAATATCAGCATAATAATAGTTAATAATAATAATAGTATATCAATCAATAATCAATAATAGTTGGATACCATATGCGTGCCAGCGGCCTACATGTAAACGGATATGTTTTGGGAAGCATGTTAGAGGCTGCTATAGCACCTGAAAAAAGACTAGAGGAATTGTTCTACTCCTACTTCCTACTAGTAAAATCTTACTTTTTGTACAATCTCTGAGTTAACACTAACACTATTGATTTTAACACATTTGATGCTAAGGACGGTTATACTTATCCTATTAAATAATTACGCGAGTTGCGGAGGACAAGTATACTCCTAATATCGATTTTTGGAATCGCTCCGGTTGCTAGGGCCTCGTCTGCACTGCGTCTGCGCGACCCAATCACATTAGCTTCTGTATTAGCCACAACCTTTGCATGCTCTTTTCTCGGAAATTACGGCGCTGTACGTGGTTTTGATTAGATCGGCGTGTGTACTGAAATGTGTACTGTAGTCACATTTTGAATGGCGAACTCTAACTCAAAAATAAACATAATTTTCAGTTGGTATTTCTGGTGTAATCCAAGTGTATAAATTATTGTCACAGGAAGAAACTACGCCAAGTGCCACAAGTTCATACAAGTTCAGGGGACAATCTGGACTGCTTTCCTGTGGACTGAAAGAGTAGCCAAAAACTCAGTTTCAGCTGTCCCAAATAGAATGTTTGTTTTGACAGTACTTATTCATAGACAAGCATTCACAGCTGTATCTTTGGATGTGGTCTATTAGCCATGTGGGGAGAGCTCTGCCATGATAATACAAGGTTATTTTATATTTTAAAAGCATCTCTGTTTATATAGTGCAAGGAAGAGAGACAGAGAGAGAGGGGTAAGGGGAGATGGTAGAGAGAGCTGTGATGAGTTGACATTCAGGTCACCAGGACCGCATAATTAGGTCTTAGGTCTGTTGGTGCCCATATGTGATGTGGCTGAAGCACCAGGACGCCTGCCTAATTGAACAGGGTCTGAGATGTAAATCAGTGTGTGTTTAGTGGATGTATGGACAGATAGTCAGTGAAACAGATGGCGAGTCCGCTGTGGATGTCAAATGTCTTCCCTTGGCTCAGAAGCGGTGTCACAGATACTGTAGTAGACATGCTGCCCTCCGCCCTGCATGGCATGCTGGCTTTGGCGTGGGATCTGGGTTTTCATTTGATGGTTAAGCTAAACGTATCAACAAGCACATCCGGCCCTACTTGCACAATATGTTACACTGAAATCATGTCATACTTTTCTTTTTTTTTATGTTTTGTTACAAGATTGGGAAAAGTGGTTGCAATGTGTAATATGGTTAGTGTTAAATGTGGCATAGGGCTGAATGATATTTGCTTTTTGTGACAGTATAATATTGTAATATTAGGGGAAATAATGCATTTGTTCCATATCTCGCGCCTGACTCAGGAAATATGTATTATTATTATTTTTTAAATGCTTCAGGTTGGTACACTCACACTGTGTATGAATTGGAGGAATTATAAAAGTATTAATACAAATATAATAATAATATTAGTGGTGGACATAGATTTTTTTTTTAATCTAGATTAATCTCACTGCAATCTAGATTAAAATGACTCATTTGAACTCTGCCGAAGGCATTCAAAATATGTGTGCGCTACCTAAATAATGCCCAGAAGTAAGTCCTTGACAACGAGTTTCTCAGGCCAGGTGGCCCATTAGACCAGGAGCCCTAATTATGGATACCGTATTACCAAATAGTAGCCCGGGCTGTTAATATGCTAAATCGATTTGGACCCTGGGCGTTTATAAGGAACCAGGCCGTTATTTGCAGTAATTTATTTTTTCACCGGCCTGCACCGGGCCATTATTTGGTTATAGTTCCTGTCAATCATGTTTTTTAGTCCAAAATTAAAAGGTATGATAAACATCTTTTTGATTTATGTTTTATGATTTATGATTTAATAGGCCTATTGAGAATAGGGGGGTTTATAGGCAGCTACTGCTGCTTATTTGATTTGACCCAGATTCGTGACTGCAAACAGACTGGCATGATCAGCTGTGTAAAATTCCAATATTAGCTATAGACATTTTAAAAGGCTGTCATATAGGCAGCCTACTCTTAATATATTCTTTCAAATGAGGTTTGGCCTTATAGATCAAAAATACATGTGCTCAGGTTTTTGTTATGAATTCATTTTCAACTATTTGAATAAAGGTTGTACATAAGAGTGAAATTAACTGCTGGGAAAATCCCTAATTGAGAGAGTCTACCAGTGCACATGATGCAATATAGGCTGACTTCAATGAAAATATACACTTCACAGAGTATACTGTAGAGTATACCACTTGGAATTATAACAATCCCTTGAGGATTGCCTGAGTATGGCACGAGTTAAATCTCAACTTTTTACGGGGACAGCTGAGGACTTTGTGGTGGCTGTGTTCTATACTTGTGAGGACCTCTGTTTGGATTCGTGGTGAGTGCGTGTCCTCCACATCCCCAAAATAAATCTATAGTGTCTATGCACAACGATTGTTTTAATTCAAAGTGGTATATTCTGTGAAATGTTAGTCATTTTGTGTATCTACAAGCTCCAGTGATGCGTCCACAGCGCGTTGTGAGCTTGCAGATCTTACATTAGGGTTTGATGAGGTCAGATCAAACATATGGAATGTCAGAACAGGTCAGCTCCATATATGGAGATCTAAGGGTTTGATGAGGAATTAATTCTGCATTGGCCATATATGTAGCGTATCACAAAGCGTGACGGACTGACTGAGATGCAGGTTTTCATAGTAAATTGTGACCTACAGTCGCAATTAACTACTTTTATAGTACTTCAATAAGATAAAAAATAATGGTAAATAAAAGCTTTCACTGTAGAAATGTGCATTGGAAAGGGACAAGCCATGTCATAGGAAAGGTTTATAGAACACTGTACTCAGTCCGTTCATGAATGCACACACACACACACACACACACACACACACACACACACACACACACACACACACACACACACACACACACACACACACACACACACACACACACACACACACACACACACACACAGCCAGGCTGGAGCTTTCTACTGTCAGAGCTTTGGTTATGTTTGGTTCATATTTGTAGTGATTGACTAATCTGTGAACTCTTCCACACACCCCCACACACACCACATGACAACATGAATGCTGCTATGTTGCGTCTGCCAAGTTTGGGGGACAAAAGTTCACATAAACACGCATAATACAAATCAGTAGATATATTGTAGACAAAGAATCACACATGAAAGGGAACCGCCAGCTTAGTAATAACTGCATTATTTGTGGAATGACATAATACATGATATGGGGGCGTTCATATTTTCATAATTAGAAGTATAAAGGCTGATTAAAACACATTAAAAAACAATTGAAACACATTAATTGTATTAATTTGATAGCACGCATTGCCCTGAGGATTTGCTTGACATACTGTAACAAAAATACAAAGGGAATAGTTTCATAGTAGTCTCCCCTTTCCACCAAAAAGTTCAAGGAACAGTATAGCAGCAGGATAGGGCTCGGCAAGTAACTGATAATATATCGAAACCGATATTTAGAACCAATATCCAGATTTACCACTTATAACCATACATAGTTTACTAGAGACCCCCCGAGTAATAAAAAGCAGACCGATACATGTGTCAGACCAAGATAAGTGAGTGGGACTCGTGTGTGGGAGGGTGGCGATAAAAGCAAGGCCAGGGACAAGGAGATGATATACAGTACTATAGCAGATATAACTGGTTATAAAACACATAAGACTAGTGCTAAGGCTGGAACAAGTTGAAAGTTTATTTCTATTTTACAGCCATATTTTCTTTGCCCAGAAAGTGTGTGTGTGTGTGTGTGTGTGTGTGTGTGTGTGTGTGTGTGTGCGTGCGCGGGGGGGGGGGGGGGGGGGGGGGGTGTTGGGGAAAGTTTGTAACAACATCAAGGACTCCTCGTATCAAAGAGGGGCGAGCTTCGGAAGCCTATGTTTATATGGCGTTCCCAGAAGACTTCCTTCTGGTAAATATTTTAAACTGCACTGAAACTGAACTTCTCCAGTAAATCCTGTTCCTGCAGGGTTAGGGTAGAATGGCTGTAGCATCCAGACAGGGCTGATGGCATGAGATGCACTACAGCCCAAACAACACAGCAGGCTTTCACACAGTGACTCAGCATACTCTGTATCTGGCACACGAAGCAGCTCTTAGAGGAAGTAAGATTTCCCCTGAATGAATAACGGTTGATGAATCTCTCCGATGAACACGTTCTCATAAATATAAACGTGTAGATAGGTCATACTGTAACTGTCCTGTTTCATATCCATCTACTTTGCTGGAGAACCTGTTGATACTTATTGCTATGGCGACCATAATCCATCCTTAAATCTAACAAACACATTGGAGGCTATGTGGATTGATTGCTTCTTGTTCTGTGTTTTCACTTTGTTATTGTTCCCTCTTCCATTTGAAAAACATTTGAATTTACATTTTGAAAACAGTAACATTAACAGTAACGTTTTTGAACAAGCCATTACACAAAAAAAGATATATATATATATATATATATATATATATATATATATATATATATATACAAAATATTTTTCGGTTAAAATTTTTGAGCCCCTCCTATGCCCAGCTTTGAGTGGGCATAAGAGGGGCACACACATTGGCTGATGATTGGTTGATCAGCCCATAGCGATGGTCTATATACTCTCCATCTCCCTCCCACTCTCTTTCTCTCCCTCGGTCTTGCTCCAACTCTCATTACCCTCCCCTCCTGTCTGTCTGTCTGTCTGTCTGTCTGTCTGTCTGTCTGTCTGTCTGTCTGTCTGCTGTCTGTGTCTCTCTCTCTCTCTCTCTCTCTCTATTTGTTGTGTTGTGATGCAGCTACTTAGCTTTCCCATCACGGCAGACAGTCTTAGAGAACACTGTACATAAATCAATAGGCTGAATAGACACGCTTGAATGGCTCCACCAGGGACTACGACACACACGCCACGCACACATATGCACACGCACGCACACATACACTCACATTTGTGTGAGACTGCAGTGCACACACTAGAAGCTTGCGTCACTCATTCAAACAGCTTTGTTCATCTCGCCCTGGCCTCCTGTTGGAAGCTGTCCCATGGTGGTCTAGTCTGGTCTGGTCTCTCTCCCCTCTCCTCCCTCTCTCTCTCTCTCTCTCTCTCTCTCTCTCTCTCTCTCTCTAGCAGAGTATTCTATTCTATCATGTTTCTCCTTTTCAGTAGAACTGTGGTTGTCCAGGGACATCTGTATTCTCTTCACCTGATGACATTTTCATTCTGAAGAAGTTTCTTTTAAATATAAAAGTGTAGATAGGTCACAAGTGTCCTGTTTCATATCCACCTACTTTGCTGGAGAACCCGTTGATACTTATTGCTATGGCAACCATAATCCATCCTCAAATCTAACAAACGCATCATGTAGGCCATGTGGAGTGTCTGTGTCTCTCTCTCTACAGAGTATTCTTTTGCTGATGACATTTGTGGTCCTATTAAGTTTACACAAAGATAGGCACATCATCCTATTAAGTTTGATTTCAAATCTTGTAAATATATCTTATCTTATTATAAGTATCCGTCATGAATAAGACAAGTAAGACGCGTGAAAGCGGGAAGCGAATGCAGCTTGTAAATTGCAATAACAACAATTAGAATAAATTACGTCCTTTTTTTAAAGTTTTTTTTTTAATTTAGTTTTTTAGTTTTTTTTAAAGTTTTTTTTTAAATTAATTTTGTGTGTGTGTGTGTGTGTGTGTGTTTTTTGTGTGTGATTATGAAATTATGACCGATATCCAATCTTCGATTATTTGCAGGGTCATATCTTCTATATTGCAGTATTGATACTTTTACTTAAGTAAAACATTTGAGTACTTTCTCCACCACCACTGGTGATCTCAAATGCCTACACAAATAATCAACTATATGAAGCAATAAGGCAACATCTGTCTCCATGTCCTCTAACCTACGCCATTGAAACCTTGCGTCAGCAGTTGTTCTTCCGCTACATTCAACATGATGCTATTATTAGACTGAAGTCTAAATCAACTTTTTTTCCCTTTTTGTTTTTAAGAAGCTGTTTGGGAGTCATGAAACTTCAACTGTGCACCTCTGGGTCTCCTACAACCGCCAGCCAATGAGAGCAGCCCAGTTTATGACCAGACATCCAATCACAGTGAGTCCACTTCACATTCAATGGATTTTCTCACCCCTGCAAAGATGATTTTCTTTTCTTTATGTATTAAGAGAGGAGAATGGAGAGAGAGAGTGAGCAGGGGATGGAAAATAACATAATCGTCAAACTGGGGACATTGAGGTCATGTGGTCAATTGCTATACGGTATCGCTATCAATGCAAAGAAAATATTCATTGGACAGTGACAAATGAAACGATCATGAACAAGAATTCATGAACAAAACTGTATACATACTGGGTGTCACTCCCTGTCTCTCTCCCTGTTTCCTGTTACTCTCCACTACTACTGCTAACCAAATAAAGGCTGAAAAGCCCAACAACAAATCTTACAAAAATAAATAAATAAAGACATGGAGGGCTGGGCTTTACATAATTTATAGCTGAGTCACTTCCTCAAACACATTTCTGACCAGCTGTTGTCTATGTAACATTACGTTTTGTCTTTCATCATTTGCCTTTTTTGTTTTCCCCACCAACTCTGTTTTGTGGTTTTTAGGAGTTCTACATAGCTGATGCATCTGAGGAGCAGGTGTTTGTGTGTGTGAACCACGTCAATAACGTCACCCACCTGTACATCTCAGACACCCAGGGCTTGTCCTTCTCTCTGTCCCTGGAGAACGTGCTTTATTACAGCCCAGAGGGCTCTGGGAGCAACACGCTTATTAGGTAACACACACGCACACATACATACACACACACACACACACACACACACACACACACACACACACACACACACACACACACACACACACACACGCACGTACGCATGCACACTCAGAATTATCTGTAATCTTGATAGGATCTTATTACACTGTGAACTGTTCATATTGTCTGATATATATATTTTTTTGCATGATCAGACCTGTCTTATGATATGCTCCCATCATGTAAACAGTTACTGCACAGATCAGTGTGTGATTGTGCTTAGGTCAGGATGCCCTGAGTCCTCCCTATAGTAGCAGCACAGCCAGGATGCCCTGAGTCCTCCCTATAGTAGCAACACAGCCAGCCAATGAGTCAGAGGTGTGATCTGGCTGGCTCCAGGCAGCACTGCAGTAAATGCCTTCATCACATCAGCAGCATGATATGAAGCCAGTGTTGATTTTGACAGCAGATTTTGATTTTAGTCTTATGAATAAAATTCCATTTCAGTTTTAGTCTAATCCCTAACATTTTATTTTTTGATGAAATTGTCAGTCTTTTTAGTCTTATTTTTTGTCATCATAGCTTGGTTTATATTTCGTTTTTATTTTGTTTTCGTCAGTGAAAAAAGGTAGTCGACAATCAACAAAGAGAGTTTCCAGCGTGCAAGTACAAAGTGCACATCACCGCAAAACTCCCATAAACATATCCAGAGCACAACTCAATAGATATAGTAGAATTATGTGTGGAGCTGCTCGTTGGTGGAAGCTACTAAAAAGGAGAGGGTACATTAAAGATTTATAATTGGACACAATTAGAATCACCATGAATAAATTATACAAATGAAAAGCCCTTATATATGAAATATTGGTTTGATTTGATTTGGGCACTATATCAGTGACAAAATGAGCACCTTTATATGCACACATGATCCAATAACTGGGAATAAACCGGTTATGACAATAATTTGATTTTGCAACGAAAAAGATAAGTAAATCCATCTTCTTTAGCGATTGTTCTGGATTTTCTGCATAGTGTCACATGATCAGGTCTGTCATTATTGCAGTATTGTTGGCAATACGAGGATAGGACATCAATTAATCCCACCCATCTACTCCTACAGTATGTTCTCTTCCTTCGCTTACTACTTTTACTCGTCGTCCTCCTCTCACTACCCATTCTCTTCTTCCTCCTACTCATCCTCTCCTCATCATGTGAGCAGAGGGACCAGTTATTCAATCGTCTCCCCCCCCCCCCAGTGATAATGAGCCCTGGTGTCTTACTCAGTGTTTTTTTTCCACACGTGCACACACCTCGTGATGACACACCAGGTGCCAACCTGACTGATGTGTCAGCCCATCTCTGTCTCTATCGCTCTCTCCAAGATACCATACAACTCTTTAACTGCAAGCAGTCAAATAGACATAGGGACGATGCTATGATTGGCATAAGTAAGAAAACCGACACAAGAAATAAAATGCATGTATAATTTCCCAGGTGCATTAGAGGTTTGTATCCGTCATTTTGGATCCATGAAGACCTCTCCTGTGGTGAATATGATGTCACTGCAATTGAAATAGTACAAATATAAATTTCCATTGAGAGGACATGATTAAAATGCTTTGATCCTTAATTCCTACAATATCAATGGTGAAAGAAACTTGTATCCAGTGTAGTGTTAGCTCAACTCTGCCCCAATTTAGGGTGATGGTGATCCATGGTGAAAATTAAGCAGGACTGCCGTAAAATGGAACCGTCTTAAGACACAGTGATGATTGTGACTGTGATTGCTAAATTGCTACCAATTAATGATAGTAGTACAGTATGTCTTCTGTTCTGTTCTGAACTGATGCCCATCCTCCTCAGCCAATAGAAGCCCAGAATCTTGTAATAACACGTGGAGGAGAATGGAGGGATGAAAAGCGACTACATGCCATGGACAGTCAATGTTTCTAACATACACATCACCTCTATTTTAAAAGAGGAGCTTTGACTGGTGTCTGTGTGTGTCATCTGTCTGTCTGTGTGTTCTGCCATGTCATTTGGCACTAATGTAAGACCTGTAATAACAGTGTTGATGATCAACGTTGATGATGACCGCAACATGTCTGTCTGTGTGCTCCAGGTACTTTGCCAATGAGCCCTTTGCTGACTTTCATCGTGTGGAGGGTCTGCGGGGGGTCTTCATCGCCACGCTCATCAATGGCTCGGCCAGTGAGGACAACATGCGCTCTGTCATCACCTTTGACAAGGGAGGAACATGGGAGATGCTTCAACCTCCATCGGCTGACAGCTTGGGAGGAACCGTGGACTGTCAGGTTAGATGACTGACTGACTGACTGACTGACTGACTGACTGCTTCATTGACTGACTGACTGACTGACTGACTGACTGACTGACTGACTGACTGACTGCTTCACTGACTGACTGACTGCTTCACTGACTGACTGACTGACTGACTGACTGACTGACTGACTGACTGACTGCTTCATTGACTGACTGACTGACTGACTGACTGCTTCATTGACTGACTGACTGACTGACTGCTTCATTGACTGACTGACTGACTGACTGCTTCATTGACTGACTGACTGACTGACTGACTGCTTCATTGACTGACTGACTGACTGCTTCATTGCCTGACTGACTGACTGACTGCTTCATTGACTGACTGGCTGACTGACTGCTTCATTGACTGACTGGCTGACTGACTGCTTCACTGACTGACTGACTGACTGACTGACTGACTGACTGACTGCTTCATTGACTGACTGACTGACTGACTGCTTCATTGCCTCACTGACTGACTGACTGACTGCTTCATTGACTGACTGACTGCTTCATTGACTGACTGACTGACTGACTGACTGACTGCTTCATTGACTGACTGACTGACTGTTCACACAGCGATTGCCCCCTTTTTCTGAGACATGCAATTAACATTTTCTTTTATATCCACTCAAAAAGTGCTATCAGCAATAATGTTCATCCAAATACCCAGAGTTGAAAGTAATATATGTACTCTTTGTGACAAAAACACCAGACATTAAATCACTGCACAGAATAGACACTTCGTCACATTTCCGATATTTCCAGCATAGCGTAAATATGCAATGCTCCCATTGAAAACAATACAAAACATACACTGTGCTGTGCTCAGGTAAAACTCCTTGTCTTGTCTTGTCTCTTCCAGCTCACTAAGGGATGTTCTCTTCACCTGGCCCAGCGATGGAGTCAGCTATTGAACATTCAGCTCAGAAGGATGTCCATTCTGTCCAAAGACTCGGCCCCTGGACTCATCATGGCTACTGGTAAGGACATCCATCAGTAACAAAAAACACCCATAATGCATCTGAACTGTGCATTATACATTCATACAACTATATGCTTGTTTTGATTTTGATTTTGATTCCTACCATGGCTAAATCATTGTACATTAAAGTCCATTTCACTGCAGGATTCAGCTTCTGTGAAAGCTAATTATTGTCAAAAATGTCATTTCCATGATAGCACAGACCTGCAGATGACAGGAAAGCCTTCAGGTAGTCAGATTATCTGTACAGTAATTACATGTAATTTACAGGTAATACGATTCCAATTTCCTATTTCACGTGTGTTTATGTTGTGTTGCCCCTTTTGTTACTGAAGTACCACCTCAGAAAATATTTGGCTCTCCAAGTACCACCATAATAACTGATGTTAAAATACAGGAGCGTATACCTGCCCTTTTTGTTCCATTCCTAAGCCAATAACGCTGCTGCTCTGACAAAACTCTTGTCTAATCACTAAGGCCAAACGGAATCTGCGGGTTTTTTTCTGGTTTTCTGCGGTGACTCCGGAGGAAAATCTGCGGGATTCTGCGGAGTGTTTTTTTTTTCTTTGAAGGTTTTAGACAGTTATCCAGGACTATAATCAATGTGTTTAGAGCCAAAATAACTCTAAATATGCCAAATAAACCTTAAAGTACCACAACAAAGTAATTAAGATCTACCGTAAATCCTCATTTATAATCCGGGGCTTTTATTTGTCTTAACCGATTCTGATACTTTTATTGGAAGGAGGCAGCTATAAGAAGGAGGCCTATATTTCTACTTTTCAAACAGATCATAATGAATAAATCACATTTTGGGTCTGTTAGACAGTTAGCACCCTGTAAAATGTACTGGACTCATTTATTGAAACCAAGTCCTCATAAAATATTAAAAAGTGCAGTTGCAGGTGCTCACTGGTCATTTTAACGTTTTTTTATAACAATATTGACATATTGCCTATGGCAAATACCATAATAAAATCAACATCCATTTTAAACTATGATTCCCTGCTTTCATATGACATGAAAAGAAATCCAATGGCAGTCCCTCAGTCAAATCTGGTCACAGTACTATTTACTATCCTATTTATTATTATTCAAATAGGCTATGGTATGGTATGTATCTATGCCTACAGTTAGGCTAATGACAAGTTCAGATGCAAATACTAATAACATAAAATGTAAAATAAAAAATGTATGGTAGGCCATTTCCTATAATATCAAAGCAGCTAATATGAACAGTGCAACACTGCAGTGATCCAACTATTGCAACTTCAACGGGGGAGAGAGAGTCGCGTTAGAGAGTTGCGTTAGAGAGAGAGAGAGACGCGCGCGCGAGAGAGAGAGAGAGATACGCAGAGAGAGAGAGAGAGGAGGGGGGTCGCGTTAGCAACAGGCTAGGCTCACAGCATATCGGTACGTTCGTTCTATAAGGCTAGATCGGCTACCGTCTGGGGGGCTGCTAAGCCCCCAAACGGTAGCGATCTACCCTTTAATAGAACAAACGTACGGGTACATTCGTTGCATGAAGCGTAGATCTGTGAGCTCGCAGCACGTCATGCCACAAACAGAAACAGCTCTCACTCTCCCTCCCTCAGTTAGACTGTGCTCTCGTTGTCCGTGGCCATGAAAAGTGCTTGCGTTCTCTCCCGAAGTTTGTTTGTTGCGTTGTGCACGAGCGCGAGCAATATGCGACCACCGGCATTTGGACACTAGTGACAGCCAGCCATGCAGTCAGGGCAGCGAAGGTAACAGATACGGCACTTGAAAAAAAAGACTTCCGACAGCTTTTGAAGTTTTGATATAAAGCTATATTAAATATTCTCTTCCAGAGCCTCCAACATATTAGTCAGCAGTAGAGAATGAGGGGAGGAGGGAGGGGCGGGATGCATCCACTGGTTAATATTATGCTGGCCTGGGTAAAGTAAACTACAACATGAACGGGTTAAATTTCCGCGGAAAATCTGCGGCGTTTTCATCGGAACACCGCGGCCGCGTATTCCGTTCGGGCCTGCATCAGCACAACTGATGATATTTCTAATGTGATTTAATCTGTTATCAAATCTTCTATTAACGGTTAGGTGTGATGTCATGGTCATTTCAGTACAGCACGGCTGGATAGCCTATTTCAACCAATTGCTTGATCAGAAGAACTACAGTACCTGTAGTAATATAAATATTTAATTCCACTTTTGTCTTTTTCTCCTTTTTTGGAGAACCCCCTCTGTGTACCACCAGAGGGGGCGCTCAAGTACCACCAGTGGTTGGGAACATCTGTCTTATATGATAAAGATTTACCTTGCATTATTATTATTATTATTATAGTATTAGGGGATTTCTTTTAAATCAGGGTTGCGAAAACCCAATGTGTTTTTTGGTTTTGAGACAAAGTTGGACCTGTGGCTTGGTGTGTGTGGGTGGGTGGGTGGGTGTGTGTGTGTGTGTGTGTGTGTGTGTGTGTGTGTGTGTGTGTGTGTGTGTGTGTGTGTGTGTGTGTGTGTGTGTGTGTGTGTGTGTGTGTGCAAAATTAAAGCACTGCACAAAGCCAAAAGTCCTGCTAAAAGCATAGTAAACCTGAGTCCAACACCAAATTAATGTAATCAGTCTCAGCCGTGGTGCGTGCTATGATGTTGTGTGCTCACTCATCCACGTAGCCCTGTCTAGTTGAAACTATAAATCTCTTTAGTAGACTAGATGTATGTAAGAGTTGTTGGCCATGTGTCTGTTACTATTCCTTCAGTGAGGTAACATATAGGTCTTTATATTTCCCATCTCCTCACTAGAAACGCCAACATCTTCTATAAACACAAAAAACAGCGCATCGCGGTTTGAACCACACACACACACACACACACACACTAGCAGTATGTATCGGCCCTTACAGTAGGCTCACGCGCGCACGCACACACACACACACACACACACACACAGACACAGTCACAGTCACACAGGTGTCTGCTTTGCAGTATCCTACTTTACCTGGGTTAGCTTGCGTGTTGTAATTGAAAGTTGACCCACTAACTAGTTAGCCTCGGTCCCAGGCTCACTTAACTGCGAAAAAGAAGAGCCTGGTCACAACCTAAGGCAGAGAAGCTATCGAAAGGCGGGACTTCCGCCGTGTAACCCCCCCCCCCCCCCCCCCCCCCCCCCCCCCCGGAAGTTAACGTTTTTTGACCAATCGCAGCGTTGTGTTCCCGAAAATGTATTCCCGCTGAAATGATCATTGGGTGGGGACTAGTAAACACAGCCGCACCGCGTGACGTAGTTATCTTACACGCAACACTTCCGCCACTTCCGCTGATAGTCTTTTCAGCGTAGGTCTTGCCCAGGGTGCTAACTAGTGGGTTGTGGCTGCAATGCTATCCCATTGGCAGAGAGGTCGGCTAGAGGCTAACAGTGTCTGGTTGCCTAACTTGCTGGCTGCAATACTATCCCATTGGCTGAGAGGTCTGACTACGGCAGCCAATGAAAAGTTGCCACTACAATCATAAGTTGCCACTACCAAACCGATAGAAAATAGCCGAGCCTGCTTCCAGCAGCTGGTAAAAAAAACTATTATTAGAGCCTCCGTCGTCTTTTACAGGTGGAGTTATGTCAAATGCGGAACTCAGTGAATTTTATGCCAGCCTGGATGATCTTTTAAGTAAAGTAAAATGTAACCTTTTGCATTTGGCAGTGTTATGGGTTTTTACCCAGATGCCCAAAACTCACTGAAAAAACTCAATGATCAATGTCATAACAAATTAACAATACCTCCTGTATTCAAACAAGTGCTCTCTTTTTTGTGCTGTTTATTTCTGTCCTCGTTACTCCTAGACTGCAATCGGACATTACACTTTACCAGAAGCTAATTTAATTACACGGTAGAGTTCAAATTCTAGAGCTTTTTCTTTTTAATAGCATCTTATTTGGGATATTAAGTTAGATCATATTGCCTTATTGGCATAGGAAAAATCAATTCGTGATCACCCCTTCAGTCGGTGATGTACGATTCTATCTCCTATTGGAACAAGCGAAGCCTAGTGTGGATGCTAGCTCTATTACAGCTGTCTGTTTGAAGCTTGTCCCCGTCTGTTGATCTCTTCACGGTTGGCAGCGAGCATTGATTTGCTGACTCCTTGCTGTGTTGGAGAAGGACTGCAGAGTCACTCTCCTATCTGCCATTACAAACTACAAAGCTACATCTCTTGCATCTCACCACTACACTCACACCTCTACTCCCAGAGACACAGATCTCCTTGCATTTAAATAAGTCGCTTGTGTGTGCGCATGACGCACGTGCGTGTTGGCTAGATAACTTGTGAACAGATGGGTAGATTTTCATGAAATGTGGTGGGAATAGTGAGTAGTCTTCCAACTTTTGGGTCGTCAACAATATTTTAGCCTCGGTACCCAGGCTTCTTTTTTGTTCGCATTCCGCTCAAAAAATGAAAGCCTGGGGGAATGAGACACTGGTCTAGGAGTGGGAGTGAACTACAGTCACTCCAAATTTGGTGACGTCAGTGTTGTCCGCTGCTGGTGCTCCGATCAATGAACCAATATGATCCAGCGCATTGCTCCCACCAGCACCCGCCCCTCCAGACCAGAATTCACGGTGGCTGGTTCCAGGCTAACAACATCTCAGTTTCTGACTCTTAGCTAAATAACTTGAGAATTGATGGTTGTACTAGTTATCCCTAAAACACCCTGGACAATGTCCTAGACTCTTCTCCAACCTGGCTCCCAAATTGTGGAATAAACTCCCCTTAGTTTGCAGTCAGAACTGCAGACTCACTCCCATTTTTTCCACCTTGTTTCATGTCATCTTTAAATTTAGTGTCAATGTAAGCCATATTGTGAAGAAAGACCATCAATCATTGTTCTTTCTGCAACAACTTCTATCAAAACCAGGAATGTGGGACTTTTTCAGAACTGTAATAGAGAGAGTTCTGGCATTCTTTATCACAGTGTGGTATGGAAACTTCTCAGCTGATGATAGGAATGAGCTTAATAATAGGGAAAGGGTTAGAAAAATACCAACTACTTGTTTCAGTAACAACACATTATCCTGATTCCTGACGCAGTGAGGACACTTAATTCCGCATCATCAGTTCAGATCATTAACTGAAGTTAAATGTACCTTAATTTTTAAAATCTATTTGTTCTGCCTAGTATACTTAGGCCTATTGTTTGTTTTGTCAACCCTCGCACACCAAGACAAATTACAATTAATGTTTTCAATCATTTAAATTATTGAATCTTGCAAGCAGAGTTTGTACCTCTAATTTAATTTGAAGTTGTATTGATTTGTTTTACTTTAAAAAAAAAAAGAATTAGAAAAATGTGTGAAACCTGTTTTGTTTCTTGGGTCACAAGAATACAGTTTGGCTCTAAGGCTTTCTGTTGGTTTTCAAACCGCTTATCTACAGTAGTCTAAGGCCTACAGTACGATGATCAATCTTTGTGTATTGCATACCAAAAGCAAAAGTAGGTCACTGTGACCCTAAAACCAGAATTTCAATCCCACTGCGTTGTCCTGGGGGGGACTATGGATCGCAGTGCAGTGACTTTGTCTTGTTTTAATATTGCTGAACTAGGAACACGTTATTCCAGGCACAAAGAACACCGCGACCAAGGAACATCAGGGTGACAATCACCTGATGAAGGCCACTGTTGCAGCACAGTGACTGTGCCACAGTCCTTCACCAGAGTGACAGTCGCCCCGATAAAGGCTGTGTGCCGCTACGGGAGTGTTTTTTTAACCTTTTGTCATGTGATAATCGTCACAATAAAGCCATTTTTATCCTCAAGAATGCCATATCACAAACTTTTTTGTGCATCAACTTCATTGCCTTTATGCCAAATAACAACTTGAATTGAATTTTACCCAAAATGACGTGCTCCTCTCTCTGAATTCTAAGTTTATTCCAGGGCTGTATACTTTGTTGTAAGTCATTGTGGATAAAAGCTTCAGATAAAAACCCAACCAGATGCTCAAATAAAATTCTTATGAGATAATGGGCCAAGAGAGAAAGTGAGATATGGTCTGGAGATAAAGAGAATGGGTAGCCGGGTAGGCACCATTTGCTTTTTGATCATTTTCACATACTGCAGTGTAGATAATACTGCTACTGTATATACTGTACCTGTGGTTTTGGCTTTGAAAGCACATAAACATTTGAATAGACTGGGGCCTATCTTGCGCCACCCCTTACCCTTTATACCTACATTTATTTGCCACTTTTTACTATTTAAAAAAACCTTTTAAAATAGTTCAAATAGCCGATCTACAAGCTCACAACGTGTCGATGTAGATCGGCTTGTTGAACTATTTTAAAATGTTTTTCAAAATAGTAAAAATGGCGAATAGGTTTAGGGAAAAGGGCTATTTTCGTCACTGCCTTACCCCTTATCCCTAAACTCCTTTGCCTTTTTAACTATTTTGAAAAACATTTTTGAATAGTTCAAATAGCCGATCTACAAGCTCACAACGTGTTGGCTAGTTGAAAAAATGTTTTTCAAACTAGTAAAAAAGGCAAAGAAGTTAAGGGGTAAGGGGTATAGGCAGTGATGAAAATGGAGCCATTGGAGTCTGGGCCAAGTAACAGTCACATTGTCATGAATATCAATGTGAGAGCAAGAGAAGATGTTTATTCCTCCACTCAAGCTGGCAGCAGCCGACGGCATCAAATTTGCTAAATGTTGTCTTTGGAAAGATGTTTTATTCAGTTGTTTTGCTGTGTGCTGATGCTAAATGAGAAAATGATTAGCTGCCTTTTTAAACAGACAATGTCTAATTCATATTAGAAGCATCATTAAACCTGCTTGATAGAACGGCAATAAACACTGCTCTCTCATTGTAGCCTCCATTCATTTCATTCAGTCACCTTGAAATGATTTTTGCTTGACTGGCGCTGTGGTATGTCTTTCTTTTCAAAGTTAAAGATGTTACATTACTCGTTTAGTTACGAATAACAATCGCTACAGTCAAGTATGCTTTGTACTACTACAACACAAAAAAAAGGTATAAACTAAATACTTGTTATTGTGTGATTTGATAATCTCCAGGTCTAATCAGCTGACTGTGTTGTGTCCTTACAGGGTCAGTTGGCAGGAACCTGGCCAATAAGCCCAACGTGTATGTATCAAGCAGTGCTGGGGCGCGGTGGAGAGAGGTCAGTGTCAGTCTCTAAGATTTACACTTTAGTTTATGGATTCCTGTTTATAGCACAGTGCTATTTCCCAGAAAAACACAATTCAATCATTTTTCATGATAACGTTTTAAATTAGTGTAAAAACATCACTGGATACAGAACACTATTTTGTCCTCTCCAGTCAGACACAGATGTTCTGTGAGTGGTGCAAGAATCTAAAGAACAACATTTGTATGTTTTATTTCAGAAAGATATTAGGAAATGGTCATTGGTAGTGATCACGTTTCCATGAGAGAAATCCACCTCTATACATTGTTCATACACTATGCATGTTTATACAGCATTGTAATACCTTGAACTCTGCCAGAGTTTATGTTCATGCCAAGTTAATCCTGCACCATTTTCCAACTTGGGATTTAAATCATATTTGAGTGTCTACAGGTAGGAACCCTACACCCCAATGCAACCAGAAAAATATGATAAGATAGGGCTCTTAGGCCTTGTTAGTTGTTAAAAGCAGAAAAAGTGCTCCTCAGAGCACAGGTCTCTGTACCTGTACCAGATCACTTACAGGTTATTGTGGGCTGGAAGCCAATCTTAGCCAATCAGGATGAAATCTGAAAGACCCGTTCCGTTCCGTTTGACGGATGGACGGACGGACAGAAGGAGGGACAGGGTTCCAAACCTAGTCTCGGCCAAGCCTTTTGGCCTGGCGGAGACGATAAGGGAATACTTATTTGATACCATGTTTTTACCAAGCCACTTCATTCATATGGAATCTATGATTCTCAGGTAGGCCTAATATCTCTACACCTCAAAGCATCAGGAATGACAAATAGTGTTATTGTATTCTATAGGCCCATACAGCCTAAATGCAGTAATGCTGTAGAATACACAACAATTTGTGTGCCATTCTTAATGAATAATCATCAATCAGAAGCTTTTTGGCCTGAGTCAGTCAGAATCGCTACACACTGCTCCAAAAATATATGAAATTGAGAATAACCTGCTAATTGATAAGTATTCATTAAGAATGTCACACAGTAGTGTATTGTACTTAGTACTTACCATAGAAAGCTTATAGAACAATATTTTGTCATTCCAGCTGTTTTGAGGCATAGAGAAAATGGGATCTGCTCATACTCTTGATGGCACATTGGTCCGACAATGTGGCTTAGCGTGCGGTTAGGGACAGGGTTAATAAATAATAAAGGGGCGAGTTACGCAAGCTTGCGTCAGTGGCACATCATCATTACAGGCTCCTATCACACACACCATCCATTTGTAGCTACAGTATGTCTGGGTCTTGAGTGGATGTTGTCCATTCACATACAAAAAAAACCCTCACCTAATGCACCCACTCGTATGTTTTAGTTTTTTCATCCACTTCAAAAACGGATGGTGGATGCTAATGGAACTTCTTGAATTTTGGTTCCTGCACTATATTCTGTGTAGTGAAAATATAATCTGAGAAATGCTTCAAAGTGACTGAACTGTACTGTGTGGAACTGATGATGCTCCCTTGCTGTTACCTAGGCCTTGGCCGGACCTCATTTCTACACATGGGGAGACCATGGTGGCATCCTGGTGGCCATTGTTCAGGGAGGTTCAACCAGAGATCTCAAGTAAGTCCTCTTGACTCCCTTCGCTGAATCACAGCCTCTTTCCTACAGTATAGTTATCATTGTCTTAAGTACACATTAAGTGTAACGTTCGTTGGGAATTAATCCATTCATGTGCCGTGGATATTTGAGCCTTATGAGCCTTTTTCAAGGGAAAATGTTTTGGCTAACATTGGAGTCAATGAGGGGAGAACCATTATTCTGATGGACCAACGACTTCCAGTTTGTCGTTGCACAACACAGACGCTCATAGACAGTAGTATAGCGCGATCTCTAACTGAATCAACAATAATACATTAAAAGCCGGAATTGGTTTGACAAGGGGATCAGAACTATCCCTAGGACTTTTGGACAGATATATTTAAATCTTATTCTGATATATTGGGTGTATCCATCCTACCAAACCCGCTAACAGCCTTGTTTGGTATTCCCCCAGGGACCAATATTCCTTTATACCTTAAAGGAGCATTCAGTGATTTGGGTGATTTGGAAAACCACCCAGTCCGCCCCGATAACAAAATGTGCACATGCACGCTCTACAGTGGGGGGAAGTGCAACAGGCCATTATCCAGAAAAAAAGAAAAAACAAGTGATATTTGAATTAAGTCAAATCACTGAATATACCTTTAAGAGAATAATCTCCTTTACTTCTCTTTTAGCCCGACGCCTTATACTCCACCTACACATAACGGATGGATAAAGGACGCACTATTCTATCTTAGGCAAATCGGTTACAATTCCTCTTCCTTGTTCTTATACCTTATTGTCTTCTTATTGCTTCCCAGCGTAGGAGGCCAGCAACCCTTACATCTAGTTGGTTTTAAAATAAAATACTGACTCTAAATAAATATAAATATACGTTACGTACGTATAAAATAAGATTACAAACAAAAATATAGATTTGTAGTGTTATCATTATGTGACTGTCTGTTGATTTTGTAAATTAATTGGAGCCGTTCATCTGTTATGAGCCGCTTGATTGGTGTGAGTACACTGCTGTTACGAGGCATTATTTCCTCAGAAATAGGTGGCACCATTCTGTGTAGAATTTAATAGGGATTGTTCCTAACGATGTAACGGCTGATAAGAAACCTCCTTGCTAATGAGGCAGAGTCATTGACTGTGTAGTTGGTAGCACATCTGTTGACAGGAGTGTTACATATTCACTACCTACAATCAGTTTTTTTGTTTGGTTAATGTCTTTTTGAAGCTTACTCTGGAAAATGTGTGTCCCTCGAAAGCCTACACGGGTTGTGCAAGGACGTGCTGTGATTGGCCAGTGCACTTGTGCAAGGATGGTCTGTGATTGGCCAGTAGCCTCTTCGAGTGGTAGTCGGGGAAAACGCTCTCGCCAGAACATGGTTTACTATTCTCTGCCTATCGGGTCACAACTCAAAGCGGCCCTGACGGCCACTTCGTAACGTTCGGCACGGCAACTCTCTCACTTTAGCTCGCTCAGTGGTGTCTCACATGGCTGAAGTTGGCTTGAGACGGCGACGGCGGGCCTCTGTCGCGGTCTAGTCCATATAATTATATATTTAAGTCTAGTCCGCAGTTGTTGTACGTGAGAGGCATTGGCCACAGAAGCGGGCCGTGGTTATAAGCACAATCCGTTTGGATTTGGAATTCCGCAGAAAATCCTGGTCTTACTGTATGTTACAGCAATACCTCGTCTGGTTCTCACTAGGGTTGGGATTCGGAACCGGGTCCATTTCAGACGCGGTTCCGACATTGCGGATCCGGAGCCGGTTCCATCGTTTTTTTATTAACGGTTCCCCAAACGGTTCTCATCAGTCGTCATTTAGCATGCAGAGCCAAGTTAGTGGGGGTGACTTCTACTACTTGACTAAGTGAGTAGATTAATCTTGTGACTCGTGTAGGCGTATTGATTTTGAGATGTTTCCTCAATGTGGACGTGCAACTGGTGCAAGTTGCAACAACCTTTGCAGGAAACTATGGCATCGCATTTATTGCACTTTGCGATGAGTGAGTGAGTGGGGCGGATACCACTGTTCTGTGCATTCAGCGAGCGGTCACCGCCGCGGAGCGAGTGTGGTTAACAGGGAGGGAAATGACAATAAATGCGATGCCATAGTTTCCTGCAAAGGTTGTTGCAACTTGCACCATTTGCATGTCCACATTGAGGAAACATCTCAAAATCAATCATAGAGCCATGAATTAAATAAAAATCAATTTGTCTGCACTTATTTTTACAACTTATAAGCAACTCAACTGCTTTTGATTTGGCTCTAAATTAATCGCGTAACTGTTGAGAGCCCAGACTTTAGGGGCATATATACCTCCATTCATTGATTACTTTATAAACAGTTTGCAGAAAAAAGCACAGGAACATAGCCTAGAGTTCAATACAATGTCTGGAGGAGGATTTTATAACCCAAGAAAGCACTATGGCTTGTTTCCATTAGGGTAACTGGGGTCCTTCATATTAAATTAATCTGAACATTAAAGACACAACATTTGTCACCACAACAATATCATTATTGCAATGTGTACTGTATATTTAATATACAGTATAAATTGCAACAATGATATTGTCGTGGTGGCTAGCTGGTGGTGGTGAAGTTTAAATAATAGTGCCACCTCATAATTGTAAAGTGCAAATACAATAATTTAATTTGAGTTTATTAAGTACTTGGTTAGGTTAGTTATAATATAAGCATAATATATGTCAGAAAAAAAAGGGGAAAGAAATATTATTAGGAACCGTTAATGGAACCGTTAGGAAGGATCCGGTAAGGATCCGGAACTGTTAAAATCCTAACGAATCCCAACCCTAGTTCTCACTGAGAACAGGTTTGACATGGGTCACACAACTCCAACGAGGTGCACAAAAAGATAATCAGAGCCTCACTAAATGGCAGCATTAGCTTAGAAATTGGGGGGAGAAAAATATATATTTTTTAATAAATGTATGGAAAAAAATGATTGAACTGAAGATTTAAACCACGCACACCATGGGAGATGTGGACAGGGATTTGAAAAACATTTCTACAGCAGAATGTGTGTCTGTGTCAGGTTCAGCACCAACGAGGGGGAGACATGGACAAACTTCCAGTTCGCTGAACGGGACGTGTACATCTATCAGCTGCTGACGGAGCCCGGAGAGAAGAGCACGGTCTTCACCATCTTTGGTTCATACGCTGACCAGAGACACAGCTGGCTCATACTGCAGGTCAACGCCTCTGATGTACTGGGTGTGTAATACGCATCTCTCCTCTCCTCTCCTCCAGTGTTGATTTTGACAGCAAATTTTGATGTAGTTTTATTCATAGTCTATTGAATATTTTTCATTTAGTTTTGGTCATATTTTAGTCATCTGAAATGTTTTAGCGCTAGTCTAGTTTTAGTCGACCAAAACTACAGTTGATCTTGTCAACTAAAATGTATTTCGGCCTGATTTTACCATTGGTTGCATGCTGAAAATAGTGTTGCGTTTTAAGCTTGTAGATCGGCTATTTTCAGATCGCAACCAAACATATAACACAGTTATAAAATTGTCAATTTATTTAGTCTTAGTTTTAGTCACCATAGCTTAGTTTAAATTTAGTTGTATTTAGTTTTCGTCGGTGAAAAAAGGTAGTCGACGAACATCGTTCGTCATAGTTCCAGTCGACAAAATCAACACCCCTCTCCTCTCCGCTCCTTCATGAGTCTGTCTGTCTTTGCCAGGTGTGCCCTGTTTGGAGGCTGACTACAAGCGCTGGTCTCCATCTGATGAGCATGGCAGTGATTGTCTTCTGGGCAGAGAGATGGTGTTTAAGAGGCGGACTCCCCATGCCACCTGCTTCAACGGAGAAGACTTCGACCGACCCATAACGGTGTCTAACTGCTCGTGCACACGTCAGGACTATGAATGGTACAGCAGCAGATTCTTTTAATTTTTGTATTTGTTTTTGGCTTTTCTGCCTTTATTGATAGTATCAAGTGAAGATAGAGGAGGAGAGACATGCAGCAAAGGTCGTCATGGACGGGACTCAAACACGCGACACACTGTCAGGCCAAAGCCTATATGTGGCATGCGCCTGGACCACTTGGCCAGCGGGCGCCCCCCAGCAGCAGCTTATACACATGTACACAAGCCATGTCCACGTTTATTTGGATGGCACATTGCACACACACACACACACACACGCACGCACGCGCGACACACCTTTGATGTGTAATCAGACAACACAAATAGATTTTAAAATAGGCAAATTATTCATACGAGTATGTGTAGTAGAATAGTTTTACAGTAGGTAAATCTTTTTGTAATTATATATTTTTTTAAAAGCCTCTGACTTTCAGTTCTTAATTATACAAGTCGTTTGACTTGCATATACATTATGGGGCATATGTTCATAAATGTCCTCTTGATCCCCCCCCCCCTTCTCCTCTCAGTGACTATGGCTTCAAGCTGAGTGAAGATCTGTCCCTGCAGGTGTGCAACCCTGACCCTGAGTTCGCAGGGAACCTCTACGCTCCTCCAGTGCCATGTCCTGTGGGCACCACGTACAGACGCAGCAAGGGGTGAGCTGCTGTGTGTGTGCGTGCGTGTGCGTGCGTGCGTTCGTTCCTCGTTCGTGTGTGCGTGCATGCGGCGCGCACGCTTGTGTATTAGCATAATGTCAATATCTGAAAATATCTGGCTTGGACCTGACCGGACATGATACTCTTATAACAAAGGGGTGCGACTCGATGTGGCAAACGCATTTAGTAGGTCCACATTAGCAAAACAATAAAGTCCATGGCCAGCCTGGTGACAGGCGGAGGTCTGACCTTGTTCAACAGTCTGATGGTAGCCGTGTGGAAGCTGTTCAGAAACCGGTTGGTCTTGCCATTGCTACGACGGTAGGCCGGCTCTTTGCCTGGTCGTGATGGTTTACAGGGTGTGAACAGATTGGGGCTGGGTTGGTGCATGTCTTTGATATAGTGCTCTTTGACTACAAATACCAACAGACCCAAATCCTAAAAGAAATAGAATAGCATGAGAGAGACAGGATTCAACCATTCTAGCACCACCAAATTATGCATAAAGAAGAGCACATCGGTATCACCTTTGCAACATTTGGAGGTCTTAACAGTAATGTAAATCACAAGTATTGTTTTATTCCCAATGTACTCAGTGATGCTGTAAAGCAACCTTTGCTCTGATTTGTGTATTTGCTTGGTCTAAAATATGTGGACAATGGAGTTGTTTGATTGGAGGAGGGTCTAATGTGAGTCTGAAGCTGAATGTGCTTCAAGTGTATAGGAAATACACTTGAAGCACATTCAGCTGACAACACAAGAAGTCCACTGTGATGTTCGGGACTTTCCATGGATACGAGATATGGGCAGTATCTACATTACATTACATTACAGTCATTTAGCAGACGCTTTTATCCAAAGCGACTTACAATAAGTGTATTCAACATAGGTAGGGAACAAAAACTACTAATCACCATTAGTCTTTAGTGCATTTTCTGCAAAAACAAGCAACCAAGAGTATACCTAGCGCTAAGGTAAAAGTGCAATATATCAGCTACCTATTTCCTTAAACAGATGAGACAAAATAGCTAAATCAAATGAGCATGAGCTAAAACAATTAAGTGTATCGACTAAACAAGATCCAATAAACAATACAACAATAGAAAACAAGCGTTCGTACAACTAGTTAACAACAAGTAGGTCAGGCAGAGAGGAAGGGTAGTGTTTCCTGAAGAGGTGGGTTTTCAACCTGCGGCGAAATATGGGCAGTGACTCTGCTGTCCTAACATCAGTGGGAAGTTCATTCCACCACTGTGGGGCCAGAACAGAAAAGAGTCGTGACCGTGTGGATCGGCCAGAAGGACCCTTGAGTGACGAGGCAATCAGTCGCCCCGAGGTGGCAGACCGAAGTGGTCGGGCAGGGGTGTAGGCATCGACCATAGCCCGGAGGTAGGAAGGAGCTGTTCCTTTCACTGCCCTATAGGCTAACACCAGGGTTTTGAACTGGATGCGAGCCGCTACGGGGAGCCAGTGTAGAGAACGGAGAAGGATGGTTGTGTGGGAGAACTTGGGGCGGTTGAACACCAGACGAGCCGCAGCTTTCTGAACAAGCTCCAGAGGTCTGATGGCAGATGCCGGAGCACCAGCAAGGAGGGAGTTGCAGTAGTCCAGGCGGGAGATGACGAGAGCCTGGATGAGCACCTGGGCTGCCTTCTCCGTGACATTATACATTATATAATCACTTTGTGATTATATAATGTGCATGGCAAGCAGCTTAATTTGTGTTTCTGTAAAGCACCGGAAATAATAGGTAACTTTGATCCCTACCCAAACCTGCCACTGAGCCTGTTATAGTTACAGTAGTGCTTGCTGATCTCAGCATCGACTGAGTACTGTTGCAGTTTACTCCCCAGCCCAAGTTTGCTCCTACTGAGCCCTGTTACAGTTACCTTGTTTGGTGTTTACAGCTACAGGAAGGTCCCTGGAGACAGCTGCAGTGGTGGAGACGTGGAGACCAGACTGGAGGGAGAGATGCTTCCTTGTCCTGTTGGAGGTAAGACTTATTTGTTCTCTTCATTTCAATTACAGTTGTACTTTTGCTGGTTTGAAACGTTGAGCGAATGTCTGTATACTGTACCTTGGGGGGCGGACATCTCTAGGTACCTGACTATTTGATTCCGATTCAGAGGGCTAAGATTTGAAGATTCAAAACCACACTCAAAACCCACCTTTTAATCCCAACCCTCTTTTTGTTTACCTTTCTTTTAGTTTTTAACCGTTTTAACTAGTTTTTTCCTAATAAAGTTGTTTTTATTCTTTTGTCCTGTAAAGCGACTTTGAGTACCTAGAAAAGCGCAATATAAATAGTATGTATCGATTACTGATGCATCTCGAATCCAATACATTATTTATTTCCCCCTCACTTAGTCACTGTGTGACTAATAAGCAAAGTGCTTTCTAATGATCCATAATGACAACAGCTTAATTTACTTCCATTATCTTTTGTTACACTACAAACAAACAAAAACATTAAGCAGCTTTCTTTAAATAAAATATTTATGATTTATGAAATCGAATACATTTTCCACACCTACGTATATTGAAATTACATTAGTATGTATAGCTGTACTTCTTTGTCCGTGTGAGAACACAACAGTATGTGTTTCCTGTGCTGTGTCAGAGAGCAATGAGTTCATCTTGTACGCGGTGAGGAACTCCATCCATCGTTATGACCTGGCCACCGGCAGCGATCAGGTGCTACCATTGGCTGGCCTCCGCGAGGCCGTGGCACTCGACTTCGACTACGAGAGGAACTGTCTCTACTGGGCCGACATATCACTGGACACCATACAGGTTGGTCCACACAGACCAATTCTAAAAAACCTGTTTCTATGTCAGTGGTGCTCAATCTTTTGTCTTATGTCAAGGGCCCCTAGAATTATCTGTATTTGGCTGCGGACCCATATCTGAAAATGTGTTTTTCCAGGGACACCCCCAGAAGCAAAGATTTGAGTTAAAACCTTCGCTCTGAAAGAATATATTCAGAGATTTGCGCCACATTTGCGTGCGAGAGAGAGAGAGTTAAAAGCCAAATATACTCATCGTTGTGTTCTGTTTCACGTTATTGCTGAGTGAGTGACGCACAAAAAAAGCAACAAGGGGTTTAGAAGCGAAAATATCCGTTGTGGAGACTCCACACATGCACTTCTCACAGAGTGATTAGCCTACTAATGATTGACAGGTGCGGCCGCTTTGGGAGCGTGCCTGATGATGTCTGTTGGAGAGAGTGAGACTGACTCCACGGTGCTTGTCCAGCGCATTGAAATTATACGTTCTCATCAGACATTCATATTTTGCTAAATTGTAGGCTATATAAGCTCTGTATCTGGTTAATTGCGGGAGGATGCAGGATTCACGGGGGCCCGCTGGTTTTATCTTGACTGCCCGCACCCGCCCACAGGCATTTTAATACCACCCGAGCCGCCAACATTTACGTTGGGTCCCGCGGGCGCCGCAGGCTCCCTTTCCCATTGCAGCCCTCTAGAACCAAGTGCTATGAGCTTGTAGATCTGCTTTTTTTCAATAGCTAAAGTATTACATAATCCTTAAAACACCAAAAGGGGTTCCGTCCTGAATGGGTTAATGTGCATGAGCTGGTTGGACATCCATGGTACCAGACGTGATGTGTTGTCTCTGCACAGCGTCTCTGTCTGAACGGCAGCACGGGACAAGAGGTGGTGGTCAGGAAGGACCTGCAGAACGTGGAGGCGCTGACCTTTGACCCCATCAGCAGGCTGCTTTACTGGGTCGACGCTGGAGCCAAGAAGATAGAGGTGTGTACACACAACTGGTTCAACAAATTAGTGATCACTTCTGTCCTTGTTATAGGAATTAGTTGGCAAGTCACTCATGGGGTGTCAACATGTGTGGTTGATGCTGTCTTATGTGTCTTCAGGTTTCGAACCCTGACGGAGACCTGCGTCACACTCTGCTCAACTCCTCTGTCCTGGAACATCCCCGAGCCCTGGTCCTACTGCCTGGAGAGAGGTAACACACACACACACACACACACACACACACACCTGGAAAGAGGTAGCATGCACGCGTGCACACACAATTTTTAATGCATTCAGAAAAATGCTGATTCTAAAAGCATATTCTTTTTGTCTTTCTTAGTTTCCTTTGTACATTTCCTTGCTATTATTATTGCCCACTTGTCTAGTATTTTATGCTGGATTTATTATTCACCATTCAATTAACATCGAGTGTGATAAAGGCAGTAAGCAGAACCAGGTAAATAGTAAAATACAGATTTCTCCTCGCGTTTTCAGTTTTTATTGCCATTTATTTCATGATTTTGTTGAAAGCTTTATTCTGATTGGTCAATCATAGCATTCTGCGGTCTCTTATTTGTCATTAACAGGCCACTTCTCTGCCTCCATTTATGTTGCTATGGAATGAGAAGCTTGTTAGCTAACACAATTATTTTTTAATCAATATTCTGTGTCAACATATTGATTTTGTTTGTAAGCAGCTGTGTAAAAAGCAGCACGATATACAGTACAGTGAGGTGGTCATTATTGTTTTTTTTGTTTTTTTTACAGGGCGAAGCATAGCACCACTGTACATTATCATTATCTAACACCTTGGTTGAATCTCTTAGACTGTTAGAAAGTATGCATATTTAACACCATCACAGGATACTGTACAGAAGACGTACACTAAACTCCTCTGTAGTAGTCTGTACAGAGGACAGTACTCACTGTTCTGACTGATCTTCACACCAGAACAGCCACTGAATGCAAATTTATTGGACGACTGGCTGCTTCGTGGCGGCGAAAATAGCAGATCTATCAGCTTGTATCCACGGCATGTTGTGAGCTTACAGATCGGCTATTTTCGGTCTATGACACCATCATACGATACAATTGAAATCGGGCTTCATACAGCACATACTTACCAGATATCAGGGTATTCCTATACAAGTACATGTCTCTCTCTCTGTTCTCTGTAGTCTTATGTTCTGGACAGACTGGGGCGATCGTGCGGCTGGCGTGTACCGCAGCTACATGGATGGCACCAACATCTCCTGCATTGTGTCTGAGGGCGTGCGCTGGCCCAACGGCATCACAGCTGATGATCACTGGCTGTACTGGACAGAGGCTTACAGCGACCGCATCGAGAGGGCCGACTTCATGGGGGGTCAGAGGAGCGTGCTCATGGAGGGGTTGCCTCACCCATATGCCATCGCCGTGTTCAAGGTGGGACCAGCCGCATGCACTGATGTGAACTAACATACTGAACATGGGACTGTACTGCATAGAGACTTGTAAACTGGAAGGACTAGAGACTGTATTTAGACTGTATAGAGACTATGGAGGCTGTAGAGAGATTAGATACTAGAAACTATATTGAGACTTAGAGATTGTATTGAGACTATACAAACTGGAAGGAAACTGTAGGGATAATGCAGTAAATAAATATACTTACTATAAATATACCATTGACTGCTATTTATTACATATTAAATAGGCAGTCAGCTTTTGTGTTTTGGACTTTTGGTACGATTGGGTTTCACACCTGATGCACGACTACCTCCTCTCCATGCCGGTGCCAGACTGTCATCCAGTCCATCCAGTCCATGGTAACAGAAAGGTTGGGAACCCCTGATTTAGACTAAATAGACACTGTATACACTGACACCACAGCGCGTAAACAGCGCCTCAAACTGTGACTCCGCCCACAAACGGGGGAAGTTGTGATTTGCGCTCGTTCACTGCAATGCAATTTGCGGCATTTTCAAAACAATATTGAGCAGAGTAGCGATTATCAAACGTATTTGCAATGCCATACGTTGAAAGATCTGTTGCCCGTGGACAAGGCACGCTACCTCCGCAAGTTAGATAGCATCGGCATAGATGTTTGTCCGTATGTGATTAAGTTGCATTGGCAGTCATAGAAAATTCTTACCCCAGGCTAAAACCGGATGTGACGTTTTTGGGCGTTCCTGTCTAGCGTGGTGTCAGTGTATAGAAACTGGATGGAGACTGTACTTCAGCAGTATATGGAGAGTATTATTTAGACCGTATGTTAACAAAATGCATTTGGAATCAAACAACATCCCATTTTTTTCTGTCTGCAGAATGACTTGTACTGGGATGACTGGTCGAGAATGGGGATCTTCAAAGCTCCCAAAATTGGCTCACCGAACAATGAGCTGATTGTTGGCAGACTGACCGGAGTGATGGACCTCAAGATCTTCTATAAGGGAAAAACCAGAGGTGAGAGACTAATGATAACAAAGACAGACAAGGAGAGACAACAAGGCTGGGTAGAAACATTAAGCACAAACATTAAGCACAAGGAGATAATACAACTGCTTTCTACTATAGCCCCTTAAATACAGAGAATAGTTAAAATAACTACATCTAAAATACCCTTCTACTACTTATTTTCCTACTAAAACTACTTTTACCGCAGTGTTTGGATGACTATGCAGTCTTCTCAATTATTCCATTTTAATTAAAGTTTATCTATAGAATAATCATTAAGAAAATAATGAATTGCCACAGCTTCTGTGGGAGGGTTCCACATGTTGTTTTTACTGGCTGTACCATTGCAATAGTCCTATTTTACATTGTACTTTTGAGTTTGTGCTGTTCATTATGCATCTTTTTGTTAAGATGGCTTGAGAGTCAAATTAAAGTCAAGTGACTTCTCTCCTCCAGGTCACAATGCCTGTGTGGACCAGCCCTGCAGCCTGCTCTGTCTGCCCCAGCCAGGCCACCGACACACCTGTGTCTGTCCCGACGGAACGCCCACCATCACCATGCCTAATGGAGAGCTGCAGTGTCAGTGTCCCACTGGATACCAGCGACATAATAACACCTGCACCAAGACCGGTGAGAGTCTCTCTCTCTCTCTCTCTCTCTCTCTCTCTCTCTCTCTCTCTCTCTCTCTCTGTCATTGTCACATAGTGCTAATAAACAAAATACACAATAGGACGTAGAGCTTCCTTCATCCCAACACTCCCCGCTGATAGGTGCCACCCCAGCCCGTATAGTATGTGCAATGACAATTATCACCCTCCCCACCCGGCTTCCCTACCCCGAACACGGGCCAATTGTGTTCGTGTAGACACCTTACCTCTAATTCTAATCCTAAAATAGCTCCTTGTTGAATTGAGGACTATGGAAATGTCCTCTTTGAAGATTCCATATCTTAATGTCCTCAAAAGGAGAGCAATACAAGAAAACATGAATGGCCAGCCATGTAATGTTCCACTGCCTGAACAAAGTCTGACCTCTAGGTTGTGGGAGGTAATGTTAATGTTTGATGGCAGCACAATTGATGGACTAAAGCCTTAATGGACTAAAGAGATGGACATAATGAAATTAAATTAGCCCACCTTCTTGTGGTGGGCTAATTTATTGCATCTTAAATATCAGTGTGTCCTACATAGTTCTCCAAATAAAGGCATGTATTTTTCGCTAGTATGATATGGCTGTCATTACTTAGACTTGCACATTCTTGGGGATATGTTCCTGTGACACACTCCAGTGTCAGTGTTATATCCACAGTGATGGCTTAGAATTCCAAAGCTGGAGATTTTGTAGCACTGGGGTTTGGAGCGTGCCAGATTGCTGGCCTCAAACTAGAGGCTTCAGTGTTGTTGTGGTACCATGGACAGTTTTGAAGAAAAGTTGGCTGAGGAGAATAGGAGGTACAAAGGACAGAAAGATGTCTTTGTACTGTATATTCCCTCATGTTAACTTAAACGATCTCCGTCTGTCTCTGTCCAATTAGAGCATCACTGTTTGCCTAACCAGTATCGCTGCTCCAATGGTCGCTGTATCAGTAGCATCTGGAAGTGTGACAGCGACAACGACTGTGGAGACATGAGCGATGAACAGGAATGCCGTAAGTAAAAAACAAAACAATTTCAACATTAGATGACATGATATGATTTTCTGACGAAGACCCGAAGTGGTCGAAACGTTGTATCTCTTCCTTAAATAAACTATTTTTTGGAGCTCAAGACCGGTGTGCGAACTCCATCTCCTCTCATCTGTGCATATGTTTGTTCAGCACCTGAGATGTGCGTGCTTCCCTGTTGGATCCTATCTCTAATGATTTATATTACTTTAATTGAACATTACATATCACACATCTACTGTTGTCTCCTCCCAGCTATTCTCACTGTGTTAACCATTTGAACCCTGGCATCCATATTCTGGGGGGAACATTCTGTGAGCTTGTAGATCAGCTTTTTACTTTATTTGTTTATTTGGACGGCACATTGCATATTAATGGACATTACATATGAATGCAACGTAAATACACCGGATTTAGTAAAGATTCTAGTTTACATCCGCAGTTCTCACACAAAACAAAAACGAAACAGGCAGACAGTGAAGCACATTACACTAGGAAACAAAGCATAAAAACATACATACAAGAACAATGTACAAAGATATAAAGTGCAGTGTTGTATAGGGCATAAAGTAACTTGTGCATAAAGTGCAGTATTGCTTTCAAGTAATACATGATACACTGTGTGTGTGTGTGTGTGTGTGTGTGTGTGTGTGTGTGTGTGTGTGTGTGTGTGTGTGTGTGTGTGTGTGTGTGTGTGTGTGTGTGTGTGTGTGTGTGTGTGTGTGTGTGTGTGTGTGTGTGTGTGTGTGTGTGTGTGTGTGTGTGCAGCCACCACATCGTGTGACCCGACCATTCAGTTCCGATGTGTGTCATCTGGTTCGTGCATCCCTCTGGCCTTCAAATGTGATCACGAGGATGACTGTGGTGATGACAGTGATGAAGGACACTGTGGTAAGTCTTGACAGCAGACTGCTGTGATTACACAGTAGCCTAAATGCCTGCAATCACACAGCCATCAACATAGTCCAGACAGATCTGCAAGCTCAAAACGCGTTGTGAGACTGTAGATCGGCTGTGTTCTACAAAGAGTTATGGTTTAGAGAGGGAAAAAGAGGGGGGACTTTGATCCACTAAGTATAGGATCAAGTGGTTAAAATACTGGTTCCTGACATCATGGCTATTGCAAATTGTGGGGCCCAGTTTGGAATCCGGTTTAGACCCACTGGTTTCCAGTACATTAGTACAACATGTTGTACTACACCAGACAGTGGTTAGAGTGTCCGCCCTGAAACTGGGAGGTCGGGGTTCGATCCCCGGCCGGGTCATACCAAAGACTGTAAAAATGGGACCCAATGCCTCCCTGCTTGGCACTCAGAACCAATGGGTTGGATTGGGGGGTCAAATCTACTAATCAAATGATTCCCGAGCGCGGCACGGCTGCAGCTCCCCGCTCCTTGGCTGCGGCTCACTGCTCCAAGAGATGGGTCAAATGCGGAGAACAAATTTCACTGCGGTAACGCGTGTGACAAATCGTATGACTTTGACTTTGACTTTGTACTGGGTTCCAGTATATCCTCATCCTTTTGTGTCAACGCTGACCGTGCTGCGTTTGTCTGTGTCAGAGTCTCACCAATGTGGCCCAGAGGAGTTCCTGTGTGAGCGTGGCGTGTGCATACGGGAGTCCTGGCGCTGTGATGGAGACAATGATTGCAGGGATTGGTCAGACGAAGCCAACTGTACAGGTGATGAACAGGAGTGTATATGAATATCTGTCCTATATATTTAAATATTCAAAAAAATAATAAACAAAAAATAATAATGCCCTGGCCTACCTGCTAATAAATACACTCCCCATCCTTAGTTGGCCACCATACCTGTGAGTCCAGTAGCTTCCAGTGCCACACTGGCCACTGTATCCCCCAGCGCTGGGTGTGTGATGGAGACGATGACTGTCAGGACGGTTCTGATGAAGACCCCAGACAATGTGGTAAGTTCACACGTTGAATGTGAGCCCAACTTCAGTCAAAAAGAATGTCAGTACAACAAAACTAGCTGGGTGCACGGCTCCAATAGTACATACGAGGAGGATGAAACTAGCTGGGTGCACGGCTCCAATAGTACATACAAGGAGGATGAAACTAGCTGGGTGCACGGCTCCAATAGTACATACGAGGAGGATGAAACTAGCTGGGTGCACGGCTCCAATAGTACATACAAGGAGGATGAAACTAGCTGGGTGCACGGCTCCAATAGTACATACAAGGAGGATGAAACTAGCTGGGTGCACGGCTCCAATAGTACATACAAGGAGGATGAAACTAGCTGGGTGCACGGCTCCAATAGTACATACGAGGAGGATGAAACTAGCTGGGTGCACGGCTCCAATAGTACATACAAGGAGGATGATGCCAGCACTCGTGTTATGTCTTTCAACAGGCACTGTACTTGATTTTTATTTATTTTTATTTAAGGAATGCAACAGGGCACACCAAGTACTGGAATCATTATCAGTGAGCAGAAATAATCAATAATAAGCAGACTTGGCAACCATGACTGTAGAAAGTAACAGTACAGTAAAGAACTTGGGGGTCATTATTTATTCTGAATTGAATTTTAATTCACACATTAATCATGTTACCAAGATTGCCTTTTTTCACCTTAGAAATATTGCACGAATCAGAGCCTATCTGTCATTGGACGATGCAAAAACGCTGATCCACGCCTTTGTTTTTTCTCGGCTTTATTACTGCAATGGACTGCCAAAGAAAACAACTGACAGATTACAACTTGTCCAAAATGCGGCAGCCAGAGTTTTAACTAAAACGATGAGATGAGAGAACATATTACTCCAGTTTTAGCTTCACTGCATTGGCTTCCGGTTGTTTTTAGGATTGATTTTAAAATAATTTTACTTGTTTATAAAGCTCTCAATGGTCTTGCACCTTCCTACCTACATGACTGCCTGTCTAAATATGTCCCGAGCCGCCCCCTCAGGTCTTCCACTGCTGGCCTGCTCGCTGTGCCTAAACAAATGGCAACTAAAAAACACGGTGAAGCAGCTTTCTGCTTCTACGGGCCGACGGCGTGGAACAAACTTCCACAGTACCTTAGACAGGCAGCCTCTGTAGACATTTTTAAAGCGCAGCTCAAGACCTACTTCTACACTCTTGCTTTGAATTAAATTCCTTGTTCTTCATTTCCTCACTGTATTGCATTACTGCTATTATTTTAATGTTTTATGCCTTGCTTTTTTCCCTCCATTGCTCTGTAAAGCACTTTGAGCTGCATGTCATGAAAGATGTTATTAAGGTGTTATTATTATTATTACTCACTCACTCACTCACTCACTCACTCACTCAAACAGGCAGAGATAATAGGAAGGGCTGTTTTTACAAGATGACAGTTGTGTCTCCTGTACACAATACACTGGTGCATTGAAGTTGATCAGGTGAAAGTGACACATTATCATTAATATTATGTCTGCCCTGGTTGACCTAGTGTTCATCTTACATTAAACAGGTGTTGGTGAACCTATACCACTCAAAGTAATACCATTGTAGTCACCATCTCCCACGTGGAAAAGGTGTCCCATAATTGACTGTAACACTGTGTGCATCGTTGTTTGTTGCAGTTGGGGAGCGTTGCATGGGATTTCTCTGCCCCAACGGGACTTGTCTGCCGACCACCGCCCACTGCAACAGCGTACAGGACTGCCCAGGGGGCGCTGATGAGCAGAATTGTGGTAATTGTTGAGGTCATCTGGATTCTGGATGTCCTGTTGTCGCATAGGGAAATCAGCATTAGAAATGATGATAATGAATGATGAAAAGATAACTGCAGAACATGGAGTACACACATACTGTATAAGCGTATGTTCAAAACTCACTTATATTACCTGGAACTTGTTTGCAATGCATGCAGTATAGAAGAGTCGAGAAGAGAATGTGTCTGTCTGTCTGTCTGTCTGTCTGTCTGTCTGTCTGTCTGTCTGTCTGTCTGTCAGTGGCCATAATACAGTATGGAGAATACTTAACACCGTTGAGATTTCCAAACCTGCGCATCATGTTTTTGGACAAGAATTTCTTGTCAAATAAAGGTGTGTGTTCACTGTGTTGTACCCCAGATCCACTGTGCACACGCTACATGGAGTTTGTGTGTAAGAACCGTGCTCAGTGCTTGTTCCAGTCTCTGGTGTGCGATGGGACCAAGCACTGTGAGGATGGCTCTGATGAGGACCCCTCCTTCGCCGGCTGTGGTGAGCATCACACTGAATGAACACGTTAACAATTCAGTTGCAAATATAGAGCATTACACCTGAAGTACTGAGTAGCTCTCACAGCCAGAGGTTATTAACTTTAACCCAATTCCAATTCTAAGTCAAACCTATAAAATAGCTCATGTAAAGGTGTAATAATTATTTAATTACAAACACACACACACATGAAAACTATTTCTGCATATTTCTTGTAAAACGTGGAAATGCTGTCTGTGTTCTCAGCCACGCCCTCAGAGTTTGGTAAAGTGTGTGATGCGTACACATTCCAATGTGCAAACGGCGTGTGTGTGAGTCTGGAGTGGAAGTGCGATGGCATGGACGACTGTGGTGACTACTCTGACGAAGCCAACTGTGGTAAGACCCTCCCACATCCTTGTCAAATGATTGCTTATGCAAAATGAACCCCTGTTTTTGTCTGATCCATTTGTCAAAGTGTCATGATAGATTATCACTGTGTGTGTTTGCGTGTGCGTCCTTTCCAGCCTCTCCCACTGAGGTTCCAGGTTGTTCCAGGTATTTCCAGTTTGAATGCAGAAATGGCCGTTGTGTTCCAACATGGTGGAAATGTGACGGAGAGAACGACTGTGGCGACTGGTCTGATGAAGCACAGTGCACAGGTAAACACACACACACTGACACGTGTGACATCTTGTGAGCTTGTAAAGTAGCTATTTTCACTATTATTGTAATTTTTTGAGAATTCTTTTAATTTTTGCATTGCATTCATATTATTAACCCATTGATTTCCGGGAAAGCATCAGTCATTTTAGATTTATTTTATATATATACAGATATATATATATATATATATATATATATATATATGGCCTGGGCCATGGCTCAATGGTCCAGGCACCTTGGCTGGTAATCCAGTCTGGCAGTGTGCCGCGGGTTCGACTCCCGATCCCGACGGCCTTTACTGCATGTCTTCCCCCCATCTCATAAAAAATATAAAATCAAGGCAAAAGCCACAAAAAAAACAAAAAAACATTTATATATATATATATATATATATATATACTGTAGATACTACTTTTAGTGTTTTTAAAAGCAAGTACTCCAGTACCTTTTAACTCAAGTACGAATTTGACAAGATAAACTTTCGCTTGTAGTCGAGTAATATTTGACTTGAAGTACTGGTGTTGAGTACTTTGTCCACCGCTGGTCTTCCTCCATTCTGAAGCCGTGTTGTGACTCTTCTAGGAGGCGTCACCCCTCACACGGTCACCCCAGGACCCTCCACCTGCGCTGCCAACCGCTTCCACTGTGGCTCTGGGGCCTGCATCATCAACACATGGGTGTGTGACGGCTACGCTGACTGCCCTGATGGCAGTGATGAACTGGGCTGTCCTACTGGTACGTTTCCTTCTCTTCTGTTCAGCTCAGTTCAAACTCAACAGTACAACAGTCACTTTACGCCAGTGCACAATTAACTACAAACATTTTTAATTGGGACCATGATGCAGTGTTGATTAGTTGATATATGCAGTAAAATGTTTTGGGTGTCCCTCAAATTACATAATTAGTCGGGAACGATACAGATTGGGAATGCATCCCCCCCATCTGTCTGTCTGTATGCCCATAAGGGTTGGGCATAATTTTGCGTATTTCTTGTAAGATACAGATGTGGTGAGGCCTGTAATTGATTTGTTATTTTATTTCCTTCTTCATCCATGACAGCGCACAATGGGTCAGTGACCGTGGCCCCCGCACCCACCCACGCTGTTCCTCCACCTCCCTCCCCGGGTCACTGTGCCAGGGGACAGTTCTTATGCCGGCGCCCCCCACTCTGCATACCTGAGTGGCAGCGCTGTGACGGACACGCACACTGTCTGGACGGATCTGATGAGAGACACTGCCGTAAGTAGCACAGACACACACAACACACACACACACACACACACACACAGAATCAGGATGGGTCTGACTGTTGAGAGTAACACACAAACACATGCTTTTAAACCTTTCCAAGTGTCAAATACAAAATGTAGAGATCCATTTTAATGGAGCCATAGAAATGTTTTTTTTCAGCTATTAAGACCTTTGCCTTCCTCCTGACCTTCGTCACCTTGCACTCCAAATATTCCGATATTTTGCCTTCCTCCTGGCCCTCGTCACCTTGCACTCCAAATATTCCGATCTTTTGCCTTCCTCCTGGCCCTCGTCACCTTGCACTCCAAATATTCCGATCTTTTGCCTTCCTCCTGGCCCTCATCACCTTGCACTATTCAGACCTTTGCCTTCCTCCTGGCCCTCGTCACGTTGCACTATTCAGAAAGAGCAGCCATGCATGTTTTTTTTAAATGACAGACTGATGAAGAAACAAGAATTACTGGTGAGGAAGAACTTATATGGTTGCTTATATCTAACCTTTGTGATATTTGGTAGCTTGTACAAGCCTAGTTGTCTCCACTAGGCCTGATAGCTATTGTTTGGTACAGCCTCTTGTTATGGTTCAGTTTGTCCTTGAAGCAGCTACAGTATAACCATGATTTCTGCCCTGTGCTCTTGGCAGAACTACTATACCACTGACATCAGTGTTATTGTACTTCTCCCCATGATATCATGTACATACTGTAAAGCATAACCATCACCACCTAGAATATTGTCTCGACTCCTACAGTATTTTGCCTCATCAATTGCTGATGGATCCAGAATACCACGACACTGGGGATGAATTTAACTAGAGTTATTATAAATGTAGGTGGAATAAATCCGCCATTATTCATTTGTTGTTCAAAGCATGATCCTCTACAAAACAAACGACAAGCAACTCTAAAAGTTGCAGCATTTAAAGGACAACTTTGTTAACAAAGGTTCATGTTTTAGGTTGTTATTAGAGAAAGTGTTTCATTTGCTGCTTTCTTTCATTTTAACGATTTTACCTATTTTTGACAGGGGACCAGGGACATACATTCTGGCTAAATGTGCCTTTTTTTACAACATTTTACTTTATTACTGTAGTCCTACCTAAACTGTTGTTCTGTTGGTTGCAGCGACCCGCGGTCCACTGGCGTGTGGGAACGGGACGCGATGTGCGGACGGAGAGGCATGCGTGTTAAACAGCGAGCGGTGCGATGGCTTCTTGGACTGTTCTGACCACAGCGACGAGGACAACTGCACCTGTAAGTCATTTTAAACCATGTAGCCTGTGTGTGACATGTTACGACTAAGGAGAGCTTGATTGATTGATTCATTGAATTAGACCAGTGGTTTTCATATCAAGGCCCATTATTTATTCAGCATTTGAGCCACGGTCCACTATTTGATTACATTTAGCCTCTCCGACCCAAAACTAAAGAATATTTTGATATTGTTGGATACGTTTTTGTCCACACTTGAATGTTCTAATTGTGTAGACATCTTGTTAACCCATTCTGGGCGGGAACCCCTTGGTGTTTTAACTAAGCATTATGTAATACTTTAGCTATTTTTGAAAAATCGTGAAAATGCGGCACAAATCTTTGAATATATATTCTTTCAGAAGACTTTTTTTCGACGTTAGGCCTAAATGGGTTAATTAAGTAATGCATATGTTTAACAATAATTTAACTCTTGAGAGTGTACCAGAGTTTAATTTTATACTCTCAAGAGTTAAAGATTTATAAGGGTCTATTTGGTAACCAACTCTCCATCATTTAGCTGGGGACCACCTGGAACCCCCTCAAGGACCACTGGTGGTCCCCGGTCCACTGGTTGAAAACCACTGAATTAGAAATGCAAACAGCATGGGTACAGTCATAGATTTGGGGTAAAATCATTACATTGTTTCCATTGTTTGTGGTCCTTCATGGTAATAATAATAATAATAATTGTTTGTGCAGTGGGTCTTTACTTTGTTTCTGTATAAAACAATTTGAGAATCCCTGATCTTCACAGCACATGAGTGTTAGTTGAAGCTCTGTTTTGAGAGCAGTGCAATACTACCACCTGTTGGTCGCTATTGTGTTTGTCAGGTTGGTTTGTTCTGCAGAAATATATACAGTAGCTGTAGCTCTAAATATGGACCAGGCTGCCCCAGAACTAATGTAGTGCTGTTTTTGAACTGTGGTGAACTACCCTCCTCTTGCTCATGGCGTTAGCTTCTTGTACTAATAATGGGGCTATTTCTGAAGCCTGATTTATATTATGTTGCATGCCAGTGTCCATGCCAAAAATAGCTGATCTACAAGCCTCTACTGCTGCTATTACAGGTGCGCAATGAAGTATTCTTCAAGCCTAAATCGCTGTGTTTACCCCCTCTCTCTCTCACATACACACACGCACGCGTGCACACACACACACACACACACACACACACTCACTCACTCACTCACACACACACACACACACACACACACACACACACACACACACACACACACTTACGCAGCGGACAGCCTGGCTTATAAGGTGCAGAACCTACAGTGGAAGGCAGACTTCTCTGGTACCGTCACCCTGACCTGGTCACGACCCAAGAACCTTCCACTGGACTCCTGCTACTTCCTCATCTACTACAGGTAGGTCGGCAGGCAGCGCATCCTGTCAACCTGTCAGTGATGTATACAGTACAGTTGGAGGCCATCGATATTGTCCTTTTCTTTTTGCTGAGGTTTGCGTGATCTGCGCAAAAGGACAGTTAACCCATTTTGGGCGGGAACCCCTTGTGGTGTTTTAAACATTATGTTATAATTTAGCGATTGAAACGTGCTTGTAGGTCTGCTATTTTTGAAAAATCGTGAAAATATTTATTTCAGAAAACTGGAGGATTTAGAAGATTTTTTTAAAATTTTGAGGTCAGGCCTAAATGGGTCAAATGATAAGGGACAATATCGGTGGCACCCAACTGTACAGCATGCCATGTACTGTAACTGTAACTGTGTTCCAGGCTCGTGGGCTCCACCCAGTGGACCAGCATGGACACACACAGCAACAAGAGCAGCTACACCCTCACTGTAACTGTAACTGTGTTTCAGGCTCGTGGGCTCCACGCAGTGGACCAGCATGGACACACACAGCAACAAGAGCAGCTACACCCTCACTGTCCTGCGACCAGACACCACCTATCAGGTGAAGATTCTCACCCAGTGCCTCAGCAAGATCCATAAAACCAACGAAGTTCTGACTGTCAGGACACCAGAGGGACGTAAGTATAGCCGTTAAACACATCTTTGTAATAGTGCTGTAACATACTATTTTTGTTAATACTGTAGCTAGTACTAACACAGTATTACTACTATTACTACTGACATTACTGTTACTCATACTGTGTGTGTGTGTGTGTGTGTGTGTGTGTGTGTGTGTGTGTGTGTGTGTGTGTGTGTGTGTGTGTGTGTGTGTGTGTGTGTGTGTGTGTGTGTGTGTGTGTGCGTGCACGCAGTACCAGACCCTCCGAGGAACCTGCAGTTGTCATGTGACAGTGGGAAGGATGGGGTAGTGGATGTTTCCTGGAGTGCTCCTGATAAATCTCACGGCCTTGTCAGAGAGTACATAGTAAGAGCAACACAAACACAGTAGGGATGGGAAGATATACCATATTCACAGCATACTTAATTATACGCACATAGACTAACATTTACAAAGGCAGCGCCTGCCCTCCAACTGCATTGTAAAGGCAACTTTATTATCTCATTTACTGCTGGAGTAAGTAAATAAATAATTCACAATTGCCAGCGTTTTTCCTTACAGTCACAGAATATTTATCTCCAGCACGACCAAGCGTTGCTAAACACAACAAAAATAATAAAATCATCGCGGCTCTCTAGTTATTGGCCGTTGGATAGAGCATGTCTCACCAAAATTGCAGTTCTTACATGATGTGAATAATAAAAAATGTCTTTGGGATTTTGAACAGGGAAAACACAATGTGATCCAGGGCATGTTGGCTTGATGTCAGGACTTGAGTACTCCATTGTTTAGCCATAGCCAAGAATACAAATGTATTGTGTGTGTGTGTGTGTGTGTGTGTGTGTGTGTGTGTGTGTGTGTGTGTGTGTGTGTGTGTGTGTGTGTGTGTGTGTGTGTGTGTGTGTGTGTGTGTGTGTGTGTGTGTGTGTGTGTGTGTGTGTGCGCACGTGCGTGTGTGCTCGTGTCAGGTGGAGTACAGTGAGCGTGGTGGGGTTGAATGGACGTCACAAAGAAGTACCAGCTTCAACACTGAGATCAACAACCTGCAACCCAACACAATGTATCTATTCAGAGTAAGTACACACACACAGCACTTGACATCACTTCATGTGGCTGCTAAGTCTATGGACTTTTAATGTTCGCTAACGCTTTAAGCAGTTGGCAGCCACAGTGGGTCCCGTCACTTTACATTTTAGATTTTTATAAATTAAACAATGGAATGCAAATTTATAAATGGCTTGTTTTTCTCTGCTGTACTGAAAATGTATTGAATCTTGACCCAAAACCACAATTTGTATGAAACATTACACTGACACACACACAACACGCATAAAGGAAACCCTGGTTAGAATACAGGTGATTTCACACGCATGCACAATTTGTCCATTACACATACATTACACATGCTTACTGTGTGTACACATCAGAACAGATTAAAGGCTGGATTGTACTTATATGACAAAAAGTAGATCTGACAGCTCACAACAGTTCACATTGATACGTGTTGTGAGCCTATTTTCACCAGATCACAGACCTGAAAACACCTCATTCTTAGTGCCGTCATATTAAAGTCAACTCCAACGGTCTCTCAGATTTGTGACTGAAATATCCCTCTTCATCTCATACAGCGTGTCACTCTTCTGTTCTGAAAACTTTCTGTGAATTATTTTCTTTGTGTCCTGTTTTGTTTACCCGGTGTTTGGTCATGTACTGGTGGTTTTGAAAACAATTTACCACAATGAAATGGATGAAAGAAAGAGCACTCTGTGCACCACTACCAGGCTCTAATGAACATGCACGTCTCATGGGAGTGAGCAGTGACCTGCTTTCAGGTGTGCTCTGCTCCCAATGGAGACAGCAGACTGTCTTTCATCCAACTACTGTATGACATCGCGGTCACAAAGCGCTATGTTGTAGCGAGAAGATAATAGGAAGTGACACAACCTGACGGAACACTTTCAATGGAGCTGTTGTAGTACAGATTGAGGATGACGTCCTCCAGGTGACGAAACCCGTATAGTCGCTGCTGAGTCCTTTTCCTCACATGCGTTGGAGTGTGTGTGCCACTTGAGCTCCTCCTCGATGTGCGCTCCGAGGAACTTGAACTGGCTGACCCTTTATACTGCAACACCATCGATGAAGAGAGGCATTTGCTCTCTCCTCGGCTTTCTGAAGTCCACAATCAGCTCCTTTGTCTTGTTGACGTTGAGGTCGAGTTTGTTCCACTGGCACCAGAGTGACAGTGATCCAACCTGATCCCTGTAGGCATCATGGTTGACAATCCGACCTATTACTGTTATCTGTAATTAAGTACATCACATGTACAATGTGTTAACTGCGTGGTATGGTAACAATGTGTGTGATCGGTTAATTGACAGGTTGCTGCGGTGACCAGTCGCGGCGAGGGCAACTGGACTGAAGTTAAATCCATCACTCCCAAGAAAGGTGAGAGGCACCAATGTGTACATCACTCATTATTTATTTTGTGAACGTTGAATATCTCTGACCTACCTTCTCTCTCTCTCTCTGTTTTCTCCAGCTCTCCCTCCCCCGTCCGTCATTGTGGACAGTGTCACCAATGACTCCATGAGCCTCTCCTTCAGCTTCAACTCCCAGTATGAGGTCAGACACTGATCCTGAGTCTGTTGGTCATAGTTTGATCCGTTCATCCACACTCATCCATTCATTAATTCAGAACTGTATGCTGCACTAAGTGCACTATTTAATGTTCCTGTTCTACCCTGGATTTCAACCTGAGTCTCAGTATCAAAGTATTGCATTTTTTACCACTGTGCTAATAGAGCCTCCCTACTTGCTCTGGGGACAAATGGAATTTTGACCTTCAGGTCACAAATCGTGTCAAACCAGAAACGGGATTGTGTCAAAGTGTGTACAACTGTCTGTTGGTTCAGGTGAAGCAATATGTGGTGGTTTTGTCCTGGCTGTTCGACACCCACGCCAAGGAGAGCCGAAACTACACAGTCAGAGACAAGATCCTTAAAGGTGAGCTTTAATGTGGAACAGAAGGACATTATTGTAACATGCAGGAAGGACAGTTTAACATGCAGGAAGGAGAAATTGATGACATGACAGATATATGATGTGATGTTTGACAGATATATGATGTGATGTTTGCACCTATAGCTTCCAGTCTAACAGCTGGGACAGACTATGAGGTGGCGGTGTGGGCCCACACCAGTGTGGGCGACAGTCCCACTGCCCTGTCCGTCGAGCAGACCATGGGAACCCAGCCTGAACGCCCCCTCCTGAAAGCCCGAGCTGTCAACCAGACCATCGTCGACTGCAGCTGGACCACAAAGGGCATCCCCGCACAGGTAATCCCCCCCCCCCTTCAGACCTGTCAATAGACTCTTAGGTGTTCACAGCACACCACATACTACAACCTTACTGTCACAAGGCTATAGTAAAGAATTGTTGACAAGAACATTTATTTTGGCTTTCGCTGTAGGCTACTTAAGTCAAAATTAACATAATTTCTAACCAGAAATAAATATATCATGACAGGACTTCCTGCTCATGAGCAAGGACTGTCTAAAGAGGACGAGATGCGAAGACCGTACGGGCGACGCCATGTTGCTTATGGTGCTCCATGGAAGGAAAGGAAACATGCGCAGTTGAGACCAAGGAAGCTGAACGCGGAAGTGTTGGCTGCATATAGTCCATTGCGCATGTTTCTTTCCTTCCATGGAGCACCATAAGCAACATGGCATCGCCCGTACGGTCTTCGCGTCTCGTCCTCTTTAGACAGTCCTTGCTCATGAGCAAGGAAGCTTTGAGAAGGAAGGACATGGTCATGTGACTGGGCTGCGCCATGACGGATGCTGTCATGGGAGCAAACCTATACACGGAAGTTCGGCAGAATGCATTGGAGTTGATGAGAGCTCAGTGACCAGCTCATGAACAAACACTATTTCTGAATGACTGAGACCTTCTGTAAAGTAATCGCTTCTGTAAAACAACAGAAGACATATAACACATTATTGTCTGCTGTGTTGCTTTTCGATGTGTACACTGTGTAATTTTTATAGAGGTATGGTATCTAAAGAGCACAAAGTACCTTTCTGAACATACCAAGTATCGCGAGACTTCCCACCGTTTCCTGTCTGGCAGACAAATCTCGCAATACCTCCGAGCCAGAAACGATACCTGCTGCTGTTTAGATCCTCAGATAAAATTATATACTGTCTTTATATACATCTAAAAGCATATACTGTGCACTCTGTGCACATCTAAAAGCATATACTGTGCACTCTGTGCACATCTAAAAGCACGTGATTAGAAAACAACCTGTGATATGTCTTCGTTTATATTCCTGAACCAATTATATGACTCAATTGTTCAGAAATACTGTTTGTTATGAGCTGGTCCAGCCGGCTGCATTTACTGCCATGTATTCATTGAACTTCCGGTGTGAGTTTGGCTCCCATGAAAGTGTCAAAGGAAATGGCCCAGTCACGTGACCATTTCCTTTCCTTCTCAAAGCTTCCTTGCTCATGAGCAGGAATATGATCAGGAAGTACTGTTTTTGAAATATTATTTCAACAAAATGCCCAAAGTGCTTACTGTGTGTGTGTGTGTGTGTGTGTGTGTGTGTGTGTGTGTGTGTGTGTGTGTGTGTGTGTGTGTGTGTGTGTGTGTGTGTGTGTGTGTGTGTGTGTGTGTGTGTGTGTGTGTGTGTGTGTGTGTGTGTGTGTGTGTGTGTGTGTGTGTGTGTGTGTGTGTGTGTGCGCGCATGTGTGTGTGTGCGCGCATGTGTGTGTGTGTGTGTGCGCGTGTGTGTGTGTGTGCGCGTGTGTGTGCAGGTGTATGGTGTGTTTTATGCCACCTCTTTCCTGGACCTGTACCGCAGTCCCCGCCGTATCAACAGCAGCAGCCTGAGTGTCATGGTGACGGTGGAGAGCGATGAGCAGTATCTCTTCCTGGTAACCCTCCTTTCATTCACAATAAACACTCAATTGAATTCAATTTTCAATTCAAAGGGCTTTATTGGCATGAGAAAACATACGTTTACATTGCCAAAGCACAATACAACAATGTTGTACATTTGAAAGTCAGAATCTTCAATAAATCAATTTCTATGTACCAAGATCACTGATGCAGATATGGTAGTTTTTTGTCATTAGTCATGTTTTCAAAATCTCCGTGGGTGATTGTAATCTGTGGGAAGCATGTGTCTCTGATGTCTTGGTACAATGGACAGATGGTTAGGAAGTGTGACTCGGTTTTCACTTGACACTCACTGCCTTCATGTCAACACAAATCCTGTTGGCACTGTGTGGGTGAACATGTTTCCAGTACATGTGCTGCATTAAGGCACCGTTGCCATGTTTACCTAAATTCAATGACTGGGCTAAAACAGTGTGAAAACAACTCAGAAATGTAAAATTGCTGAACCAGTGTAGACTTTAGGGCAGTCCTTCATATTGGGACGGTGATATGATTTGTTTAAAAAGCAGTGGGTGTAGGTTTGTCAGGGGCCATTCTCCCAGCTGTTTTAGCCTATAGATTGAATCTAGGTTTCCCCAGACGTATCGTTTTGCAGTACTGTTTCTGCTGTGATCTTTTACACCTTAAACAAGCATGTAATCCATGATCCGCACCGACCAACTAATCTCAACCTTAAAGGTTTGGTGGTCCTTCAAACGTGCATTAACACTTATTTTTGCTAAGGACGTGTATAGACGTCCTGGGAATAAAAACACGGGGTGCTAAGGACATGTATAGGCGTCCTTAGGTCTTTTTTATTGATATATAAAATAAATAAATACACAATCATGTGTATATTTTTTGGTTGGCCTTTCCTTCTGCAGTGTACTCCTTGTGTTTCACGCATGCGCACTGCCGTTTACTTCCTTGTTTATGGCTCCACTACAATGGCTCGTAACTCTAATCTAGCTCTAGCTCTCCATGGTTTTGACCAAAAGGACAATGTTCTGTCTTCATTTCTTACTTCAGGAAGCATCTCGTTTGGAATGTAAAATCTGCCATATCTGCTGGCACTCCCCCCGGCAAAAGTTGTGTTAAAAGGTTTTAACTGAAAAATCCACTCCAGTGAGCCATGGCAGTTGTTCTTTTCTGTTCTGAGGCCTTTTCAGCTGCAATGAAAAAAAACGTTTTTTTTGGGGTGACATTTAGGTCAGACCTAAAAAGAAAAGACAATATAAATTTGATGTCATGAAAGGAAAGGAAATAAAACAGGAAAGGAATAAAACAGATCATGAAGTTTAAATATAACAAAACATAATACTGATTTGCCCCCTGGCAAGCAGCCAAATAGCCTGCATCCTATTGATATGAAACTTCTGTGTGTCTGTGTCTGTGTCTGTGTCTGTGTCTGTGTCTGTGTCTGTGTGTGTGTGTGTGTGTGTCTGTGTGTGTGTGTGTCTGTGTCTGTGCACTTGTCCTCAGGTGCGTGCCATCTCACCGTATCTGGGTCCTCCATCTGACTATGCCGTGGTGAAGATGATTCCCAATGAGAGGCTGCCGCCCCGAAACCTCCACCGTGTTCATGTGGATAAAACTCAGGCCTTGTTGAAATGGCAACCGCCTTATGACGCCCCAACCTCTGATCTGGTAACAGCTCTCACACATGAGATCAGACCCATTTTATCCCTAAGTTTTTATGTTTGAATCCATTCCATCCGGGAAAGCACCTGTCTCATTTTAGATTTTATCTATGTACTCGTTGCTGTCTAGAAGAAACCACTTTTTTTTCTTTCTTTTTTTTCATAAATCAATGCTATTGAACACCCTTTAAGTCTGTGTGTTGGTTAAAGAAATATTGAACCAATGGAAATTGGAAAGTATTAAAAAGCGTTTCGGCGACAACCTTCTAACTCCATTGGATCCTCATCAAACTATCTGCCAAACCAGCTAACTCCACCCATTTAGCCATCTTTTTGAGTGGTGCAACCACTCCAAGGAACAGCAATGTCTCTATGGGACTATGGGACTATGTCCCGATGTTTAGAGTACCAGTAGGGGCAAAAGTGGCGCTGTTGTGCCAGAAACAGGGAGAGAGAGAGAGAGAGAGATAGTGTTGCACTGTTGCCTGCTAATTACAGAGGGAGAGAGAGAGAGAGAGAAGCAGGGGGAGAGGGGAGTTGCACCACTCAGTTCACACATGTGTGATTTTTTCCATAAATCAGTGTTATTGAACACACTTGTGTTCTGTCTGTTGGTTAAAATATTGAACCAATGAAAAGTATTAAAAGGCGCCTCGACAAAATCCTCCTAACTCCACTCGAGCTGGATGTTTTTTCATTTCCAGAAAAAATTACATTTTGGAGTCTGGTGGTTTCTTCCAGGCAGCAGAGATACAGTATAGCATTTTTTTAATCGGCCTCAGGTTTAAATGGGTTAAACATGGGATAGGATATAGATTGATAATAATAAGAAGAAGAAACTCGGCAGAGGTCAATTCAATTTAGCCTCTGCATCTTTTTTCTGATAACCTTACTTGAAACAATATAGACAGTGAATGACTGCGCAGAGTAGTATAAATGGAACAAGGACCGGAACATCCTGTTTATATCTATGATAAAGTTGTCTGTGTGTCTGTACACCTGTCTCTGTCCCCCCATAGCTGTGCATTATGAATCTCATTCATAGGAAACCTTTTAAGATGTTTTATACTGGATGAAAATGGAGAGGAAATATAGAGACATCATATTATTTATTTATTGATTGAATGATCATATATGTCATAGTCTGGCCACAATGTTTCAACATGTGCACAATCACATGAGATCACATGTGCATATTTCACCCACACAATAACCTGGGCCATGCTGGGTACCCTATTTCGAAGAATGTGGGCTCAAAAACACACTGAATGTTTTGTTTTGTATTTTCAGACATATGCCATCCATGTGAGGGATGTGATCCGCAAGTCTGAGGTGGACTACAAGCTGAGCACCCGAAATAACACGGTGGAGTATCTGCTGAAAGGCCTGGAGCCTGGAGGTCTGTACAGCGTTTCTGTCCGCCTGCGCAACATGAGCAAGGATGCCAGCTTCACCCTGAGTACAGGTGAGACCACCCTGAAGATGGAAGGTCCATTCAGCTTCTCTAATGTGAAACATCATCATTGGCATAGAAATGTGTGTGGTGAAACATCGGTGGCATAACCAAAGTTCTTCCGCTCTCTCCCCAGTCCCACTGCCTGCTCCTGAAGCTCTGAAGATCTTGACAGAGAAAGACCACGTGTTCCTGTTCTGGAAGAGTCTGGCCGTCAAAGATAAAGGCTTCAACGAGAGCCGGGTGAGAGAGTAGCTACTGAACAACAACCATAGGGGACCGCCAACCGGACAATGGCCACCTGTAGGCCTCTTTAGCCACTGGTTCACAAAGTGGGATCTGGGAACCCCCAAGGGGTCCTTGACCGTTCTAACGGGTGCTTCAAAACGCCACTGAGCAACTTCCATTGAAATTAATAGCGGGGGACGAGACGGGACGCTGTCGTTCCGGTCCTCCCTCTATCCTTTATAACTCTATGCGCCCAGGATTACAGCTTAGGCATTGGCACTGGGTGAAAAATGGACAAAATCGTGGGTTAAAAATGTAGTGTTAAAAATCACACCCGTGTGAACTGAGTGGTGTAAGGTTTTATATAGCATGATCAGCTGTGGTCTGACGTAATGTCTGACGTAATGAAATCACACAAAATATGTTAAGTAAAAAAAGCTATCATTTTTGATAAATGTATGTATCACACCCGGATGTGATTTCACAACTGGCTGTTTTTGCGCAGAGAAAATGACCACGGTTGCTACGGTCATCCAGTTCACCCGGGTGTGATTTAATTACGTCAGAAATTATTTTGAACATAGCAACCATGCTCATTTTTTTATGCACACAAAAGCCAGTTGTAGGAGTGGTTTACACCACTCAAAAAAAGCCAGTTGTAGGAGTGGTTTACACCACTCAAAAAAAAGAAAAGAAAAAGTATTTCTATGAAAACGTGCATTTCCCGTCAGTTAGTCACCCCATGCCTCCATATATGGTCATGCCTTGTGAAATCACGTAACAATACATGCCATCATCAGGGATCTCCATATATGGGCATATATGTAGTTGCGACGTAGACAACATTGCCAGGGGCCCTTCCCTATAGGGGCCCTTCCCTATATGGGAATGTCAAGGAAAAAAGGTGGCATTCCCAGCCGATGCCCTAATACAATCCTTGTTATGCTCATATATGGAGATCCCTGATGTCATCAATATGGGAATGTCAATATATGACCATATTGTGACAGTCTCATGATAACCAGTGTGGTTGCCGCGACACAACTCACTTGCAAATGAACCAAGTTGGTACAACACATGGATCTATTCTCCATACGTGGAGCTGACTATCATCACCTGGTTCTCCATATATGAAGATCACAACACTGACCTCATCAAACCCTGGATAGCCATACATGGTTTGTTTGACATACTAGATCTGCATATATGAGCCGGCCAGCAACTTTACATCTGACCTCACTGACACCAGATTAATAGTTTAACTCCTGCTTCTCAATTGTGCCGTATTAAGAAGCTCTGTTGTTTCAGCGTGACCTCGCCCTCAGGGCGTCTTACTGGTCTTATAATATGAATTATAATTATTTTCATTACATTTACAGTGACATTCTCTTCATCAGCTTCAGCTTACATGTAAACTGCCAGTCTAGACATTTATTTAATTCATCCGTGAGCACAGGTGCATTAACGTGTGTGTGTGTGTGTGTGTGTGTGTGTGTGTGTGTGTGTGTGTGTGTGTGTGTGTGTGTGTGTGTGTGTGTGTGTGTGTGTGTGTGTGTGTGTGTGTGTGTGTGTGTGTGTGTGTGTGTGTGTGTGTGTGTGTGTGTGTGTGTGTGTGTGTGTGTGTGTGTGTGTGTGTGTGTGTGTACGCGTGCGTGCGCAGGGCTATGAGGTGCACGTCCACGACAGTGTGACCAACCAGTCGTCGTTCCTCGGCAACACCACAGAGACTTACTTCCGCATCAACAGCCTTCTGGTGGGACACAACTACACGTTCTCTGTGCAGGCCCGCTGTCTGCTGAATGGACAGCTCTGTGGAGAGCCCGCCCTCCTGCTGTACGACCAGCTGGGAACAGGTAATGGTACTAGAGCTTTGCCTGGCTTGGCCAGATGAGTCTGGCCAAGCCAGGGAACTAGAGCCACTCTCTGTATGTCGAGTCATTAACTCATTACGATCTGGAAAGCATCTGTGTCACCTTAGCTTTTAAACTTTAGCCATTGGAAAATAGCAGATATATACAAGCTGCGAGCTTGTTTTTTAATCGTGAAAACGTGAGCAAATATTTGAATATATATTCTTTCACAACAAACGTTTTGAACTCATATCTGTGCTTCTGGGGGGTCCCTGGAACAACATATTGTAAGATGGGGGTCTGCGGCCAATTACATATAATTTTTGGGGTCCTAGATTGAGAACCACTGATATAGAAACATAGGTTTTTCTGAAAACTGTCATGATTTAGAAGATTTAGAAGACATTTGTAGAATCTGATCTCAGGTCTCAATGGGCAAAGAAACATAAGACCTACAAGCTCACAAGACGTGATGTTGCGGCGCTTTGTGAGCTTGTAGATTGGCTGTTCAGCGAAGAGATTTAACTCCGGTCAGTGAAGTATATAGCCTTTAACCGCTTGAACCCCAGTCATCCATATTCTGGGGGGAACATTCGCCAAAAATAGCAGATCTACAAGCTCACAAACGCATCGCAACGCTTTCAGTCCTGATCGTCTATTTCTGGTAACGAGATTTGACCGAAAAAGAAAAGCGGTCCAAGTACAGTTACAACTCATGACTCGAAGACTAGAGGGTTTGAGTGGTTAACTTTTCTTGTTCCAGGGGCCATTGATGCATCCCGCAGTGAAGGCCAGTCAGGGGACATGGCAGCTGTGGTGGTTCCTGTTCTCTTCCTCCTGTTGCTGGGTGTGTGCGGTGGCATGGGGGCACTCTACATACGACACAGACGCCTACAGAACAACTTCACTGCCTTCGCCAACTCCCACTACAACTCCCGCCTGGGCTCTGCTATTTTCTCCTCTGGAGATGAGCTGGGTGAGACATCGGTTTCAGAAACATTGACATTTCCACTGACTTACTAGCTTTCTCTTTCCTACATGTATGTATAATTCTAAACCTTCAAGAGATGAGACATTGTAATCTAAATGTGTAGCACAGTCAAATTGGCACTCTCAATTGGAATCTTTATGTATATAATCGTAACCCATTTTTTGATTTTGACCAGTAGGACAACCAGTACATTACATAATGTATACTGTAGTTTGATCATGCGAAGAGTGGTTCTCAAAGTGGGGTCCCGGGACCCCCAGGGGTCCTTGAGGGAGTTCCAGGGAGTACCCAGCTAAATGATTGGTAGTTAGGAGGTGCCAAATGGACCCTTAGAGCTCTGTAACTCTGAAAGTGTGCAAATGGAACCAAATGGACCCTTACGGGTTAATTTGGTTCCATTCGCGATTTACTCAGAGTGAGCACACAGAGGATTTTACAGTGTAGATTAAGGTCCCAGAGATTTAAAAGAAATTGTGTGAAATGTGGCACTGGCGTCTGTGTGCTAATGTACCGCACGTAGATCAGACTGGGGATCCTTGACATTTAAAAAGATTTGAGAACCACAGCCTTACAACATGCAACGACACCTATACTGTAAAACCTTTTTATTTTAATTGAATCCCTTTGTGATCTTTATCTCCAGGTGATGATGATGAAGACGCGCCTATGATCAGTGGCTTTTCAGACGATGTTCCCATGGTGATTGCATAACGAGACCCCCCCCCCCCCCCCTCTACTGATGACACGGTAGGACGAGGGACAAGACCACTGTTTGTCCCAACTGTCCCGTTTGTCCCAACTGTCCCAACTCTGAAGAAAGGAAACCAACAAGAGCAGCAGGGGGAGAAAAACTAACGAAAGAGATATTTTTCAAATATACAATGCACTTTTTTGGATGCGCAATAACTTATTTTTTTATGATATAATATATATGTGGTGAAAAAGGACTGGGGCAAAATAGCTAAAACGAGGCAGACGCTGAAGCCAAACTGTGAAGGATTTGAGTTTGTGGAGATTGCCAGGGATAGAAAGACTGTTTGTAATGCAAACTCACTGTTCATAGTAGTTGAGTAGTTCATAGTTTGTTGCTTAAAGCCAAAATTAGCATCCAGCAACTGGAACATAGAATGCAAAAAAAATAAAAAAGATAAAAACACACACATTAAATGGTACACATATAGATGTATAATGTACTATACACCGTATGTACGTTAGAAGATATTGGACCAATACATGGTAAATACATTGCTATAGTACACACTGTTTGCAAGACTTAGGGAAATGTTGCAACATTGTTTACAAACTGTAGTAGAATATGAATTTATTTGTCTGTTCAAATGATCCCACTGTCTATGAGCTGTAATCACAGTGACAGTCGAGAAACCCACCCACAATTAGAATTGGATTGTTGACACCATGAAGTGTCTTCATGTTTGTAAACCACCAGTGCGGAGCTACGTATATCATCCAACACACGTACCATGCTAACACTTATAAACTCTCTGTAGGAATGTTCAAGTTGATGGAAGAAAACTCCTCATATCATTTCTATCGATATGTGGGACAGCTGGTTATGTAAATATTGGATTTGATCATATCCTGGTACTTGTAATGCTACACAATGTCTTTCAGTGTGTTTTGGCTTTTCGTTGGTCAGGACCACCGAACACTATTGTCCACCCTGCTTCACCATAGTTGTAGTTCTGGAGTGTTTGAGGAAGTGTGTATGGGCTTCTCAGGGAACTGTGTAACTGGCCACTGTCACCAGAGATTAGACCAGTGTTTCCTAGCTGGTTTCACACTGGGACCCACGTTTGTTTTTGCACTGACTTTGTCAAGTCAGACACCATTGTATGAAATATTCTCTGCTGAAGTCATTCTTTTTTTTTTACCCTGTCAGAAGATTCCATGACCCCCTGATGGGTCCTAGCCTACACGTTAAGAAGCACTGGCTTAGACATGAGTTACTCTTGTATTGGTGCACAGCCTCTGCACAGATCCTGGAGCAGCTTTACATGTGGTGGCTCATAAACGGGAGAATTTGAATGGCATTAACTCATTTATATTTAGCTTTGTGGGTTCACTGATAGCGAAGATTAGCTCCCAAAGATGGTGAGCAGTGTAAAATGAGAAGACATTTCTCCAATATGTTTGACAGCAGTACGATTCAATAGTGATGCAGAATATAAACTTTGATCCCCACCCCCTCACAGTTTGTACTTGAACTTACTATTACATGATGGTAAATGTGCCAAGATTAAGAGACGTTTTGGAAAGAAAAGATTTTTTTCTTCTGATCTTTCCACCTCTCATCCCCACTGTGTTGTCCACCAGCTGAAATATGTATATTTTGTCTTTTATTTGGGGCCGTTTGACTCAATGAGGCAATCTGCTTTGCATTGAAATCTATTTTTTTGTCTTGTTTGTAAAGATGTATTCATGATTGTATTTTATACGAATGATTTTAGGGCATTGTCTGATGCAACGTGAACATTGGTGTCAATAGTACCCTCCCTCACACGCACATACTGTATGCGTCACGTGCACACACATACACAAATTTTGCACCAGCAGCTTTGTAAAGCACCCATTCATCCTCAGCATGGTACTCAGATACTGTGTTTAATGGTATATGCAGACTAGCTTATACATTTAGAACTAAGCTATCCAGTCACATTGTCTAACCAAGAATGACAGGAGAAACCAGCATATTATCACTGTTTCTGATCTCTTTATAAACCCTTGAAATCTGAAGGTGTACACCAACAGAAGCAAGCGCCGTAAAAATGATATTCAACATTTTAAACATACTGTATTCAAACAGGTATCTGTTCAATGGGGAGCCTGGTGACTCAGACCATGTTTCTTGTTAGTGTGAGGACCCAGGTTTGAATCTGACTCCCGTCGTTTCTTGCATGTCTGTCCTCCCTCTGCTCTTACCTCTTTCTACAGTCTGAAAAGAAAGCATAAATACATACAGTAAATATCCCCCTGAAATAATTTGCATCTGTAGTTTGCAGTGTGTGACTTTATTATGCTTAATGGTTGGCGTACATTTTCAAATGTGGTGAAAGAACAGAACAGTGGGAAAGATTAGGGCCACTTCCACTCTTATTAAATATGAGTCCATATTTTGAGTTTAGTCTCGTCTAGATGTTCATTCTCCTGCTACTTCATCGGTACTTCAGACCTGTTCAGGTACTCAACTGTGCCACATGGTAAACCGTGCAGTCCTATTCTGTTTCCGAGGGCCTTAAACCAGTGCATCAATGCTGTTGTACTCTGTGTACACTGTGTACATTCTGTGTTGTACTTTCTTTCTGTTACAGGTGTTTGTTTTGCCACATATTGCCTTATTAGAACACATTGGGTTTGTATGTACTGTAACTTGTGTAAGATAAAACAAGTGCATGCATACACACATGCTTTTTGGATCTATGTAAACGGAAGGCTTTGGAAACTGAGAGGTACTGAGAGGAATCATGGACAGTAGAATTTTTTTTTTTAACTGTCATTTTAACTGTTGGAGCAGGCACATATACTGTATGTAAGCCAGCCACTTACTGTCCTTGTCGCCAGTTTTTATACGTGTATAACGCATGATTATCAGTTATTACGTGACCATTTCTTTGCCCCTGTCGTCCAAAATGTCAACTCTTTACTTTCTGTAAAATATGCTTCAAAATGTTCTTTTGCACAGAAAATTATAATGACATGATGACCATATCTGAAGGAGTTGATATCTTGCTTGCTTTTACTGGAGGGCTGAGAGGAAGTGAGATGTTATGAGGTGTTTTAAAAACCACTTGTACTGAAATAAACTTGCTGAAAACGTTTGACCATCTTCCCTTCAAGTGTGTTTTTCCACTCACAGGGATCTTTTGTGTAATTTTTCCAGGGTTAAATTCATTCAAATCCATCATGTAAATGGTAAATGGTGCATTTATATATACCGGTAGTGCCTTTTTATGCCAAGGAGCTTTACATAGATTGTGCATTACATTCACCCACACACTGATGGCGGAGGAAAGTCACGAAACCATGCAAGGCTTCTTGCTCATGGACACTTCAACACTAACTCAATGTGCAAAGTACAGGACCACCTGGCTCTTAACGGGGAATACCACTCATTTTTAACATTTTGCTATGTCATTAAACCTTAGAGTTGTGTGGAAATAACATATGGAATGTCAGAACAGGTAGCTCCATATATGGAGATCTAAGGGTTTGAGGTCAGATGTAGAGTTGCTGCTGGCCAATATTGATGACGTCAGGGATCTCCATATATGTGCTTAATATCCATCCCTGATGATGTCACGTGATGTCAGATATTGTCAAAGGCAGATCTCGAGAAGAATGACACGTTCTAGTCAACTTTTATTCAATACTGAAGATGTACTGAAGACTGTGAGAAGCTCATTTTAGGTTGCACGTGTACAGGACAGCCCTCTTCAGTAGCCTTTATTCAGACAACTGGCCTACGGCGCTTTAAATATCCCTGTGATTTATGAGACCAACAGGGCAGGCCCCTGTAGAAGCCATGATGAACGAACAGCAGTGCCCCAGCCTCTCTAAAAACCCAAGTAATTATCGGAGAGCAGTGAATCTCTGCAATCTAATAGTGCTCTCAGTGTTCTTTTCAAGCTTTTAAACTAATTCGTGATTGATCGCTAATTATCGGTGACAGGGCCTCTAGAGACAGCTGTACACTTTCCTCCTCAGACATCCACCCCTCGTCCTTTTAACAATTGAAGGCAGCGATAACTTTCACAAACAGTCGACTATGCTCGTTGTTTGGACTAAGTCAATAGTCCTCAAGACGTTTGAATAATCATTGTGCCCTTTTTTCCCAATAAAGGATGCTGCTGCACAACAATAAAGCACCGGAAACCCAATATTACACTGCATGGGGGAATGATCGAATCATGAAAAGCAAAGTGCTGTTTGGAAAGTCTCAAACTTTAGGTTGGTTAGAGTCTCTGCATGTAAATGCTTAATTTCAACCAGTAGCATAGGCTAATTAAATAGCTGCATGGATGTATAGAGAGCCTGCCTGTGAAACAGATGGTTCCAGATTTGATTCCCATTCTCAGCAATGTGTTGAGGTATCCCTGAGCAAGACATTTAACGCCTAATTTCCCCTATATTGTAGGAATGAGGTCTAAACATAATCTGAAATGGTTTTTATTGTCTCCACCAGGCCGAAGGCATGGGGAGAGAATGTTTTGCACTCTGTGTGTGTGTGAGTCCATGTGTGAGTGTGTCCGTCCGTCTGTTAACAGCTAATCTCCGGCACCGTTAACCCGGTCGATGCCAAATTTTGCACACACACATGCCAACGATCAACCTCTGCCCCAAATTTTCCAGAACGGCCTATTATAGCGCCACCAGAAGGCCGACTTTTGTAAAACACATTTTTTTATATATTACTCCTCCAGATTCTGTCTGGCAAATCGTTACACACTATCTCTATAGTCATGTGTTCAAGACGGATCTGTCCGATATATCATATTCCATCCTAATTGGCTAACATTGGCTTTCAACGTTTGCAGGATTGGCCCGTTTTGAACAAAAAGCCTCAAATCATGAATGCAGTGAGAGAGAGAAGGGGAGAGACACGCAGCAAGGTCGTCATGAATGGGACTCGAACATGCAATGCGCTGTCAGGCAAGAGCCTATAGGCCTATGTGGCATGCGCCCGGACCACCAGGCCAGTGGGCGCCCCACGCAGCGTTAGCCTGGCTCCAGCCCTGAATCGCTAGCCACGCCCATTAAGAAAATTTGTTCTGAATAATGAGGTGAAACTAAATGAAAATGTGTCAGGCTAACACAGCGTGCAATTTACGGGAAATCTTTCACGGACTTTCCTACTCGGCTGAGGAACATATCCCACCCTTTTAACATTGGTCTGTTATAGCGACACCAACAGGTGGATTTTTGCAAAACACATTTTTGGAACAAAATGCCTCAAATCATCCAATTGCCATTCAAGGCTTAAGAAGAAATGGCACCCTTTTCACATTGGCCTATTATAGCGCCACCAGGAGGCCACAACCTGACCTGCCCTGGTGGAGACCTGTGCCCCGAGGCCGACGGGCACTTTATCTAGTTATTAATTCATTTAATGGATTCTCTATTTTCTAAATAAAACTTTCAATAGTAATCCACAGTCGAACATTAAATTGCCATTAGCCTTAATATTGCCATTAAAAAACATTGGCATTTTACCGATAATACATTTAATTTTCTTATGTCAAAATATTGTCTCTGGTAGTGGAAGAAGAGCTTAGATTTATGACCCTCACCCGTGCCAAGCCCATAATAATGACAGCACTGAGTCTACTGAGCTCGTGCATTGATGTCCACTATCTAGGATATGAATCACTGATTCGTCCCTCTTAGAAAAGCATTTAACAACGACACTCGTCAATGACAGTGTATTTGTTTTCAGGCTAGGATCAATTCGGTCTGGGTTTTTTTACTCCCCCCGTCCTGGAAATCTATTCCCTCAATGTGTCTGTCTGCAGTCTGCACGATGCGGACTATAAAAGCGAAGTTTAGTTCAACACAGCCTTCACTTGACCGTGAAGCTTGCAGGACTCTACACAGTATTGGACTGTGTGTGTGTGTGTGTGTGTGTGTGTGTGTGTGTGTGTGTGTGCGCGCGTGCGTGCGTGCGTGCGTGTGTGTGTGTGTGTGTGCGCACGCGTATGTCCCATATAGACCAGAGGGACGCTCTGCTGTGATTGGTACACAAATATTGTCCAAATGGCCAGGCCTATCATTGAGCAATGAGCAGAGCCCGTGGAGATAGAGTTGTTCTCTTATTAGACAAGAAAGGACCGCTTTATGTCGACCTCCCCAAACATGTGTTATTTTTGTAAACCATCATCACACCTTTACTTGTTGTTTTCTCATTTGACAACCAATCATGTATAGCCAATCACAGAAGAAATCCTTTCAAACGATGGGAACATGGATGGAAGTGGAACTCAACCTCAACTCATGGAAGCATGTGCACTCTACAGGTACGTAGCCCATTAGCTCTGTAGCTACTTCTAATGTATGGTTTTAGTCTGTTGTTCAATTTTTTAAATTAGATTAAATGTTATGACTTTGAACGGTGACTTTTGAGTTTTGATATTGTGATAAAGTATGATATGGGGCAATTGGTTTAACTTTTTTCCTTTCTTTTTTTTATAGTCTGACTCATTGGCAGAGAAAAATACGGTGTAGGACGTTGGCATGTTGCGCATTAGTATTTGAAAACAGAGAGAGGGAGAGAGATTATTTTGTATTTATTTATTTATTGCAACTCTGACTGGTGGTGAAGGCGAGTGGACACTAGTCACAGTAGGCCTATAGTCTTTTCCAGAGCGCTGGACCGCTGGACTTTTCCTATTTTCTAAGGCAGTGTCTGTGGATATACACATGAAATGGGCCATAGGAGGGCAGTAGGGCTCCACAGAACATCCATTAACTCAAATCATCGCAGCTGTTCTGTTCCAGAGCTCCTATCCTACATGACTGTATTTGGCTATAGACATATCCCCGGGATGGTATCCCGGTCGTTACTTTATGTTTACCCTGTTGTGTCTAAAACGTCTTTGAAGTGCAGCTGAGTGAATATGATACATTTTTTTACTGTATAATTAATAGAGACATAATTGTATAGGCCCATACATCCCCACAGGTCCACCACCGTCCGTACATTCATAGCGAGCCTGTGTTGTGAAGAGCTTTGATCATCACCAGTGGACACTGGACAGTGGTCAACAGACAATCAGTTATTATGTGCATGCGTGGTAATTAATTTAATTTGTTTGTGATATGAGCTACTGTTGGTTGGAATTAAAAGTTCTCTATCATGGCATTTTTTATAGTTATAAAATATATATTTGGCTATTATGACGTCAAAGAAAAGTAAGGTGATGGCACATTTTGTTTCCAGTGATACACCCAGAGTCGGTGTGATATAGCTGCTGTAGTAGCTTAGCCTATAGCCAAGTCGATGCAAGGATAGCAATTATTTTGAAAATATTCTTACAAAGTCAATTAATTGCAATGTCAATAGATGGAAGTGTCACAAAGGGACTTCAATTTTAGCCTTTAAGTAGTAGACAATGTGTGCAATAGTCTGGATAATGATTATGTAATTGCTTGGATTCCTTCCTGATTTCAGCATGGATTATTGATGCCTGGATCCATGTATAGGCTAGGCTCCCAAAGCTTCTTTCCTGGCATATTGTCCATGGCCAGTGGTTTACTTAAAGAAACACTCACCTCATCTAAAGACAATACAATGTTTAGCAGAGTATATATATAATATACATGACACCATGGGTCATCAATATCATAAATATGTACTTACATGGACAGAAAAGTCCTGGCCTTGTCCGTGGAAAATGTTTGATTTCCTTTTGTAGTTACACACCAATGACACCATTATAATGTTCTTATTTTGATTACTGAATTACCCAATTACTGAATATGAAGTCTACAGGTTTTCTTCAGAATTTGTATGATGTTGATTTATTATGACACATTAGTCCACTAGTACTAGTGGCTGTCAAACACTTTATTTACAAGGACCCCCATAAGTCTGAGAGTGTTCAAGAGTCTGTAACTCTCAGAGTTGCAGACCTGTTATGGTCATTCATGTGTTTTCTGGTAATGGCGACCATAGGTCGCAGTTACTATGAAAACCTGCATTTTATTATTGTCCGGAATGTCCGCTCATTTTGCATGTCTGTCGCAAATTTGATAATGTCCATGTCCAATGTCCCGGGCCTGTCGTCATGAAAGGGGGTGGGACTGAATTAGGCCCAGTAAAACAGCACTTCTCCTGCTGGTCACAGACCAGATCCAGCCAGTCTTTGTGATCTGCCACTGTTATTATCTTCAAAAAAGAAAATTGTTTTAAGGCGACAAACCACTTAAATTTTCATTCCGACCTATTGAAACAGTTCCTATATGTTTGTCTTTGTCTAAGTTCTCACATAACCCCCGTTATCCTCCACCCCCTGATTCATCCCTTCATCACCTCATCCTTGACACAGATTCTACCTTTCTTTCTCTCATGTGCCAACCTAGATTCATCCCACTTCCTTCGATCCCTTCACCCCTCCTCCCCTCTCCCTTGTTTATTCCTCTATTCTCAACCCTTGTTCATGCCTATCCTCAATGCTGTTTCCAATATACCAATGTAAGTTTCATATAGTGGTGCTGGTGTGGACTTCTTGCCGGACTTCCCTTTAAAATAAACATACAGTATGTGTGGGATCTTCTATCTGGGTCAGGATCTCTCACTTGGTTCTAAAGAAACAGTTCAAACATGTCTTCCTGTGTACTTGGGTGTTTTGGGTTTATTAACTGAGAGAAGGAGAAAATAAACATCTGCCCCGAGGAGTCATTACTGTGTTCGACCCCGATGCATGCAGCTTGACATGCGTTTGGGGTTGGCCTGGAGGAACAATGGCCCCTCACACATGTGTGTTTACGCAGGGGCAGGTAGATGGACGCTGTTGGCCCATGACGCGTTTTGATTAACAGAGCATCGTTGTGTTCGTCTGACCTCCTTTCGTGGTCGTCCCAGACGGACTACGGCCAGGCGGCTGTCTTCTGTCTGTAGTCTGTGTGTGGCATGCGGCGGGCTGTATGAGCTGGAGTTAATGACAGTGCTTTGTTCAGCGGCTAGGGCTCTGTCAAGGGAGACCCCAGCTGGACAATAGGCAGGGTTAAAGGTCATTGGAGGACCCAGAGTGAGAGGGCTAATGAGGACCTGGCCAGCAACATGGGCTGTTCGAAACTTTGTCCATTTCCTCCTGAAAGAGGTTATTTTTTAAATTGTGAAGTTTTCCACAGCACCTGCATGATTCATTAGAAATTATTTAATCTAGGGCAGTACAACACAATCATTCTGGTATGGATGTGCACACCGGAATAGCCATCAACTAGCTTGACCTGGCAGTAGGTTCCAGGACTAGTACTAATGTGTCCCTGGGCTGTGTCTGTTTGGATCCATTTAATTTCCTAACGTTTCTTTTCTATTTTTTTGGCTCGCATTTGCTCAGGGCTTATCCAGCCATGGCATTGACCTCTGCCCTTCATTTTGACCTACTGCTTCCCATGACCTCTTACCCTCTAAGGTCAGCTTGCAGCCGTCTGACCCCCACCCCCACCCCGCCTCCACCTGTCTGTCAACCCCCCTCCACTTCAGATCGGCAGATTATTTTCTGCTCTACATGTCTGGCTAGATGACTTTTTTTCCTGCTCAGAGAGCTCAAGGTTTAAGCAGTGTTTTCTTTCCTCGGATTGCAGTTTCCTACATGTAATGGAATAGTTTTGGAATTCAACTTAAATGAAATGTGTGGCTGCTTGGTGTGTTTTAATCAAGCCTTGAATGAGTTGGAAGTTCAAGGCTGTGTGTGCTTAGCTTGTCTTAGAGGTCTATCGGGAACTGTATCTTTGTGAACTGACTGTCCTCATTCCATAGCCTGGTTTCAATACATACTGTACTAATAGTATGCTGGGAATCTGGGTCAGCATGCGTTGTCTAGAGATAGAAACACGCGTGCCCGCCCGCACACACGCACGCACGCACGCATGCACGGCACGCACAGTCGCACACCAGTAGGGAGACCTATCGGAATAGACAGTAACTGCTGCCTTTCATGAATAAATAAGTACAAATGTATGTGTTGTGTGATGATGGAAGGCACGATGTTCAGGTTCAGGTTTATTTTGTCATATGTATAGATACAGAGTATAAATACAATGAAAATTATTTTTGCTCAGTTTAGTTAGCCTAAATTGTGTGTGTGTGTGTGTGTGTGTGTGTGTGTGTGTGTGTGTGTGTGTGTGTGTGTGTGTGTGTGTGTGTGTGTGTGTGTGTGTGTGTGTGTGTGTGTGTGTGTGTGTGTGTGTGTGTGTGTGTGTGTGTGTGTGTGTGTGTGTGTGTGTGTGTGTGTGTGTGTGTGTGTGTGTAAATGTTTGGACCCCTGGCTTACAGTACCTGTGTCTGTGTCTCGCTTTCTCCATTTCAACAGACCATTGTCATTTCTTGTACTTTTCTATCTGGACCCTCCTCATCTGGATTAAACATTACGATGTAATTTGCAGTGCAGACAGCTTGCTGACCTCGTCTCAGGGATATACTGTAGATTGTAAATGTTGCTGCAGGGGAGTTTTCTACAGTCTAAAGCAGAGCAACCTAATCGATTGGACTTGTGTCTCTCAGACTTGTACTATTTGGAAAAACTCAAAATCTCAACATTGTCTGTCAGACTGTGCAGTGTGTGAAGGGTTTGGTTATTAGTTCAAAGTGTTCTATAGTACAGAGTGGACTTTGGTCGAAGGAGCATTCCTGATTCCTGCTCAACTGAGAGGCTCAGGGAGAAGAGAGAGAGAGGGAGAGGGAGGGAGGGAAGCCAGGAACAAGAGAGGAAGTAAATGCTCATTTCAAAGCATGTCTCTCACATTGTGAGCATGCCCAGTAGAGTTAACCTCGTCACAGCCTCAAAATGTAATGCAAGGGAGAAGCAAGATCTGACACTTTAGTTGCTGCTTTGTCTGCCTCTCTGTCTGTCTGTCTGTCTGTCTGTCTGTCTGTCTGTCTGTCTGTCTGTCTGTCTGTCTGTCTGTCTGTCTGTCTGTCTGTCTGTCTGTCTGTCTGTCTGTCTGTCTGTCTGTCTGTCTGTCTGTCTGTCTGTCTGTCTGTCTGTCTGTCTGTCTGTCTGTCTGTCTCTCTCTCTCTCTCTCTGCCTATCACTCTGCTTATCCGTCTCTCTGACTCTCACTGACTCTCACTCTCTGCCTACTCCTCTATCTCTGCCCCCTCCCTTTGTCCCATCCCCCCCCCCCCCCCCTCTCTCTCTCTCTCTCTCTCTCTGTGTCACGCTTCCCTCACGACAACAGAGTGTCTCCATGTTAGTTTTTGCTGTCAGCAGCGTGGACAGATATTGCAGTGGAGTGGGCAGCGAACAACAGATTCAACCGGCTTCAAATTAGTAGAGGGGAAGAGAAGACCACAAACCTTGATTTCAATTTCTCTCTTACTCTTCCTCCACCGCCTTTAGCTGAAGAAACAGCGGAGGCACTAAACTTCAAACGCTGGTCCAGGGCCAGTGGTGGTGTGAAACCTGAGAGGAGGGGTGTTGAGATGAGACTTGAGAGATGGACGGCAGATCTGCGCTGCATTCAGGTCAGTGTCAGGGGGCTTCCACCGGGGCAACAGTAAAATACTGCTCTTTTAACTTGCTGCACTGCACCGAGTTGTACTGTTTATCACCTGTGTCAGGTCACACTGGGCGTAAGGGGATATGCTAATGAGAAAGAGAGAGAGAGAGACGAATTAACTGACTGACTGACCGACTGACGACCTGACTGAAAAAGTCCAGTTGCTTGTCATTGCTGCAACACACAGAAGCGTTTCCTGGATGGGTTGATGTTTGCATACACGTGTCCGCCTGTCCGGTGACTGTTCTCTTCACGTTTGAGTGCTCGGTTCTTTGAGCCACGTGGTTATGATGAGGGAGACATCTCTAAAAGAGTACTTACGCCGGGAGAACTGTCTCCCTTATGCTGGGTCAGGCGGTCCATTGTGGTGAAGCTCAGAGGAGGTAGAGCATTACAACACAGCTGTTTTGCGATTTCATGTTTTGAAAAAAGCATTTTATTTTTTTATTTTCTCGTGCGTTGCTGGTCACAGAGCTTTAAATTAAAAACAGAACTTATTTTGCCCAGCTAGTTAGTGTTAGTTAGTTGTAAGTGCATTACATGATTGTCAAGCACAAGGAAAATATTTTATAGAAAATATTATTGGACTGGGCAATAGTAAATTAGTTGTGTATTTTTTGCAAATCATAATTTGTCTCAATTCTGTTGAATTGGGATGATTGTGTTGTTGTTTTTTGCTGTGATTTATCCTGATTTAGATTTCTGTCCCATTCCAGTGTATTCAGTTAGGTATACTGTAAATGCACACAGTTAACCTTATCTATAACTGGATATAGGTGATTGTCATGTAAACACCTCAGTCTAATCATTTTAGTGTCAGACATAAGAAAGACATAACCCAGTTCCAGCTGATAGACTTCTGCTCGTTTCATATGTACTAATGTAAACACCAAGTGTCCAAAAGTTTAGGAAGTGAACATAGCTACTGCTGCCTGTTTGTTTAGAGTAGTTAAAGTCGTATTACTGGAAGGCGTTTGATTGATTGATTGAAAATGTTAATTGTTTTTAGAATTGGTACAGTTCAAAGAAAGTACAGGTCAATACAAAATCTGCTAACCAGAAAAAGCACTAAAGACTTGTTTACATCAGGGTCCTCCATTTTCAATTCGTCAGAACATTTAAAGACATTACAGATATACACTTCTATGTAAACAAAGGAAATCATCATACATGGTTAGAAAATAAGGGAAAATACAGTATAGAACAATAGGGGGGGGGGAGGACTTTAACTCTTTTTTACAGGGGCCAGTTTCGAATGGCAGCCGTCCGTAAGTGCTCTTTCAAAATGAGCGGGGAAACATTTTTAGTGCGACTGTATTGTTGTTGTTGTGGATGGTACAATGTCATGTTGGTGTTGACTTTGTATTATTACTTAGATAAGTGACATCTGTCTTCTGTCCTAGTTACTTCTAGCATATACAGTAGTTGTTTTCATGGCACTCGTAATTTCTTGACCGCTTGACCCTGTTTTGGTTCACTAGGGTTCATGCCACTTACTCTGACGTTGCACTTTGTAAGTCACTTTGGAAAATTGTTGTTAAGGCAGTATGTCACCAGTCCCCCCCCCCCCCCCCCCCCCCCCACACACTCCCTGGGCTCCCCCAGAGTTACTGTCGAAGTGTCCTTGAGCAAGACACTGAACCCCTAATTGCTCCCGATGTGCTAGTTGGTGCCTTGCATGGTTTCCGCTGCCATCGGTGTGTAATGGGTGAATGTAATGCACAATCTCTGTAAAGCGCCTTGGATAAAGGCGCTATATAAATGCACCATTTATTTTTACACACACACACACACACACACACACACACACACACACACACACACACACACACACACAGAGAATGTATATTTGTGAGCGTGTAAAGATGACAGGAATTTTTAATTGTAACTCAAACTGACACAGTTTACCATGGTTTAACATCAGATTACTGGTATAGCACAATGCTGTAGGTCTGCTTTCTAAACAAGGATACAAATACAACAAAAACTGTAAATGTAATCCGGACACAGTCGAGGTACGAGGTGCAATAATAACTAGAAAAAGTGCCCCTCGGGGCACAGGTCTCCACCAGGCCAGGTCAGGTTGTGGCCTCCTGCCATTTGTTCTTACGCCTTTGATGGCAATTGGATGATTTGAGGCATTTTGTTCCAAAAATGTGTTTTGAAAAAATCCACCTGTTGGTGGCGCTATAACAGGCCAATGTGAAAAGGGTGGGATATATTCCTCAGCCTAGTAGGCAAGTGTGTGAAAGATTTCACGTAAATTGCACGCTGCGTTCATGATTTGAGACTTTTTGTCCAAAACGGGCCAATCCTGCAAACTTTGAATAGCCAATGTTAGCCAATTAGGATGGAATATGAAATATCGGACAGATCCGTCTTGAACACATGACTATAGAGATACTGTGTAACGATTTGCGTGATTTTTTGGACAAAATCTGGAGGAGTAATATAAAAAAAATGTTTTACAAAAGTCGGCCTCCTGGTGGCGCTTTAACAGGCCATTCTGGAAAATGTGGGGCAGAGGTTCATCGTTGGCATCTAGGGAGTGTGTGTGCAAAGTTTGGCATCGACCGGGTTAACAGTGCCGTAAGACGCCCTGAGGGCGAGAAGCGAACTCGCTCTAAAGGGCGAGGTCGCGCTGAAACCACAGAGCTTCTTAATATGGCACAATTGGGAAGCAGGAGTTAAACTATTAATCTGGTGTCAGTGAGGTCAGATGTAGAATTGCTGGCGGCTCCATATATGCAGATGTATTGTGTCAAACCATGTATGGCTATCCAGGGTTTGATGAGGTCAGTGTCAGTGATCTTCATATATGGAGATCCAGGTGATGATAGTCAGCTCCACATATGGACATCCATGTGTTGTACCAACTTGGTTCATCTGCAAGTGTGACATGCGTCGCGGCAACCACACTGGTGTCACAATATGGCCATATATTGACATTCCCATATATTTCTCCTGTTTTTCATTGACAAAAAAATGCACAATGAAAAACAGGTATGGCCAGGGTTCATGGCCATATACTGTATAGCATGTCTTGAGTGTTTTTGATGATGTCAGATCGACATCGTCGTGATCTTCATATATGGAGACAACCATATATGGAGCGTGTCACAAGGTGTGACGGACTGACAACCTTCAGGGGCGTGTCACAAGGCGTCGTGATCTTCATATATGGAGACATCCATAATAATTTCATATAAGGAGTGTGTTACGAGGCGTGATGGACTGACAACCATATGGAGGCGTGAGTGACGGAGCGACGGACAGGTTTTCATAGTAATCTGTGACCTACACTCGCAATAAAGAATAATAGTATTCATAATATTAATATAATTTTTCAAATATGAATATGAATTCCATATTATCCAGTGTATGTATGTAAGCATAGACAGGTAGTAGAGATAGTTGAATATTATTTCTGCCCCCCACAGTACGTGTTAACAATAGATGTGTCAGAAAAGCTCACCTGGCTCATACTGTCTTGAGTGCCACGCCCATTAGCTTCCCAGCATGCTTTGCTGGTTTTTGAGTGGTGTAAACCACTCCTACAACTGGCTTTGTTAGTTTACGTGTCTGTTCGTACCAAAAAATGAGCATGGTTGCTATGGTCACCCAGTTCACACGGGTGTGATTTCATTACGTCAGACATTACATCAGACCACAGTTGATCAGTCTATATAAGACGTTACACCACTCAGTTCACACGGGTGTGATTTTTTATTTGTGGTCTGATGAAATCGGGCACATGCAGTTACCTTTAGGAGAGAGACAGGACATTAGAGCACGAGAGAGAGAGATAGAGAGAGAGAGAGGAGAGAGAGAGTTTTGTGTGCAGGAATATTGTTCTCCTATCCTATAGCAGTGCTTTTCAACCAGTGGTCCAGGGACCACCACTGGTCCTTGAGGGGGTTCCAGGTGGTTCCCAGCAAAATGATGGAGAGTTGGTAACCAAGTGGACCCTTATTAGCTCTTTAACTCTTGAGAGTATAACATGAAACCAAACGTGTCCGTTTTACGCTCTCAAGAGTTAAATTATTGTTAAACATCTGCATTACTTAATTTACAAGAAGTCTACACAATTTGAAAATGTAGATGAATTTGTATTTTGATCAACGTTTGCCTGTTATCTCTCCTAATGGTACCAGCATCAATACAGCATGGAATTGTCAATTGTGAATCTTATCCAACGACAACAAAATATTCTAAGTCTTAGGTCTGAGAGGCTAAGGTCGCATTTTCACCTCTACTTCGGTAGACTCGATGTGAATGGGCGGAGAAGTTGCATCATTCTTACATTTTTAATTTGCTGCGTTTGCGTTCACACTGCGCTGTATAACCGCAGCAAGGTGTTAAAATTATACTTCTAGTATATACTTGTTGTCGGGGAGATGGGGAATGGACGTCTGGCGTGTGCACGTGCGTGCGTGCGTGCGTGGCGTGCGTGCACATGCACTGTTTCTTTTGGGCACATTGTGGAGGCACAGCGGAGACGGGAGTGCAAAATGAATTATCCAACGTTTGTCCTCATTCGACCACGTCTATCCACGGTAACATGACATCTTTGTGCTGCGTAAAATATGCCCTCTCCGTCTCCATCTGTGTAAATCAAATATAAATGTAAATAAATATTTGTACATTTAAATACTGTGTACGGGCACGGTGGCACAGTTGGTAGTGCTGTCGCCTCACAGCTGTGGGTGCTAGCGGCGTGTTTCCTCCTCATCAGTGCCCATACCCGAGGCAAGGTTGGCGAAAGGGCCTTTCTGTGTGGAGTTTGCATGTTCTCCCCGTGTCCCCTAGGATAGGTACCCTCACAAAAAACATGCAGTAATCCTGGTCTCTAAACTGCCTCCCCCTGGCCAGCCGGGGCACCTGATGGAGGGGAAAGGAACTGGTTGGAATAACGTGTTCCTTCCACGCGCTACGTCCAACCAGGGAAACTCCCCCCTGTCAGGTGTAAAGGAGCAACTTGGACACTCGGGCATGAAGGAAGCATGAGTTCAAGTCCGTTGCTCTCCCCATGTCCCCCATATATGGGGACTAGGTTGGCGGAGTGTGTGTAGAGCCCAGGATCACATTGGATAATCTCTCTCCTTCCCTCTCGGTCTCCCTCTCTTCCTCTCTGATATCTCTACTTTTGACAATACATCACTAACAGCCTGTCCTTAGACATAACACTCCTTTATGTTCTGACCTCATGAGTCACATCAAAACCACATACCGGCAAATCACAATATGACACTGCTTTTACACAATGGGCTCCATTTAGTCGCCGCCATTACCCGCGACACGGCCCGCAAATCAGCCGCTGCCCGAAAATTACGAGTATAGGAGCTTCCTCTGTCCCTTAATGGTATTATGGTCCAGCGTCACCCGCAGACCGCTATCTATTTTGCAGACACCGGTATTTGCGCATAGAGGTGTGGTCATGCATGGGCGACGGGCGTGTTGGCACGCTTTCCCCTAAATTGCTATTTTGGTCGATCGCTGTGCCCAGACACAAGCACATCTCACACATATGTATTGGTCTTGTCCCCAGCTACAGCGATTCTGGTCACTTGTGTTTGTCACACTGTCAGACGTGCTAGAAATTGCATTACAACCCTGTCCATTGATAGCTATATTCGGCCCACCGTCAAACCCCTTACAGGACACGAATCAGAAGTTAGAGATTATTGCTTTTGCAACACTGTTAGCTAGAAGAAGAATATTACTATCTTGGAAGTCGCCAAATCCACCCTCTCACTCAATCTGGCTCAACGATGTGATGTACTTCTTAAGCTTAGAACATTTTTAATTCTCTCTCAGAGGAACCTCCGAAGGCTTCACTAAGGCATGGAGACCCTTTATAGAATACTTCAATATTTGTACCTTCCTGGATTAGACTGCTCGGTGTGACCCAAATATAGCGGACTGTGGATTTCAGAATTAACAGACAGTGCCTCTCTCACAAGTGTACAATACTCTGACTGTGACCCATGATGTGACCTGTGTTTTTACTTTTATTTTTATTTGATTTACTTTTGTCCTGTTTGTCTTTGTTTCGTTGGGGGGGGGGTGCGTTGTTTCTTTATGTTTGTGTTTCTGTGATGCTTTGTGATGTTTAAAAAAAAAAAAAAAAAGGTTTTCTTGTCAGATGTCCCCAATAAAAAACTATATATATAAAAATAAAATAAAAATGCTATTTTGGTCACACACATTTGGGAAGTCGATAGTGAAGTTTAAAAGCACCCGTAAACCGTATTCCAAATTAGTCTGGTATAGAGCGGGCACGCCGCACGCCGGCAATGGAGATGTCTGCAGAGTCAGTCAGGCTGCATCATCTCTCCTTATTCTCCTATTGCATCTCTTTGTAATTTTCCTATAATCAGCAGAAGTGAGTGCCTGCTGTGCCCTGTCACTTCCTTGTGTTCATTGTGTTTATATAATTGTCTAGTCAAAAAAGTTATTTGACTTGTTGTGCCAGCCATTGTGCGTGATTCCATTTGCTCGTTCAGTTTCATCACAGCGCAGCAAATGGGGTTTAATCCGACATTTCATTTTCGCTTGATACCGTTTCGTAGAGACGGCATACATGCACGATCTATATACCAAATGAAGGTGCCAATTCCGTAGATGACATAGCACTTTGAAATGTTAAAAATAAGGCTGTCAAAATTATCGCGTTAGCGGTGTTAATTAATTTAGTTAATTAATTGCGTTAAAATAATTAACAATTAACGCACGTGCAGTGTTCCCCCTAGCGTTCCCCTGTTTGATGAATTGAAAATGGTGGGCCCTATTGTAAACAAGTGTAATGCTTTATGGTGTCGTCCTCTCACAGTTAACAGTTGTTGTATTGAGTTGTACTTGAAATGTACTGTAATTCTGCAAACTGTTAATAAATCAATCAATCAAAAAAACGTGCTCAGGAACGTCCAGCGCATAACAAATCTGTCACTGTGATGATTGAACAACTCCAGAGATAGCTTGTGTATTGTAGTTGGGTTGCCAAGTGGTTTGATTCTATAACTCTGTTGCGTTACTTTGTCTGCCTATAGCAAAGCCCCTTTGCATCATCATTCATTAGGCTACACACAGTCACACGCACATGCACACACACACACACACACACACACACACACACACACACACACACACACACACACACACACACACACACACACACACACACACACACACACACACACACACACACACAATTCTCCTCCAGTCTTCCTCCTCCCTCCTCCGCATGCAGATCGCACAAGCGCGCTGCAAGAATCACTCACAACATGTTTTATAGCACCGTCGGGTCTGTCGCAACTTGTGGACAGTTTTAAAATGCGGGTCCTACGTGCATAGTCAAACCTCTGCACAGACCAGCAAATTCATATATTTTGCCTGATGAAGAGTAAAGACCTAGCAGTCAAAATGTTGCGGCCAACAAGTGCGGATGTTCCTTCCTTCTCCCAGACCAGCAACTTACCATGGTTAAATATCTGTTCAATAGACATTAAAAAAGTGTGTAGAGCATGCAGGGTACATTGTATTAAATAGTACTCGGACCTCCATAGAGAGAACCCACACACTCACAAATTGCCTTTTCACTGAGGTATCATAAAAAAATACTGGCATTTTGTGTTGTGTTGTGTTTTAAAACACCATTATGGGCCTGGGCCGCGGCTGAGCAGTCCAGGCACCTAGGCCGGTAATCCAGCCTGACGGCCTTTGCCGCGTGTTTTTCCCCGTCTCTCTCCCCTTTCCTGTCACATTACTGTAGCCTATCAAATAAAGGCAAAAAAGCCATACAAATATCGTAAAAAACCCCCCAAAAAACATCATTATGATCATGTAGAGATGAAGAGGAAAGTGTTTTGAAAAACAGTGTAGTCACTCTGACTGTGTGTGAATATTTCTCTGAAGCTGGATATTTTATCCTGTAAGAATCAATGTGCAGATTGACTCTAGGATTCCAGTGATACCTAAGATTAGTAGCCAGTTTAGTTTGGTGTTGCGCTATCTGGATTTTCCCTCTAGGTTTTAGTCTAGGTTTGGAATCCCTTTGTTGTTTTATTTTTCTCACATGTCCCCGGAATGGGTGGATCAAAGGAGAAGTTCCCAGCTCCATTTTCTTTTTTCTTTTTTTTAGGAATATTTAAAAAATAATACCCACGTTTTTCACAGATTTTGCCGGCAATATTTCTTGCTGTACAAGAAATATTTGTTACATTGGGTGAGATATAACCGAGTTTAGTGATGGTGTGGCAAAAAGGGATGTTTAGTGTTATAGGGTTAACACAGAATTTAATTTGTTTAAAATATATATTTTTAAAAGATTTTAGAAGATGTTTAAAAACTTGATTTATTAATTAATTATTTTTATATTGCATTTATATGCATGTATTCTCCAGTAACGAGATTACATGTTTTCATTACCAGGTCAAAGACTATAAACAGCATTACAAACAGAACAAGATGTTGATGTAGGCTACAGTATTTATGAGAACGCTCACATGCTCCAAAGGAACTGAGAAAGCAACATACAAAGCAACAAATGGATAATTTATAGCTGAATTGTATAAAGATCACATCCCTTTAGAAACATTTACAGTTGCACTGTACGTGTTATTGTGTAGGTAAAAGATGTGTGGTTGTACTAACAGTACTGTGAATGTATGCCCGTTAGGTTAAAGTAGTGTGCACAGTGAGTACAGTGTAAGTGTACCTGTCACAATCAGCCTTGACCCCCAAGTAAGTGATGGTGGTAAATGGTGCATTTATATTGTCTTTACCGGACACGCTTTAGAATGTGCATTACATTCAGCCATTCACACTCTGATTCACAGACAGACGGTGGAGGAAACCGTCCCAATCCTTTGAATTACTTTAACCATAATTTATACGTTGGCTATTCAAAAATAGCAGATATACAAGCTGAAGCTTGTAGATCTTTTAGAGAAATCTTTAAAATGTGTGCAAATATTTGAATATATATATATAGTGTATATACACTGTATATGGGCAGAAAAATAAATGTTAGAAAAATAGCAGATCTACAAGCTCACAATGTGCCAGAATGCGACGCGAAAATGGAAGAAGCTCACCCACATGATGCAACACATGAGCTTGTAGATCATTGGCTATTTTCAACCGCCTATGACACCATCGTACAGCAAAGTATAAAATAGGCCTTACAGGTTCAAAGTTAACCTTTAGTCTAAAGGCTCATTCATAGTCTGTATTTTTGGTGGTGAGCTGACCACCGGAGCTGAAATAACATTGAGCGGTGGTGAGTAAAAACAGAGAGAAGGGCTGGGGCGGTGGTGGTGGTTTGCTCTTCACCGCGTCTCGTGACGTCATGTTGTAGTTCGGTGGTCACCTCACCATCAAAAATCCAGACTATGAATGAGCCTTAAGAACGCTTATTCCCACCGATATTTGCTGCTCTTCCATCACACATGACTCCGTGTCATGTTGCTGGACGTGGTGCTATGGCTCTGTAGGAATATTCCCACAGAGGTGTTTCTCTGTGGAAGCCACCAGGGCTTCCCTCCATCTCATATTTATTATTTGAATGTGGGGGGCTGATTTGTGGGTGGGTTCCCATGCTGGGTCTCATCCAGGTCTGCTCTTCCCTCTGTGCCCTGTGTCAGACCCTGTGATCCGTCAAGCAGTGGGCCATGTTTTCTGAAAGAGCCGTGAACTTGTTACCTCCCTCGCCTCCCCGCCTAAATGTCAAACACATTCTTCTTGCTCCGCTCTCCCTCCACAGGAATGCTGTCATATTGAAATAATTGGGCTGTATTCATCGCTGCTAGATCATTAACAGTGCTTTTCAATAGAGATATGAAGCCTGATGTCTCTCTCTCCCTTTCAAACTGCCCTTGGGGGTCATGACGGGGTCACTGTAAATGGGGCTTCCATCCTCTATTGCCATGGTGATCGAACAATGGCAACGATGCTGTGTCTAGTCATCCAACGTCTCGCTCGCTCTCTCTCTCTCTCTCTCTCTCTCTCTCTCTCTCTCTCTCTCCTGTTGTCCTGGAACCTACTCCACTGGCGTACATTGAACATGGCAGCTTCAAGGGTCTTTTCATTCCCCCCAGTAGGGTTCAATGACTTCTCCGTCTCGCTGTTGAGTTATTCCAAACTTAATTAGGCCGGTGGGAAACGTATGGTTTTCCTGGACGATGATGATGATCATGATGATGATGACGATGGGGAGGGAGGAGGCATCCTCTTTGTTGCCTGTAGAGGTTTGAGACAGGAGTATTGGGTCCAGTTTGTCATTCTGTAGAGGTTTGAGACATGTAAGGAGTGTTGGGTCCAGTTTGTCATTCTCACCAGTGGTGGAAAGTAACTAAGTACTGGTGGAAAGTAACTTAAGTACATTTACTTAAGTACTGTACTAAAGTACAATAGGTACTTTAACTTTAATGGAGTATTTCCAATTTTCAGTATTTTTTCTTCTACTCACTCCTCTACATCTCAGAGCAAAATATTGTACTTTTACTCCACTATAATTATATGTAGATTTTGATTATTATTACAAAATGCACTAACCAGTAACCACTTCAGCCCTATATATATTTTGGAACATTTGAAATAGCAGATCTACAAGCTCACAATGCGTCACGATGCAACGCATTGTGAGCTTGTAGATTGGCTCCTCATTGACATTCTGCACAATGAGTACTTTTACTTTTGGTACTTTAATTACATTTTGATACCAATACTTTTGTACTTTTACTCAAGTAAATTTTGAATTCCAGACTTTTATTTGTAACAGAGTACTTCTCCATTACAGTCTTGATACTTTTACTTAAGTAAAAAATAAGAGTACTTTTTCCACCACTAATTCTCGGTTGACGGTTGTGTTGAGATGTCTGAGAGAGAGAGAGAGAGAGAGAGAGAGAGAGAGAGACAGACAGACAGACAGACAGACAGACAGACAGACAGACAGACAGACTGTCTGGACACACATGGCTTATTGACGCCTCAGGAAAATGAGAATCCCACTGACATTATTGCCAAGGACTAGGTTTCATACAGACAACGTTGTTGTTTGACATCCAATACTGTGACATCCCGACTGCAGTAGAGAGCCAGCCAAGAGACCTGAATGATACAGAAACGCAGGACTCGCATTGAAAAGCATGATATTCAACATTCACGCATGTAATGTTCCCATAGGCAGCATCGCTGCGCCTCTGACTGCATGCGCTCAGGATTATCCCGTTATATAAGGCTGCGTGTCTGTGGGTTTCTGCAGATCGTCACACACCATGTTGTGTGGGTTAAAGTCCATACATGTGTTTGGTTTATACTGTCAGGACAGGACTCTGCAGACGCAGGTCTGTCTGCCTGACACGAGAAACAGGACAACAGGACCCGAGGGGTGGAAGGGTTCAGGTAGCTGTTGACACACACACACACACACACACACACACACACACACACACACACACACACACACACACACAGTCATTGAGGTCAGCATTGGTGCATCATTTCTACTTTCTACCGGAGGCTTTTCTGTGTGATGCACATGGAAAGTGGGATGAGTGTGTTTCAGTGAGGGATTTTAAGATGAGTGTGTTTCAGTGAGGGATTTTAAGATGAGTGTGTTTCAGTGAGGGATTTTAAGATGAGTGTGTTTCAGTGAGGGATTTTAAGATGAGTGTGTTTCAGTGAGGGATTTTAAGATGAGTGGGTTTCAGTGAGGGGTTTTAAGATGAGTGTGTTTCAGTGAGGGATTTTAAGATGAGTGTGTTTCAGTGAGGGATTTTAAGAGCGTGTTTCAGTGAGGGATTTTAAGATGAGTGTGTTTCAGTGAGGGATTTTAAGAGTGTGTTTCAGTGAGGGATTTTAAGATGAGTGTGTTTCAGTGAGGGATTTTAAGAGTGTGTTTCAGTGAGGGATTTTAAGATGAGTGTGTTTCAGTGAGGGATTTTAAGATGAGTGTGTTTCAGTGAGGGATTTTAAGAGTGTGTTTCAGTGAGGGATTTTAAGATGAGTGTGTTTCAGTGAGGGATTTTAAGATGAGTGTGTTTCAGTGAGGGATTTTAAGATGAGTGTGTTTCAGTGGGGGATTTTAAGAGGAGTGTGTTTCAGTGAGGGATTTTAAGATGAGTGTGTTTCAGTGAGGGATTTTAAGATGAGTGTGTTTCAGTGAGGGATTTTAAGATGAGTGTATTTCAGTGAGGGATTTTAAGATGAGTGTGTTTCAGTGAGACATTTTAAGATGAGTGTGTTTCACTGAGACATTTTAAGATGAGTGTGTTTCAGTGAGGGATTTTAAGATGAGTGTGTTTCAGTGAGACATTTTAAGATGAGTGTGTTTCAGTGAGACATTTTAAGATGAGTGTGTTTCACTGAGACATTTTAAGATGAGTGTGTTTCAGTGAGGGATTTTAAGATGAGTGGGTTTCACTGAGACATTTTAAGATGAGTGGGTTTCAGTGATGGATTTTAAGGTGAGGTTTTTGGAAGGCAGACTGTAGAATCCTTGTATAATAATAATCCATGTACGGTTGTAAATTATAAATATTATGATTGGAAATTGTTGGAAACCGAGCATGTTTATTTGCATCTTCTTTCTAAATGACAATGACACAGAATGTACTGAAGCATGATGTCATGGCTTATCAGTGACCAAAGCATGATGTCATGATTTATCAGTGACACTGAAACATGATATTACGTCTTCAGTAATCGATGACATGGAATGCACTGTGAAAGTTATTAGAGCAGCTGGAGGCTCTCAGAGTCTGACAATCAGGCTAGTGAAACATCCTTGTTATACTCGTTTTATGTAGATTATATTAGTCGCTTGTATATTCTGCTGTTGATGGTGAATTTCTTTTTGTTTCAGTAAAATTACCTACTTCGCACTTCTGCATGCTTCAACGGCAAATGCTAGCTATCAAATGCTACGATAGCTCACGCATCGTATGGACTGGTCTAGTTTATTGCAAACTTAATGCAATTGCGTTAAGTTTGTCGGGTAACAGTGAGCCCCTTCAGAGGGAAATCGCTTGGTTGAATGTTTTATCAACTGTTATCTGAACATGCACTGAGACAAGACCTGCGCGGAGCGCGTGAGGCATTATTCACTATTGTTTACTGCCTACTGGCAGTGAGGAAGGAATGAAACAGAACTCATAGTCATAATATATCTAATAACTCATAATATAATATGACAGACACACATGGTAAATGTGCATTTGTATATAGCCCTATATAGCCCAAGGCACCAACTTGCTCACTGGCAGTTTCAAACTTTCAAAAATAGCCAACATGTCATGACATAAAGTATTCAATCAATCAATCAGTCAGTCAGTCAGTCAGTCAGTCAGTCAGTCAGTCAGTCAGTCAGTCAGTCAGTCAGTCAGTCAGTCAGTCAGTCAGTCAATTAATCACTTATCAAGGACATAGAATGTAGTGAAATATGATCTATTACTGTATGAGATGTTGTTTTCCTCTGTGCAGTGTAGAGCTTTCATAAAGCGCTGTGTACTATAGCCTCAGGGGAGCGCTGTCCCACTGCTGCACACCGCACACATATAGGCCCCCCTTTGTAACGGTCTCTTCCCTTTCTGTCTGTCTGTCTGTCTGTCTGTCTGTCTGTCTGTCTGTCTGTCTGTCTGTCTGTCTGTCTGTCTGTCTGTCTGTCTGTGTCTCTCTCTCTCTCTCTCTCTCTCTCTCTCCCTCCCTCCCTCCCTCCAGGCAGCCCTTCCTCTCGGTGGTGGGGCTGTGAGTCGCAGGTTGTTGGGCTCACAGGTCTCCTCATTACTGGCTGTGTCTGAGCCAGCAGAGATTTATAGAGATGATAAAAACCGTCTGGAGGGCAGTAATGGCAATGGGCCCTGGTGGCTGATGGGAAGGAGAGAGTGAGAGAGGCATGTGGCGTCTGGATGAAGTGGGTTGTGCCGCCTGGTGTTTGATTAGTGACCAGTGTTGTGTGACTAACGCATTACAAAGTATGTAGGGTAAGATTTCAGGGTAAGCCAATCAGACCAAGTTGGGCGGGTCTTGCCGTATGAGGAAAACACACACAAACACTTGCAAACACACAAGCACGGCAGCACGCCCCACCACCACCACACACACAAGGGCAAATACAGATCGCACCGACAGCTTTTCAGCTTGGAAATATAAACATTATTTTGAATTTGTGGATTAAAGGACACTAAACATAATTTGTGGTCAAGAAACTATGTGCAGGACAGAAAACATTGTCCACATCGACAGTTGCTAGTTAACTAGTTGCCAAAGACCCCACCGTCTCTACTAGACTGGCTAATAAGCCAGACTCAAGTCACACTGTCGTGTGGTATTTGAGTCTGGAGATGCTGTGTATGGATCTTGTTTCCCGGGGGGGCGGGTTCAAACATTTTCTCTTTGACGCAATTGGTCAGAGCTACTGTCAGTCAAAGGTCTCAAGCATTGAACGTCACTGTACCAAAGCCCGCCCATATTGCATACCGTGTCCCGATTGGCCACACCAGTTCTCTGGTGTAGGAAATGGGCGTACAATTGAGCCTCTCCAGACCGTAATCCGCCGGCAGGCTTTTTTTTTTGTGCCAACGGCTGATTCGGTCTGGCTTATTAGCCAGGCTACGTCTCTACCAGCAGTGACTCAGATGAAGCTACTGTATGCCCTACACAAGGCTTTACCAAACTGTGGTGCGCGCACCCCTTGTGGTGCGTGGACGCTCTCCAGGGGTGCGCAACATGAAAATGATAATAACCGCCATGGTTTTATGGTGTTCAATTTAACAAACAGCAAAATCCTTAACACCGCTGTACCGAGATGTATAGAGCTGCGGGAGACGGGACTCACGGAGTGCAGCAGCGAGTGCGTGCACACACACACACACACACACACACACACACACACACACACACACACACACACACACACACACACACACACACACACACACACACACACACACGACAGAGAGGACCCCACTGTCGGACGTGCATTTACACATTGACTGCCAGGTATTAATTCATTCATTCTTCCGCAACTGTCACAGTCTTTTCAGTGTTCTGCGATTGTCTGTTTAGAATAGGCCCTACACCATTTTAGATGAATCAATTCTTATTTTTACTCTCAAAATAGAAGAGGAGAAGTTGCTCAACAAAAAACACAAAATCTACTTCACATAAAAAGAATCCCAAAGTCGCTTATAATAAATAGATTTGGCAACACAGTGCTTCTTTTTGGCTTATTTCTATTGACCGATTCAGTAATGGGTCTCATGGTCGCAGCCTACGTATTTATTTCTGTTTTAGGAACACAAGGCTGCTGTACTTTATACCTCATACTTTAATGCTTAGTATGAGGTATAAAGTACAGCAGCCTTGTGTTCCTAAAAAAGAAAGATTGGGTATTGGGTAAGACTGACGTTATGTATCTTTCAGGACCTTTCACTGCTTATCTCAACCATTACTCAATGGCTCTGGTCTCAGCCACCGCGGTAGATATTTTGACATTCCGTTGTTGCCACTACTGTTGGAGCAGCCATAAACTACACAGGTTCATCCCGATGTTCTGGGCATCTAATGTTAGTGTTAGTAAAAAGCAGGTAAAAGAGTAATGTTTGAGGCAGACTAACATCAGTCACTTTTCCATTCACTGTAGTAGAAGCTTGGTGCGTGGAAACCGCAGACGTGTCGTCTCCCCGCCTACAGGAAATACGTAGGCTGCGACCATGAGACCTGTTACGGAATCGGTCAATAGACCTGGTTGCTTGTTTCAACAGATCTGGCAACACTTCTGGCTTCTAGCTAGTCTAGTGGCTCAATGTTATGCTAGGCTTTGCTGTGTTTCTTCTGTGTCCATAGCATTCTCCCTGACTGAGAGACTGGATTATAACTTTCTGTTATAACTTTCTGCTCATATCATTTTCAGTCGCTTTCTGAATGCGACGCAAAAATGCATGTGCCACGCAGCACGCTGTCGGGCAATTGCTGGACCAATGTTAACTGACTGTGGAGATTTATTCCAATGGAGAAATGAATGGCGTAGCAAGGTGGGAGATGAGGGTATGGGGCGCGGGAAGAGGGAAACATGGCCACTGTAAAAATATATTGACGAAGGGATTCCCATTGGTTTCTACAGACCCGTTTTGAAGCCACTTTATTTGATCTAATCAGCTTGAACTGCTATTTGCTGCAACCACAGTTAGAGCTGGTCTTCACTTGGTAGAACCAGTAGAAGCCCTAATCATACCCTACAACTTTGTCATTGATCTTAAAATTAATGGGAGCATAATTTACTAAACGCATATCATGATCATTTAAATAAAACTTTAAACTATTGAAAACAAAGTGTTTATGAAAATGTTTGAACGTAATTCAATCAAGTCCAATTCTTCTGGAGCCTGCATGAGGTGAAGTAGTGACATCTTCTGGGCCATAATGGGAACTGCAGCCTTAGAAAATTCAGGAAGTGGCCTTCAAATCCATCTGAGATTACTTTTCGCCTGACCTAGTGGCATGCCACACCTTCTTTTATTAAGGATCTTTGACATCGCGACACGCGTTAGCTTGTTGGATCTTTTCTTTTTTACACACTCAAGTCTCGCAAAACGCTATGTCGTACTACAGAGTGTAATTTGTGATGTGCTACATTGAGGTTGAGTAGTGTTGATCTTGATGATGTTGTTTTCAACTGAATTTAAACTTTTAATTTGACAATGGAGCATTTGTGCACCAGTGATTTGATTAAATGATATGACCCCCATCCCTCGACACATGCCATCAATTCACGGACCTGCTAGACGTGATAAGAATGTGGATAAGCCTAAACCTTGGATATCAGAAACTTCAGAACCGTGTCCGCGATAGAACTAGGTTTCAATCTCCAATCCATCCCTACTCACATGTCGCTTTGTGCTGCATTTTGAGCATTTGACAAAGTACTGTACTGTACAGTAGTGCTTAAGTGGTTAAAGCATTCTCTTGCACCTCACATTTGTAGATGGAAGGTGTTTTGTTTACTTACACTTGAGAATACATTCTTCATCTTGTTTTACCTCCTAATCTATTCTTCTTGCCAAGTCAGCTTCCACTCTCTCTCTTTCTCCTAGTCAGATAGCATTGCTGCTCCTTTAGCTCCTCCTCATCCATCCATCCATCCTCTCACTTCCCTTCCAGCTGCTCCCTTTATCCGCCTATATCTAAATACCACAGCGGTTGTGGCAAGAGACGCCCTAAAGCACTGTTGTATGTATGTAATGTAATTTATTTGTGCGTGTTATGAGTATTTTTTTGTTGATGACAAAGTCAACAGTATATGTATTTCCATAACATAAGCAAGAAGCACGCTAGCAGACAATACACTAGTCCATTCTTTCAATCATTTTATTGTCTCCACCAGGCCGAAGGCATGGGGAGAGAGTATATTTTGCATTCCGTCCGTGTGTGTGTGTGTGTCCGTGTGTCCGTCCGTCCGTCTGTGTACAGCTAATCTCCGGCACCGTTAACCCGGTCGATGCCAAATTTTGCACACACACTCCCTAGATGCCAATGATGAACCTCTGCCCCAAATTTTCCAGAACGACCTGTTATAGCACCACCAGGAGGCCAACTTTTGTAAAACACATTTTTTGATATTACTCCTCCATATTTTGTCCAAAAATCCCAACATTTTTAGATATTTCATATTCCATTCTGATTGGCTAACATTGGCTTTAAAAGTTTGTAGGATTGGCCCGTTTTTAACAAAAAACCTCAAATCAAGAATGCAGGATTGGCCCGTTTTGAACAAAAAGCCTCAAATCATGAACGCAGCGTGCAATTTACGTGAAAAACTAGGCTGAGGAATATATCCCACCCTTTTCACATTGGCCTGTTATAGCGTCACCAACAGGTGGATTTTTGAAAAACATTTTTTTTTAACAAAATGCCTCAAATCATCCAATTGCCATCCAAGGCGTAAGAAGAAATGGCACCCCTTTCACATTGGCTTATTATAGAGCTAATTATTATAATTATAAAAATGAGTATAATATTATACTTATTTTTTTCACCATGACATGAATAGGAGGCTCGTAATAGGATCGTCACCCCCGCCTCTAGTCTCCGACACAGCGGAGAGAAACAAGAAATGATCAATTATCAGTTAATTACCAGCGGCTGCCTTATCTCCAGAATTGTGCTCTGAAATGTAAATCATTAATCAACACATCCATTTAACTTTCAAATATCTGTATCTACTATCTAGGCCTACAGTTAGGCTAATGACAAGTTCAGCTGCGGAGATTAGCTGGTAACAGATGGACGGACGGACGGACACACGGACAGACACACGGACGGACGGACAGACAGACAGACAGACAGACAGACAGACGGACGGAGTGCAAAACATACTATCTCTCCATGCCTTCGGCCTGGTGGAGACAATAATAAAATTATAATAAAATATATGGTAGACTATGTCCTCTAATAATATCAATGATATGAGGAAGTACGGTATTAAAGAACATCTCTCATATGTGTCACAATCGCGGGGGTCGGGTTGCGTAGAGACGAGGCAGCCAATCAGAATTCTCGTCAGACTAGCATGTCGACTAGCATGTCGAAGTTTTCATGGGCTTTCATAGACCAGCGCTTTTCAAGCCGCTGCTACAAAAAGGGTTGGATAAAGTGTTTCTTCAGTGAAGACGTGCTGGTTTTCGCCGTGTCATAGGAAAGCACAGTAGTGTCACACTTCGTGCATTTAGCAGCACTAACTTTCTTACCTGAGCCGTCGACAATCACAACCAAACTGTTCCACACTGCACACATCTGACATTCCTTTTGGGCTCGCTGTACTCTTTCATTTGGAGTTTGAGTTTATGTTTCACTTAAGAAGAGGGCTGCCATGATTGCATTGCAATCGGCTCGGTGTGTGTGTGTGTGTGTGTGTGTGTGTGTGTGTGTGTGTGTGTGTGTGTGTGTGTGTGTGTGTGTGTGTGTGTGTGTGTGTGTGTGTGTGTGTGTGTGTGTGTGTGTGTGTGTGTGTGTGTGTGTGTGTGTGTGTGTGTGTGTGTGTGTGTGTGTGTGTGTGTGTGTGTGACGTGTGTGTGACTGTGTGTGCGGCGCTGGCTCTGTGTGTTTTGGTTACAACCACCTCGAGATTCCATTCCAAATCGCCGTGGCTGCGGCGTGAGATTTTAGAATGTAATAATTAAATGTAATAATAACGCACGCATGTCTATTTTCGAAACCTATTTTTAAAGTTGAAGGGTTTAATATATATAAAGCTCAGGTCCTCGCGGGTCCGCAGCTTTGAAATGGAACCGACCCGTTCCCCGAGGTAAGTCGGGCTCGGTTCTCGGTTCGGACCTCGGGTGTTCGGTTCCGGGTGGACCCGTGCTGCCCTCTAACACACACACACACACACACACACACACACACACACACACACACACACACACACACACACCACCACCACCAAACTACATAATATCAATGGTCAGGTCTTGACACCCCTCTGTCAGCTGGCCTACAGTATGCCCTGTAGGAGTCAAAGAAGGGTTTTCTCAGGTCAAAACCGAGCAGGACTTCCTGCTTTTATTTCTACTTTGGTAAAGTAAGACAAATCAGCTCTCAAAAAGATATTGTTTATGTGCCAGGGCTGTAGGGGCGGCAGTGGCTCAGGGGTAGAGTGGTCGGTAGAATGATTGGATGGGCCTGGGCCATGGCTCAGTGGTCTAGGCACCTTGGCTGGCAATCCAGTTTGGCAGTGTGCCGTGGGTTCGACTCCCGATCCCGACAGCCTTTACTGCATGTCTTCCCCCCATCTCTCTCCCCATTTCCTGTCAGCCTACTGTACCTACTCCCTCCATAAAATAAAGGCAAAAGCCACAAAAAAACTGTGTGTAACTTCAAGACAGAATTTTGTCCCTGGCCAGTGTGGAAAAAACAGCTGAAAACGGATGGCTTAAAATGAGCCATTTCCAGAATCTCTCTCTTTCTCTCTCTCTCTCTCTCCATTTTCTGGACCATTCATATGATAATGGGGGTCAGGGGATGAGGGGGTTCTCACGTTCAATGTGAAGCTTGGCTCTTTGTGTCACCTCACCACAAGCTGCTGCAACAGTCCGGGGGACAGAGGTGAAATTGAAATCACTTCAAATTCCCCAGTGAGTCTGGCCGCAGGCTGGCCTGGGCTGGACTGTGCTAGACCAGGCTTGTGGTATTTAGGGATGTCACAGTCTGTCAGTGAAGGCCATATGGAGAAATTAGTATCAATTGGATGGACAGGCGTTTATCCAGATTATTGTTTAAGTTAAGAAAGCAAGCTAGTCACACCAGGGTGTGAGGTGTCCTATATAGCTTCAATTAAGTTAAATAACTAATACATGGGTGTGGAGCCTGAATGGCTCTAAGTCAAATATTTCGTAAGCTTTGCTAAACATTATACCTCAATAGTCGTAGAAGCTGGTACAGTATTTTATCACCAAGTAGAAAAATGCTTTTCTTTGAGATCCACTTGAACCACCACTTCTGTCCTTGACCCTGACACCATCTGCTCTTTGTGTTCCATTTATTTCTACCAGTCTCAGTCAATACTTCAACAAAGCAGACTTCTGTCATTCTGGAATTGTATTAGTCACCTCCACAAGTCAAGTCAGGTGGCCGCATATCTACTAGAGCCGTGTTCTGTTCAAGGTTTCTTCCTGTTAAAGAGGAGGTTTTTCTTGACGCTGTCACAAAGTGCTTGCTCGTGGAATTATTGTGTAAATGAATGGACATGGTCTTGACCTGGTCTCTATGATAACCTTTGTTGTGATTTGGCGTTTAGCAAATCATTTTTTATTTATGTAGTGGCTTAAGTAATATTTATTTGACTTGACCATAAAAGATTTTGAAATGAGCCACTTGTTTCGAGGTAAATTGTTGGGCTGAACTGAACCTCAGGGTCTGTGTGTGTGTGTGTGTGTGTGTGTGTGTGTGTGTGTGTGTGTGTGTGTGTGTGTGTGTGTGTGTGTGTGTGTGTGTGTGTGTGTGTGTGTGTGTGTGTGTGTGTGTGTGTGTGTGTGTGTGTCCGTTCATCTGACTGTGGGCCCCCCCCCCTCTTTTCATACCAGCGGCAGCCTGTAATAGTGCTGTGCCGCCAGGAGGCAGATTTTTGCATATCTTTTTGAGTGGTGCTAGCCACTCCTATGCAGAGCTATGTGTGTGTGTGTGTGTGTGTGTATGTATGTATGTATGTATGTATGTATGTGTACATACGTACATGTATGTGTGATTGTGTGTATGTATGTGTACGTAGCTGCAACACCTAGTGGCCAGTAGAGCGTGCATGTGCGCGCGCACACACACACACACACACACACACACACACACACACACACACACACACAGACACAGACACAGACACACAGACACAGATGCCAGGGAGGAGTACAGTACAGTACATAGCACCACTCCCACTTCAGATGGGTCTGATTTTTTATATTACTCAACAGATTTTGTCCAAATATCACTACAATCAGTACACATGCTCTCTATAGTCATGTGATTAAGACGGAACTGTCCATTTGTTCATATTCCATCCTGATTGGCTTCCATATAGTTCGCATGAGTGGCCTGTTTTAACAAAATGCCTCAAATCATGAATGCAGCGTCCGATTGCCGTGAAACATTGCTGGCCCACAATAAGCTTCCTGCACTGGCGGAGACCTGTGCTCCGAGCAGCACATTTTTCTGTTTATTTTATTATGTCCTTGCATGCAGCACATTGCCAAGCATTCATTGTTGGCACAGCTTTTGAAAAACTGTGAAAAGACGAGGAACTCAGTCCACTGATTAGGGATTAGTTCCTTGCTTTCAGAGCATTAGGGCCGTTTACTTCTGACTTGGGAGTAACTTCTAAAGTTACACTCAGTTCTTGCCAACAGGACTCTGTAAACACGGTTAACCATTTTGCCGCGGCCCCAGCAATCATGGGTAATTTTCATGAACTGTGTCATATTGTTTGTTATTCTTGTCGCCCATGCCTGACACAGATAAATTACATGTGAGGTTTTCTCAGCGCAGGTAATTGTATGTGGGGGTTAAGCAAACTAAGAGACTATCATGAATAGACTCCTGTCTTGATGTAACCTTATAGTAATGTATTTTACTCACATGATAAGCCCACATGACACACGCACAAACACACACGCACGCACGCACGCACGCACGCACACATGTACACATTATCCATTAAAGGATAATGTGTACATAAATGTGCATCTCAGCTGACTACAACTTTAACTCAGGTTAAAGATGTACAGATTTTTAATTGGGGTGTAACGATACACATACTGTATTTGCGGATCCAATTTAGCTGCTATGACAATTGATTCCTCTCCACACGCTTGCTGTGTTGTCACTGCTGTTGTATCTTACTGACTCACCTGCCAGTGAGGAGCCCCCACCAGAAGGATGTAGAGCCTTCGTCCCACTGCTCCCGTCTCCCACCCAACACTCCCTGCTGACAACCAGTATATAGGATTATGTGCAGTGAATATTATCACCCTCCCCTCCCTAGATGCCTGACAAAGCCGGATGCACCGTGGTGGATTTGAGCCCACGTTAACCAAGTTGCATTTAATTTGAATATTTACTTTTTACTTTGGTCATTAAAGTACATTTTGAGTCTGATACCTTTGCTACTTTTAGTGCCGTTTGAATAGCAGACTTTCTACTTTTACAGTGTATGTACAGTACAATTTCAAGTTCAATTTATTGCATATTAGGTGTTGCCGTGGAATAACATCCCGACATGAATTCCATTTCAGTAGCTGTCTTTGTTTGAACTGCTGTACAGTGGAGCAGGAATGTGAAAGCAATTATTGGCAGCAGCCTGCAGCTTTGGCTCCTGTTTGGGAAAAAAACAAACTTGGGATATTGTTCAATATAATTAAAACCAGTATCCCCAGTATGGTTGTGGTCGTGGTGCTGGTGGGCCAGTTTGGGCCAGGAAAGCCCCCCAGACCCCATGTTTGCACATTGTCTGAGCCGACTGTATGGGTTGGCAGTATGGTTGGTGAGTATACAGTATGTGGAGCTTTGCTGAAAGGATGTGACAGAGCCTGATATGGGGAGAGAGTCGTATTTCTTCTCTTCCTCCTGGCTGTTACTCCTTAAAGGGTGGCGACGAGCCAAACACCATGAGTGATGTTTGTTTTTTAATTGGCATGAGTGTTGAATACGCTGGGATGGAGCTCTTCTCTCATCTCCTCTGACCTTTGCCCTTCAATATTTCTCTCACAATACGTTTTTCTTTCAACAAGATGCTACAGGAAAGACTGTATATATTCTTTTTTACAGTTGAAGGCAGATGCTTTAAGTCAAGATGTCAAGGAGAGGCAGTTCTTGTATCATCTGTACCAGAATGCACATTTAAATTGTTGTTGTACGGAATATCAATTAATGTGCCTTTTATGATTAGCTGATCCATACAGTATGTTGACAAAGCTGGCTGAAAGGATGATTTTCGTCCAGGAGAGAAAGTGATGAAGAGATTTGTTCAGACAGTAACTGGAAAGAGGAGGTCAGGAGAGTAACATAGAATGCTGCAATGAAAGAGAGGGAGATAAGCATGTGCGAGTATTATATTTTCGCAGGGTTAGAAATGAGAGTGTGTTTCAACACAGACTATTGCCCTGCATGACAGCTAATTATTCTGGTGGAGAAGTCTGGGCGGCCTTCAGTACCCAACCAGACACCTCCACCTCTCTCAGGGGGCCATCTTTTCACAGTTGTCCCACATAAGTGAGAGGAATGTGGGCCAGTCATGCTGTGCTGTGAAGGGGCCTTTGGATCCCAGCTCTCCGTCCTCATTCTGTTACTGGGTGGAAGGATATAGAATACAGACAATACACATTAAAAGTAGAATAGCGAATATAATGTTTATTGTTCATATAAGGAAATCCTATCCTTTGTGTCACTATGAGACAATTTTAAAAACGGACACAAATACATTATGAAACCCCAACAGACCAGAAGGACAAATCATGAACCCAGATGTGTATTTGTATTGGAAAGTTAGTCAAACTTTATTTGCGTAACACAGTTATACTGTTCATACTTCTTGAACAGTATGAACTCAAAGAAAGAAGAAGAAACTCAAAGTGCTTCACAGGAAAGGAAAACAGCAGAATCTAAATCGTTATGTTTTTATCAAATATTTGAGGCGTGTCTCAGATCAGCTTGCGGGCTCATCCAATAGGGAGCATAGCTATGAAGGCATCTTCAACAGCTTCCAAAGTTAGGCCCCGACGTGTTTTCACTTCCGCCAAGATAAACAATGTATTGTAATTAAGATCTTGTATTTTATTTGGCGGTGTGTATTCTGCTGTAATGTGATAGTACAGATTTATCTGTGCAAGCATGACACTCAATCGTATATCACAACCCCCCCTGAAATAGTTTAAATAGTTTTGATTACATGGAACCTCATAGACTGACATACTGTAGTGAAGAACTAAATGCAAAGAGGACGGTGGGGAGGTTGAGTGAGTTTGATCACTGACAAGCTGCAGAAGAGGTGCTGTGACCGTGTATGAAGAGTGAACTGTGTTCTACTTAGCGTCTTCGTCTATTTTTGACGAATGTTGCTCGCAAAATAGGCATGCTGGGGTTCAACTGGTTAATTAGGGCTCTATAGGCCTACAGCAACATGTTAAAATGAATTTTACTGCATCAATGACAATTGCATGTAGTATTTGTTGTAACGCCATGCATTGTCAATTTCATTGTGAAAGTTTCAATGCTAGTTCATCCAACACCGTTGCTTGTTTTACTCAAATAATTGCAAAGATATTGTTTTTCTTGAGGCTTAGGCAACATTGTGGAAATAATAATAATAATCATTTCTTTATTAGCTTATTGGAATTGGTTCATTCTTTGCTCTTCGGACGTTTCGCATCTGTCTGGACAGCAAGCGGTAATTTAAGCTTTATCTGTCTGAATATATCATTCTCTGAGGGTGAAAAAATGGATAACTAATAATAACGTTAATAACAAAATGGCATAGTATGAATTACCAGCTTGCCCCTCTGGATGCCAAAAAGAACGTGGAATTGAATGTAAACCCCTTTTGAGGCAGACAGATGTTCTTACACTCTGGTGCTGCCATGAATACACATACACACATCTCAGTTTCCTCTGACAGATGGTCAAGCAGCCAACAAGTCACTGTCAGCCGGCCTCATACTGAAGGAAATTTATCAACTACTGTAGGTTTGGAAATATAAACAAAAATATGTTTCCCATTTTATATACTGTATCCAGATATAGTTTTGTCTCTCCAAATATATATTTTGTTATATTATGTTCAATCCATTTCTTGTGCCTACAGTGTATATGTAGACATTATAGAGGGACATTTCTCTGGACTGCCAGCCAGTCACTAAACGGATAAGTCAGTCAGACAGGCAGTAGTGCACTGCAGACAGACAGACAGGCAGGCAGGCAGGCAGGCAGGCAGGCAGGCAGGCAGGCAGACAGACAGACAGACAGACAGACAGACAGACAGACAGACAGACAGACAGACAGACAGACAGACAGGTGTTAGAACTCATAAATTATCCATCCAGTACAAGTGAAGGCTTCAGACGTGTTCTCTCCTCTTCCTGGACTATATATTCTCTCTCACCAACTCATTAGTGGAGGAGGACAATGTTTCAGAGGAGAAATGTGTTGTACTGTACATGTGAGAATGATACGAGAATGTCTAAAGGCCTCGACAGAGTCCGTTTTGCCTTGCGTAGGGATGAGAGAAAACGCATACAAAACGTGCAAGGTCATTTAGTCCTTACAGAGTCCCTGCATGAGTTACGTCGCTATTGTAGGCTTGCGTCGGTCTGTAATGTGCAATCAACTATTCATCCAACTGGTTTGGCAGCTATGACAGATTGTACAAACACAAGTGCCACTTTATATTTGTCATGAGTTCAGATGTATATAATTGTATATAGTGAGTTTTACACTATATCATCATAATTGAAGTATATACCACCAGCTGTGCTGGCCGATCTACAAGCTCACACCGCGACGCCTTGCATGCTTGAAACTTGTTTATTCTAATTTAATTGACCCAGTTTTGCGTCTTTAGCTAGTGATGTAATCAATTAATCATTTGGCACCAGCTATGTAAAATTCCATAGGATTTTTCTTTTAACACTAGCGCGTCGGAGCGGTCAGGCTGACCGATTTTGAAATTTTGAAGTGGATTTTCTTTGCCCATGAAGTCCTGAGAAAGTTCCCCTTGCATGACTTTTTCTAAATGTTCGATTCAAACCATCTCTGTTTTTTTTTTCATCTGAAACGTTTTGGAAATATGATTTTAGACATAATTCTACTAAAATGTCTGCTCTTTTTCGGTCCGTGGGACCGCTCTTAGAGCCCTCACCCTTTCTCCCCCACAAGCAGTGCTTTTCACACCTCCCTCCCGGCTGGAGACGGGCATTGTTCAAGCTAATGTGTCATTTGCATTCCAACTAGCCTTCCACATGTAGGCAAACTTACATTACAAACTTACATAAACTAAATGTTGTTTTAGATGATATTTGTTATATGCGGTTTGCAGAAATAACGATGTCTGCCTTTATTTCTCGAAACGGAAAAAGAAATATGGTGTGTGGTATTGTTTCCACCAAGCGCATAGCTCAATAGATATAAATACATGTTGACTATACACGCCATCTTTAGCATAATTATGTTGGAATAATAAAGTTTATAGCATTGTGACTATGTCGCGCATATTCATTTCATATATCAGCGCATCAAAAATATGGTGAAATATGGTGTATTGACTGACTGGCGTATTGTTTCAACCAAACGCATAGCTCAATAGATATAAATCCATGTTGACTATACACGCCATCTTTATAGCATAATTATGTAAGGTGGCGATGATCAAAATGAATCAATTATCCTGGAATAATAAAGTTTATAGCATGGTCTGTTTGACCCGACCGACATTTCCTTGGAGCGAGAATGTTCGCCGATGCGCGAATCAGCGCGATGCCAAATAAAAATGACAGTGTTTGAAATCAGTCCAACCCGATAGACGTCCCGAACTTCTAAATGTTTTGTCAGTAAGAAGAACAGTTCTGTCCGTCCTTCGTCTGTAAACTTTTCTGCACGCGACCAGTGGAACTGATTTCCACGCATCACGGCTCTCTTTTTTTCTCTCTCCCTCTCTCTCTCCCTCTCTCGTGGAGAGGGAGAAAATATCCAAGTAACTGACGGTGAGGTATATGCGGAAGTGCATTTTAGATAACGCTGTAGCACTATTTGTGGCGGTGATGCGTCACATGACTTGATCTATCCTATGGTGTATATATAAACCGTGCTGCTGCTACGGACCTTTCTGCTGGCACAATAAATCAAATATATATAAATGACATCGATCATAGGCGGCGGGTATGTAAGGCTAGGCCAGGCTTAGCCTTCCCAAAAATTATGCTGGGTATTTTTTAAATATATATAGGCTAATATGTGCGCAGCATTATATAGAAGGCTAGCCGATCCCAAACTCCCAACTCCTTTGTCTGTAGCCTAAACTTTTCTGATTTGCACGCACGCACAGCTCTTTCCTTTTTTTGGCACAATCAATCAAATATATATTAATTACATCGATGTTTCCCCCTCTATATAAAATGACAATATATAACTAATGTCGTATTTCGTCTGAGCAATGAATTCGTTGGAATGTAACATTTAGAAGACAATGGCAAGCCGTCAACGGGTGCAGAGAGAGGTGTGAAGATCATTAGACAGTGGGGGAGACAATGGCCAATCAAATAGCACGAAAAACACCGGTCAGCCTGACCGTTAGCCGTCATATTAGTAGTGCATTTTTTTCAGACATCCTAGTGTTAATGGCTTTCATGTACTCTTTAGGCTACATATTAATATGTTGCGTTCACACGGGGCAGATTAAACGATGCAGTCTACCATTCATTGTCAAAGGAAGCAATGCGACATGAAGTTCATTACTAGTGGATGATCATCTGCATCCCTGACATTTGGTCCAAAAAAATATTAAAGCAAGGGGGGTGGCCCATTCATTGGGCGGCCCACTGGACATTACGTCAAGTGGCCAGTCCAGGCCTGATAATCACAGACGAGTTTGCAAAGCTGTGCTTCGAACGATGATGTCATGTTGTCCTGTTTAACTTCCAATGTGATCTATCCTTGTCGATCGTGTTTACGTTTACAACTCAATGTGCCGGTGGAAGTGTCATCCTCTTTCAGAAAGAGGGGGTGGGGCAGAGGAGGAAAAGCCTTCTAGCTCTCTGCTGCCAAAGGTCGCCAGGGGTACTTTTCTCTGCTTGCGTCGAGGTCCGCTGCTTGCGCAAGGGAGGGGATGGAAGGGGAGAAATTTCTCTCACCCTCCGTTGCTTAGCGATTTCTGCGTTGATTACGTTCGACTCTGTAAAGCACTTTACTTGGCATCTGATTTTTTTTAACGATGCAAACATATAGACAAATTTATTTTGATATTTGTTATTTGTTTTTCTGGTAAATCGTGAGCTATTGACCTTATACCCACCACTGCCATCTTGCCAGCAAGGTGCTAACTAGGTGCAACTTCCCATTGACAGCCCATTCATCCAAACAGAAAAGTCTAATTGTATTAAACAACTAACCAACATTGCAGCTGTACGAAAAGCTTGATTTATCCTCTTTCAAGTTTTTGTTTCATAAAAATCCACCGTAGACATGTTATGAGCTACTTCCTGTCAAGACATTCTGTGCAGGTCATTTTTTTCCCCAAGTGTCATAGTTTAGGAGTGCTCGTTGAATATCACTCAACAGCCCTGCATACCACCTGTTTTGAATTTAAACATAATGCAGGAGGCAGCAGGAGGTTGCTTTACTAAAAAAAGAGTGCTACCAAATACCAAACTCCAATACCTGCAAGGAATTTATTCACAGGAAGTAGCTCATTACAAGTCTACAGTGTTATGAAACAAACACTTTGCAGATAGAAAGAGGATAATTCAAGATTTCGCACAGCTGCAATGTTGGTGAGTTTGACGTTGTTTAATACAATCAGATAGGACTTTTCTGTTTGGACGAATGGGCCGTCAATGGGAAATTGCATCTAGTTAGAACATTGCTGGCAAGATGGCCGTGATCTGTGTAGCAGAGTGGCTCAGAGCCTCTGCCTGATGGCCTCAAAAGTCTAAGGGCCGATTCATACTCCTATTTTACCGCTGTAGTGCCGAAATGATTTCGGCGCGTCAGAAATTTTCAGTAGCACCGAAGAGCCGACGGTACCCCCCCCCCCCCCCCCCCCCCCCCGAACCTCAAATGACATTCACATTGTAGGCTCTACAGAGCAGAACCGACTTTTATTCGGCTCTAAAATAGGAGTATGAATCACGCCTCACATCTCCCCCGGTCCAGAGGCATATCCCTTTGGTCTAGTGGTTAAGATGTTGGACTTTCACGCAGGAGGCCCGAGTTCGAATCCCCGGCGTTACATCTGCATAAGAGAGATATGTTTATTGGCTGGATGTGTCATGTATGGGTACTTTAAGGCAATGGTTCCCAAACGTTTTAGCCTGTGACCCAAAAGAGAGATTAAGGGCTCTATTTCCGTTCATGCTAAACCCCTTATCCCTGAACTACTTTAATAAAAAAAAAAAATAGCCAATCTATCGACACGTTGTGAGCTTGTAGATTGGCTATTTTAACTTTTTTTTATCCCACGATTGTAACCAATTTTTCACCCCTGTGTCAATTATCTAATGTGATCCTGGGCTCTACACACCCTCCGCCAACCTGGGGAAAGCAACGGACTTGAACTCATGCTTCCTTCATGCATGAGTGTCCAAGTCGCTCCTTTACACCTGACAGGGGGGAGTTTCCCTGGTTGGACCTAGCGCGTGGAAGGAACACGTTATTCCTACCAGTTCCTTTCCCCTCCATCATTCGCCCCGGCTGGCCAGGGGGAGGCAGTTTAGAGACCAGGATTAGAAGAAAAAAAATTCAAAATGGTAAAAAAAAAAAAAAAGCAGAGTAGTTTAGGGATAAGGGGTTTAGCATTAGCATTTAGCGAAAATAGAGCCCTAAATGTTTGCCCGGGACCCAAACTAGTGGAAATAGCAGATCTAAAAGCTCACAACGCGTCACTTCGCGTCACGTTTTAGTTGGCCGAGTTGAATCTTGAGGTTCACAGAGTTCATACTCCTGAGTCCATTCACTTCACTGGCTTCTGTGGAAAACTTCCTCTGTCCTTCGCCTGGCTGTCTTGAACAGACTTCCTCCTGGCTTCCTCTCTCTCTACTGGGCTGTTAAAAAACATCACTCTGTGACCCTGGTGCCCTCCTTCTATATGTAACCCTAGCGGGGCTACGGTGGCAGAGTGACAGCTATAGGGCTGTGAGTTATGACCCCCGGGCGGTGGTAAGCCTGGAACGGACCCAGTGAGGGAAGCTGTGTGTTGTTCGACTACAGAACGTGGCAGTGTGTGTGTGTGTGTGTGTGTGTGTGTGTGTGTGTGTGTGTGTGTGTGTGTGTGTGTGTGTGTGTGTGTGTGTGTGTGTGTGTGTGTGTGTGTGTGTGTGTGTGTGTGTGTGTGTGTGTGTGTGTGTGTGTGTGTGTGTGTGTGTGTGTGTGTGTTCTACCACCTGTAGGAGGACAAAATGTCCTAGATAGACAGATGAGAAAATCCATCTGTGGGATGTTTTGCAACTTCTGACGTCTGTGTAAAGGTTAGAATTGCATTCAGTCGAGGTTAACGGTTAGTGAAAGAATGCAGTAAGTTCATCAGTGGAATATCCTGGTGTGTGTGTGTGTGTGTGTGTGTGTGTGTGTGTGTGTGTGTGTGTGCGTGTGCGTGTGCGTGTGCGTGTGCGTATGTGCGTGCATGCAGGTGCACACACGACATGACTGCAGTTGACATTGTGGTGTCTAATGCAGTGGTTCTTAAAGTGGGGTCCGCTAGGTGGTCCCAGTTCAATTAGTTAATATGGCATAAACATCTGTGCAGTCATTTAAACCTTTATAATGTCACATACCTGCCACCTCAATATATAACCCACAATATACTATTATTCCTGAATAAAGTGTCTGGTGCTGGGAGTCTGGTGCAACGCACAGGTCCTGGCGGTACTCCTGGTGAGAGCAGGAGTGGACCTGGTGAGACGTAGGAGGGGCCCGGACAGGAGGCAACCCACAGAGCCTAGTCCCTCCACATACCAGAATTGTACCTCTCAGTCCCGGCATAGTAGTTCCGGAGTGGTCCCAACGGATTGTGCGGCCCTGTCTTTCCCTAGTGGTCTGATCGAGGGTAGCTACTGAGACGTAAGTCGGGACTTGATCACCCCGGCTGGGTCACCCGAGTGAGGGGTGGATACGTCCCAGTTGCATCCAGGCGATGTTATTTTCGTTATATACTCCATAAGTGTGTCAAAAAAGTGCTAGCATCGAAAATCTAAAGTTAAAGTGGCCGCATGAATACGGTAACCGGATAACTTGACGATTTTCCGACTCGCCACGGTTTAGTGCATTTTTGTTTTACTTCACCTTTATTTAAGTTGCATTGAATTGAGAGAGATAGGATAGTTGTTTAGAATTTACAATAGATGAAGAAGGAATGCTAAAGTTTAAACACCAAAGTAACAGAACAATGTAATTCATTAGTAAACAATATCCTGAAATATCATTGGTATTCACCTTTTTATCATTATCTAGCTGACCATTTAATTGCACTAAATAATTTGATCACTTTGGAAATGAACTATAACATCTGTAGGTTTGACATACTACACTGATGAAGACAGCATGTTAGCTTAACGATGAAGACGTTGAAGCTTGTTTCTCTCCACTTCTCGCTGCGGCGAGTTAGTAAACCGGCGAGTTCTCCGGTATTCGTATATACCGGTATGTCACGGTTGCATCCAAGATACAACTTTGTGTTTTTGTTTTATAGGCTATTTATTTTTGGAAAATTATCCAAACAGTATCTTGCAAGACTAATTATTAATACTAACCTGCAGAATTCACTATACAGTAGGTAGTTGAAAATGTCAGGATATGTCACTCCTCCATTTAGTTGGATTATTTCCCCAACTACATAAAGCCAAGTTAATTCAACAACAGTAAACACACACGTTTGAATTACTCATGTACCGTTGGAGCTCTGCGGTAGGTAGAAATTTTATATAAGCCCTGTGACATGTTCAAAATATAGACATGAACATAGTCAGTCAGGATTGCAATGTATTATTCAGAATTCCCCTCTTCAAAGTCGGAGCTTGTAAAGACATCATGTATCTGTCTGCCGTCTCCCCTCTGCTCTGTTAACATTATGGGTAACCCATTCAAGTGGTAAATTAAAGACAAAGACACATACATTTGGAAACATATTTTTAGTCAAATCAATATAATCTTCAGTTAATATTGTATTATTTTAAAAGTAGGCTAACTACTGTATAGATTGGATTTAAATGGTATAGATGGATTATGGGCTTCTATGGGCTGGCCTGCAATACACAATTCTAATGGAGCAGAATTGATGGTGCTGTCTCAATTGTCTCATTGGGTGTGATTAGGTTTATGAAATATTAGGTAAAGACACCGGCGTCATTTTCACTATCATGCAATTCCAGAAGGCAGATTCGTCACCATGGGATCCAAACTACACCCAGAAGTTCGGTGGAATGCATTGAATTCATTGAGAGCCCGGTGACCAGCTCATGAACAAACAAACACTATTTCTGAATGACTGAGACCTTTGTAAAGTAATCGCTTCTGGAAAATAACAGAAGACATATAACACATCATTGTCTGCTATGTTGCTTTTCGATGTGTACACAACGTAATATCTTATTGTATCTAAAGAGCACAAAGTACCTTTCTGAGCGTACCAAGCATCGCAAGACTGTCCACCTTTCCTGTCTGGCAGCCAAATCTCGCGATACCTCCAAGACAGAAACGATACCTGCCGCTGTTTAGATCCTCAAATAAAATGATGTACTGTGCACATCGAAAAGCAAGTGATTAGAAAACAACCTGTTTTCTTATATCCCTGAACCGATTATATGACAAAGGTCGCAATTGTCTCTATACAGGAAACACGATTCTTCCCTCATATGATTGGACAATAGTCACAATACTGTTATGTATATGTCCTGCCCTCTTCTGATTGGACAATATATATCTATAGAGATAGGCAACCACACTCGCAATTCCCCAGGATTGCGAGTAATAACTTTCTAGTTATTATTATTATTATTATTATTATTATTATTATTATTATTATTATTATTATTATTATTATTATTAGTCATCATGTCTGTGGACTGGGTATGCTGCACAATTAATCACTTGTTGGGATAAATTAAGTTCAGTCAGTTAACTCACAAATAGAATCAACCAATATTTTATTGTAGAATGTGAATAAAAGTGTGGATATATTTTATGTTGACGTTTGAGCTCTGCTAGATCTTTCTCCATGCTCAACACAATTAGATAAGCATCATTAACCATTAAAATCAGAGGTTATTACAAAACTAATAGCAAAGCCCACTGGTGGCAGACTTAGGTGAGCTTAAATACCCCACCCAATTGGCTAGCTGATTGCCACGTCAGCGTATGACATATGGGACTTGCAGAACACTGTATATAATAATAATAATAATAATAGTAATTTTTATAACTTTATTTATAGAACACCTTTCAGACATAAATGCTGTTCAAATTGCTTTACATTCAAGTTAAAAACACGGGTAAAAACAGAGTAATAAGTTCAAAACATCTAGTCAATAGTAAGATTAAAACAGTGAAATTAAACGGGAGGGGGAAGGTTTTAGAAGTGGATTTGTATCTGCTTCTTAAAGCCATCAACTGAGGTTGCATGTCTGATATGCAGGGGGAGTTCCACGTCCTCAGTGCATAATGGCAGCTTCGCCGTGTCTCTTGCCATTTTGTTGATAGCTCCGTCAGCAGTCCAGCACCGAGTGACCTGAGGGGGCGGCCTGGGACATACTTGTGCAGGCAATCCACCAAATAGGAAGGTGCTAGACCATTCAAGACTTTAATAACAATTAATAACTTTAAAATATAAATCCTAAACTAAACTTCACAGGGATCCAGTGCAAGGATGCAAGTACATGGGTAATGTAGTTGAAGCCACTCAGTGGTTTTCTTAGGCAAGCCTGTATGAAGTCTGTTGCAGTAATCCAAGTCTAAGGAGAGGAAGGGTGTGACTCTTTTAATGTTCAGATGATAAAAGGATTTTTTTGGTGACATTGATAATGTGTTTTCCAAAATGTAGGTTGTGGTCAAGGATAACACCCAGGTTTTTCACAGTTGGTTTCACCTGTGAGGGCAGGATTCCCATTGTACTCGTTATTGCAAGCCTTTGATCGCCTGTGCCAATGATGAGAAACACACACTAATACTGACTCGCAGGCGACGCATCATTTATCCTAAAATGGCTCAGAATAAAAAGTACTAATTATTTTTAATTTCATTTATTTGTTTATTTGGGAGGGACATCATGTATTAATGAACAATACATGTATACAAAGTACTGTACTACAAACACAGGATTTAGCAAGAGGTGCTAATTTTCAGCTGTAGGGCCCATCATAAAAACAGGTGTCATTGCTGTTCATCTCTCATGTCATTGATTGATTGATTGAAAAATGTATTAACAGTTTGCAGAATTACAGTACATTTCAAGCACAAACTCAATACAAAGGCTGTTAACTGTGAGTGGACGACCCAATTAAGCATTACACTTGTTTCCAATAGGGTCCACCATGTTCAATTCATCAAACACATTTAGAGACGTACAAATAGACACTTCTATATAGACAAAGGACAGAACAGGAATTCATCATAAAGGAGGTAAAAAGGGAAAAGAAACATATACAGTGAGGGAAAAAGGGGGGGGGGGTGCACTGTACAGGTAGAGCTGCTGTTATTGGCTGGTCGAGCTTCATGAGTACAGGTAGAGCTGCTGTTATTGGCTGGTCGAGCTTCATGAGTACAGGTAGAGCTGCTGTTATTGGCTGGTCGAGCTTCATGAGTACAGGTAGAGCTGCTATTTTTGGCTGGTCCAGCTGCACCAGGTTATTGTAGATGAGATTAAGCACATAAGCCTTATTTTTATTTAAAAAAAAAAGTTAACCCCTCAGTTTATGTATTTATTTATTATATTAATCAATTTCTTTGTATTTTATAACTGATATCTTCACATTGCAACGGGTTGTGAGCATGTAGATGATGAAAGTTTTGCCATGGTTAAAGTGCTTAAAACTCTCAAAATATAACCAAATTCAATAAAATGTTATTGTGAAAATTAATGAATAATACAAAATACATGCAGACTGAGTGTGTAATGTGTGTTAATATCTACTGGATCCACTGTGTTTTCATTCACCAGCAGGCAATTTAACACAATACTGAACATGCAGTCCATACATGAAAACACGCTGTTTCCACAAATAGACGCATACTACTTCTATGTGTGTGTGTGTGTGTGTGTGTGTGTGTGTGTGTGTGTGTGTGTGTGTGTGTGTGTGTGTGTGTGTGTGTGTGTGTGTGTGTGTGTGTGTGTGTGTGTGTGTGTGTGTGTGTGTGTGTGTGTGTGTGTGTCGGGCTGCTCAGAAAGTCCTTCTGATGCTGCAACTGTGTTGCAAAGCAGGAAGCAGGGGGGCTGAAACATCACCTTAAACAGCCAGCAGAGTCTAGCTCGCACTCTGCTCTCAGGACGTAGACTGGACGTGGCAGACAGCTACCAGAAGACAAGAAACACACTGAAGTCGACCGGGTGAATGAACACTGAACATTAATTCTCACTCTGCACTATGCGGCGGTGGCAAGCCTTACTTAAGAGAGAAAGGAAAACTTTTTGCCGGACGACCATACAACAAATTAATTGTGTAAAAATTGGAAAATGAATGATAGACTACTCACGCAAAGCGAGACAGACAGTCAGACAAAAGGTGAGCTCAGTTTGTTGATCGACCACTTTCATTTATTTGATCCCTCCTTCTCCCTCCCTCCATTTCCCCTCCCCCTGGTTTCTGCTCATCACCATATCTGTGCTCTGTCATCCCCCCCATACCTTCTCTTTCCTTTTTGTTTGAGTCCGGTGTGTGTGTGTGTGTGTGTGTGTGTGTGTGCGTGTGCGTGTGCGTGTGTGTGCGTGTGCGTGTGGTGAATGTTCGCTGTAAAGGAGAAAGAGCAAAGGTCTCAGTTCTGGTGGGTGGTGGGGGGAATTTTCAAAGCCAAGGCTATGCATTGTAGCCCCCCCACAAATACTCTCTGGTCTGGTGAGCCACCTCCTCTGAGGCAAATGATGAGGCGGCAAAGTACAGCAGGAAGAGGAGAATACAGCAGAGTGCTGTTGTTTGTCTCCCTTTACGGCCATCCACTTGCAGGACAATAGCTGAGGTGTGTGTGTGTGTGTGTGTGCGTGCCTGCCTGCCTGCCTGCCTGCCTGCCTGCCTGCCTGCCTGCCTGCCTGCCTGCCTGCCTGCCTGCCTGCCTGCCTGCCTGCCTGCGTGCGTGCGTGCGTGCGTGCGTGCGTGCGTTGTCTGCCACCTCCTGCAGCCTGTTGTGTGTCTGGTCATTTCCATGCAGTGTTGCTGTAATGTTGCATCATTAAAAACAGATGAGACATCACAGGGAGGTTTAAAGTTAGACTTGTATTTCTTCTCAGTTTGACTTTCAAAGCTGAAAGATGAAATGTCAAGGTTTAATTTTTTTTTTTACAAATAATGTAATTTCAGTAATTAAGAGAACTGCTGCTTTTGTAGCCCATGCTCTTTGTGTTGGATGTTAATGATGGTTCTACTGTGGTTTATGTGTTTATTTACTGACTGTCTTGGAACTAAAATGTATTTTATTTTTGTGGATGTTACAATATGGGACATGCCCCACCTCAGTGTATGACAGTGATTTATGAGAGGTCAGTCTCCAGATGACAAAGTAATGACACAGAAATGACACTGCTAAGCCAGTCTGTTGGTCAGCAGATCATCTGCACGGGGGTTGACAATAGCATTTGATGTGCTTAACTATTTGTGTTATTTGTGCTAACTGGGAGAGCAGGTCATAATGTATGTAGATGCTGCACTGCACATATTGTGGTCCACAGATTCTTGCCTTATACAGTATGTATATCTGCCTCATCTGTTATGTTCACATTTAAATGGCATTCAGACAGAATATGGATTACTTGTAAATGTAGTAATGCATGGATGGATGGATCGACTGACATAAATGCACACAGGTGGGTCGATGGATGGATGAAAGTATGGATATTGATTGATTGATTGATTGATTGACCAAATTGTGTCTTGTTAGTTGTTGGCTCTCTGATACATGCAGTACTACAGTAAGTCAGGAGGCCTGTGTGTGTGTGTGTGTGTGTGTGTGTGTGTGTGTGTGTGTGTGTGTGTGTGTGTGTGTGTGTGTGTGTGTGTGTGTGTGTGTGTGTGTGTGTGTGTGTGTGTGTGTGTGTGCGTGCGTGCGTGTGTGCGTGTGCGCACGTACATATATATATATATATATCTATATATCTATATCAGTGTATTTCTATGTAACCTTTCACATGATGACCGTACAGCTTGAGTTGTGTTGTTTGAGGCAGACCTGAAGCTGCTGTATTGTGGCTGTTTCACCAGCAGAGGGAGGAAAGCAACGTCTCTATTACAGTGACTAAATTCCCAGAACAACCAGTTCATGTCAGTGCACTCATGCACTGACATGAGCTTTAATTTACACTCACACACATTCAGTCCAATTTCTTACAAGTTTGTTTTTGTAAATGTAAATCAGCTCAACTTTATGGAATTTAAACTGGAGTGAATGTTATACCACTGGACAGGGATTGTATTGTCACATTGTATTGCATGTTTGATGTGAATTTCAGGTAAATTGAATGCCTGCTTTTATGCAAAAGCTTTGATGTTTGTTCTGCTACTGTAAACCAGTTTGCAATTTAACTATCAAAATAAATAAATATAGGCATTGAGAATACAATAGCAAATCATTTTTTAAGTTTTTAAATTCAGAAATATTTGTTGCAAACAAAAGAGGCAATCACAACGCTTAATTAAAATACGCAGAGAATCTGTTAAATTATGTCACTGAAAACTACAGAATATGTCAACAGTGTAATTTAATTTGTTCCTTATCTTGAAAATATTTATGAACACATTCTACTGTTCTGAAATATGGCATTCATTTTCACGTTTTACCCAGGAGAAGGAAATAAAAGAGACATGCTAGATTTACAACTGAATTTGACATGTTTTTAGGGCTGGGAGTTGCTTTTAAAATGTGTTTTTACAAAGTGTTAGATCTAAAACACACACACACACACACACACACACACACACACACACACACAGCACAGATTAATATAATTTCACATTATCCAACTTCTAAGTCCCCATCCTCCTCTTCCAAGTTCAACTCACATAAATTATTCACTTGGCGTAAATCACTGAGTTTGCAAACTGCCAAAGCCGAAAGCATTAATCCCTAGATTTAGACGACAAACACGACTCCTTCTAACCAAGCTTTAAGGTTGATTTAAATAGCTATAGGGATTCAGGTTACTCCAGTATG